>NC_141539.1:138255000-138577500 GCF_021556685.1 Rattus norvegicus
GTCACCAGATTGGCCTGCTCTACTGAGGATCTCAAGTGGACAAGAAAGACTCTTCTTCTGAGGAAGCTCTTTGCTGGGCCGAGTGTCGCACCTGGGGCTATCCCCAATGTCTCCCAGTGGCCTGGAGAAAGCTGAGCAGCCTGGTGGTTGTGCAGCCAGGAGCAGGTGTATGGCTTGTTAGTGGAGGGTTCTGTTTGCACAAATCAGCTCGGCTCCCATTTCCCCCAGCACTGGCTTCTTGCCGAGCTACTGAGGAGACAGCCACTTCACACCCGGAGTGAGTGAGAATAGTTTGAGGGTCTCACCTGCCCTTCAAGACTGGTGGAGTTGGGGCTGGAGAGATGGCTCAGCGGTTAAGAGCACCGACTGCTTTTCCAGAGGTCCTGAGTTCAAATCCCAGCAACCACATGGTGGCTCACAATCATCTGTATGGGGATCCGACGCCCTCTTCTGGTGTGTCTAAAGACAGCTACAGTGTACTCATATACAAAATAAATAAGTAAATCTTAAAAAAAAAAAAAAAAAAGACTGGTGGAGTTGTCGTGTAGAGTGGTTGGAACATGGACAAGGCCTCCTGGGCTAGGTGTCCCATTACAGTGGCACATTCTCAGGGTGAAGTGTCCAAAACCCACCAGCCACTTTGAGAACAGTGCCACCAGCTCTGAGAGACAGGACTGCCGGACAGACAAGTCCCTGCTTGAGGCTGACAGCCCTTCAGGAAGGGTCTTTCTGCCACTCAAAAGCCTACAGCCCACACCTGCTGATGCACAAAACAAAATGTTGGGTGTTTGCAGCTCAACACAAAATGAACACTCATAGCTCCTGTCCATGCTTGACAGCATCTGATCCTGCCTCAGTGCCCTCAGGACTGGCTTCCCTCACTGTTGCCTTTCCCTCAGGTCCACAGCCTCTGTCTACCTCTGTCTCCCAAGTATGGCCATGAAGTCTCATGCCTTGTCCCCATCCCCCCAGCAGGTGCCACTGAAGCTTTGTCTTGCAGGAGCTCTGGGTTTGGAGCCGACATTGTCCTGAGGGATTATTTCGCCAGGTGACCATCCTCTCCTCTTGCCTTGGTCCTCTCTGTTCTCTGGCCATATTTGTCTCTTCCCTTACTCATCTGACAAAAAACCCACGAGGTACTTGATTAGGTAGGTATGGAGGGGGACCAGAGATGAGATCCTACAGCTTAAATCTGAGAGAAGGGACACTAAGCAAACCCATGCAGTGGGGCTGGCGGCTGGTGGGGTGGGGGTAGCACAGCAGCATTTGGTTGGAGTCAGTTTCATGAAGGGAAGGTGGCAGGAAGTAGGGAAGAGTACAGCAGGACCTAGTGGTCTTCATTTTGGATGGCCTGTGTTTAGCAGAAGGGTGACGAGGCCTGCCTGGGGAGCTACATGGGTTCCAGTTGCTGTAGACTCAGAGCCGGGTGTCCTGGTCTGAGAGCTAAGCTGAAGGTGTGTGCAGTCATCCGGGGAGCCGGGTTTTCACTGTGACATCTGAGTAGGGGGTCTGGTGTGCAGCTAAAGTCACAAATTGAAGTTGTTGGGTCAGGAACTCTGGTGAGAACCCTGGTGTGGCTGGGACCACACTGGAAGCTGTAAAGCCAGGATGCAAATCTGAGGCCTGGGCCTCCTGCAAACAGCAGCTAGGAAAATGAGGTCAGAACAAAAGCAGGGAGGCCACCTGAGGTTGTACAAGCAGGAAGTGACTATTAGACCAGGGCTGTTAGATGGGATGGTGGTAACTTCATACTCATCCTAAGAGAAAGGACCCACAAGCCGCTAGCACCACGGTGCTTGGCAGTCAAGGGAGATCTTATTGATTGCAGAGGGTGTGGGACAGTCTTTCTTCCAGTGCGGTCTGTCTGCAACCCAACTTCCTCTTTGTGGACCAGAGCTTTTCCTGAACCACCCTGCTGCTCCCTAGGGACCATGTGGATAATAGAGACAACGCATGTGGTAGGGACAACTGTCAGGCCTCAAGCTCTGGGATGTTAAGCCGGGGAGCCAGAGACTGGATGAGACACTTGTTCCCACCCCCACACACCTGAGGGACACAAGTGACTCTTAGCTGGCCCTCCTGGCTCCTTACTGTTTGTTGCAGGCTTGGTGGTCTCTGAGCTTTCTCTGTTCATGATATTGTCTGTGTCTCAGTGACTTCCTTACATCCCTTGGCAAGATGGCTCAGCGGAGAAAGTGCTTGTTGTGCAAGCACAAACACCTGAGTTTGGATCCTCACCACCCATGTGAAACGTTGTGTTTGGAGGCGTGTGCCTATAGCACAGGTACTAGCCTATAGCGCAGGTACTAGCAAGAGGAGATGAGGGCCCAAAGCACTTGCTGGCCAGACAGTCTAGTTCGTTGGTGAGCTCCAGGCTCAGTAAGAGACCCTCTTTCAAAAACTAAGGTGGAGACGGGGGCTGGAGAGATGGCTCAGAGGTTAAGAGCACTGACTGCTCTTCCAGAGGTCCTGAGTTCAATTCCCAGCAACCACATGGTGGCTCACAACCATCTGTAAGAGGATCCAATGCGCTCTTCCGGTGTGTCTGAAGACAGCTACAGTGTCTTTATATACATACACATAAAATAAATTTACAATTAAATATACATAATCATGTTGCAATCATATATAATATATATAATTTTAGAAATATATATATTTACACAGAGAAACCCTAACTCAAAAACCAAAGCTAGGGGCTGGGGATTTAGCTCAGTGGTAGAGCGCTTACCTAGGAAGCGCAAGGCCCTGGGTTCGGTCCCCAGCTCCGAAAAAAAAAAAAAAAAAAAGAACCAAAAACCAAAGCTAGATAAAAACCAAACCAAACAAAAAAACAAAAGAAAGAACCAAACAAGAAAACAGGATGGAAAATC
Source organism: Rattus norvegicus (assembly GCF_021556685.1). Classification (NCBI taxonomy): domain Eukaryota; kingdom Metazoa; phylum Chordata; class Mammalia; order Rodentia; family Muridae; genus Rattus; species Rattus norvegicus. The sequence continues at coordinate 138,257,874 of NC_141539.1, forward strand.
ATACTGGACTGAACCTGTTCTCGATCTCTTTCCTATACATGCGTGCATGTGCTTACAAGCACACACAGGCCAACAAAGAGAAGGCCTAACCATCCTGTTGATGTGTTTGGGTCACAGCACAGGAGTTTTTGTCCCATCCTAGGAAGTTAATTGTGGAGCTGAGAATGTGACTGAGCTGGAAGAGTTCTTACCTAACATGTGTGAAATCCTGAGTTCTGCTCCCAGTACCTGAAAAGCTGGCTGTAGCAGCAGGAGCCTGTAGTCCCAGCGCTCAGGCAAGAGGGTCAGAAGTGAAAGGTCACCCTTGGGCTACATAGCAGGTTGAAGCCAGTTGGGGATGCACAAGACCTTGTCTCAAAAGAAAAAAAATTTTTTTAGTTATGAAAGACACATAAATGGTGGTGATGGTGGTGTGTGTGTGGTGTGTGGTGTGTGTGTGTGGTGTGTGTGTGCGTGCACATGTGTGGCAAACCTATCCAAAACCCCCTGTTTCCCCCCCCCCCCCGGGGGCTGGGGATCGAACCCAGGGCCTTGTGCTTGCTAGGCAAGCGCTCTACCACTGAGCTAAATCCCCAACCCCCTTGGTTTAGTTCTTAACTGTGCCATTGTAGTGGGAGGAGGGTGGTCTACACTTTCAAGCTCCTATGGGATAGGGTGATGTCTGCTGGCCATCTGATTGCTTTTCTTTTGCCTGGAATTTGCTTTCTTATCACAGCAGTGGCTGTCAACCCAGTTTGTTCAAGAGATAATCAAAGGGGAGTGTGCCCAATGTAGAAACCCTGGAGCTCTCTCAAGTTGTTCAGGAGGTATGTGCTGGGCGCACATCACTGTTAGCCTCCCTCAAAACTAAAATAACCAAGTGTAATGGCACATACTCTTAATCCCGGAACTCAGGAGGTAGAGGCTTGTGAGTCTCTGAGAGCTCAAGCCCCCCTCCCCCAGTGGGATGCCTTAGCTCCAGCTGATACAAATCTTTGTGTTTTCCCACTCTGCCTGCACTGGGATGTCTTAAAAGACTCACACTGGGAGCAGCGTTGTAACCCAAGCACGTCATGCCATGTCCAGTGAGGTATGTGTACCCATCTCTGTCCACTGCCCACAGTCCAACACCTACGTTATCTGTGGTCCTCTAAAGCCTGCTATGGAGCAGTCACTTGGTTATCTGGTCAGGGTGACAGTCGCAGCCCAGTGCCTGCAAGCTCCCGCTAGGGTCCCCAACAGCCTTTAATATACGTCAGCTTCTGCAGACCATTCGCTGGACAGCGAGTGCTCTATCTCCTGTGTTTTTGGCTGCTGAAGTCGAGTATGGTACATACACTTGCTTGGTTTTCTGGTTTTATTTTATGCATGCGGATATGTGTGTGTGGCACATGTGTGTTTACATGTTTGTACGTAGGCGCACGTGAGTGTGCATGGGGTGGCATGCACACACAGGCACACACAGGTGGGTGCATGCACATTCGTCGGTGCCTTTCCCGTTCACGTTCATCTTACAAGTTGAGGAACAGCTGAACCCAGAGTTTGCCCTTGTAGCTATCTGGGCTAGACCGCTTGCTCCAGGCTTCCTCTGTCTTTACTTCCCTGTGCTGGAGCCACAGGCAGTGAGGCCTGACCTCACTGAGCAAGCTCTGTAACCCTCTTTTTTTTTTTTTTTTTTTCCTCTGTAAATGACTGGTATCTTTTTTTTTTTTGGAAACAGATTTATCTGTTGTTCTGGAACTCACACTGTAAACCAGGCTGGCCTTGAACTCACAGATCTGCCTACCGCTGTCTTCCTAGTGCTGGGATTAAAGCACACACACGGGCATACATATGGAGGCCAGATATACCTTCATCACTTCTTACTTTTTTTAAATTAAAGACTTATTTTTTGTGTATTTTTTGTCCACATGTTTGTCTGTGCACCGGAAGAGGGCATCAGATCCCCCGAGATTACAGTTATAGATGTTTCTGAGCCCCATGTGAGTGCTGGGAATTGAACTCAAGGCCTTTGGAAGAGCAGCCAGTGCTCTTCACTGCCAAGCCATCTCACCAGTCCCTCAACTGTAGCTTTGAGGCAGGGCCTTCCATTGCAACTGGAGCTGTTTTGGCTAGGCTGGCTGGCTGTGAGGCCCAGGATCGCCTGCCTCTCTGTCCCTGCTAGCTCTGGGTTACAGACGTGTGACCCCGTGCCCAGCGTTAAGTATGTACACTTTACTTATTGAGTCAGTCCCAGCCCGTAGGTCTTTGACCTTTGACTCCTCTTTTCAATACGGACTTTTTTAGTGTCATTTATGGATGGCCCATCTGTTTCCACTGTTCTGAAGAGCTGGTGTCCCTCAGTTTCTGAGTTTGTTTTGTTTGTTCTTCAAGACAGAGTTTCACATAGCCTAGGCTGGTTCAAAGAGAATATTTCCAACCATTGATTGCTGAGTTTGCTGTTTGTGTAGGGGTTCTGTAGATGCATTCTATTGGTTAAAGACCATTCTCCTCCGTTCCCCTGGGAGCTCCTCTTTTCTAAGTCATGCATACTGATGAGGTTCTATTGATGTCTTTTCTGCATCTACTGACATGATCATATTTTCCCTTGAACTTGTTAATGTAAAGAATTACATTTATTGGTTTTTAGAAACTGCTAACATGGGGCTGGAGAGATGGCTCAGTGGTTAAGAGCAGTGACTGCTCTTCCAGAGGTCCTGAGTTCAAATCCCAGCAACCACATAGTGGCTCACAACCATCTGTAATGGGGTCTGATGCCCTCTTCCGGTGTGTCTGAAGACAGCTACAGTGTACTCACATATAGATATTTATTTATTAATAAATCTTATTTCATATTTATTTATTTATTTATTTATTTATTTATTTTTTGGTTCTTTTTTTCGGAGCTGGGGACCGAACCCAGGCCTTGCGCTTCCTAGGCAAGCGCTCTACCACTGAGCTAAATCCCCAACCCCTTCATATTTATTTATTAATAAATCTTTTAAAAATCATTAAAAAAGAAACCACTAACATAAAACATAATTTCAAATTAAAAAAATGCAGAAGTTCGAATGCCTCCCATATACACTCAGCGCTATTGGATACTCTCCTTTAGCGTTCTCTCTGCCCCGGCACTGCGTGTGTATATACACGTATGCAACATGAATGAGGCGTGTGTGATGTGAACCTGCTTATTCATATTTTGTGTACACACCTCTGCACCATTCGAGAACAGTTTGCAGAGTCAGGTTTGGTATTTAAAACTTGGCCCAGTTTCCGGGCAGACTGAGGTGGTGCCAAGGAGTTTGTGATAATCAGTAACAGCCAGATTCTGCTCAGCTCATACTTAAAAAAAGAATAAAGCCAGGGGCTGAGAGATAGCCCAGCAGTTAAGAGCATTCACTGCGCTGTGAAGGACCCGGGTTCAGTTCCAGGCATCCACGTCAGGCAGCCTATAACCATCTAATAATTCCAGGAAGTCTGACACCTTCTGACTCCCACAGGCACCTACCCATGGTACATATGAACTCGGGCAGCCTCACGCACTCGTGTAGATAAATAAAACTAATTAAAAATTTATGCCGTAGGCATGAAGCTCTGCCTGTCTAAGAGGACTGGCCAACCGGTTTAAGAGTCTTGACGTCCAAGCACTCACCAACCTGTAAACACAGCATGACCTCCAGCGTTAGGGAAATACTACAGTTCCCATGTTCCTGTCTAATCCGTAGACTGCATCCAAATCCCCTGCTGAGCCCCAGTAATGCACATCGGTTTGTGTGGCGTTCGCCACCCTCTGTAGCGTCCCTTATTCTGTCCCTGAGCTTGTTCTGTCTTTCCTGGCCTTCACATCACTGTGGCACATTTCCTGCCACTTCCCCAGGAGAGACACATACTCTGGGAGGATGGCAGACCACGAGGGACTCCCATTTTTCTCCCGGTGCTGCCTACCCTGCTGCGACACAGCGTTCAGTAGAATTGCTAGTCCTGCTGGACACAGGCACACCCTGTCAGGCAGGTGCACCTCAGCCCCGGCTGGCACTCCACACTGAAATTCTACTTGTCTCTGTTTCTGGGTGCAGGAGGACAAGGCACATCTTCCTGGCCACCATTCTCAGAAGTTTTGGGGCCTTGAGCTTTTGTTTAGTTCCCGTCTACCGGAGACCATCTTGTCTGTTCCCTTGATGTCAACTTTTCTGTATTCTTACTTTTAAGTGGGAATAGTAGAAAGAGAACCGGTTTGCCTCTTTAAGTCTGCTTGTAGTCCCAGCAACCTATCAAAAATTGTCAGTTGGTCTGGGACACCCTGCTATTGAAATGACTAACTGAGATCACCAGCTTAGGGTAAGGAAGGCTTATTTTGGCTCACAATGTTTTAGGTTTTGGTCCATACCTCATCTCTTTAGCAGTGGGAAGACACACATCAGGGCATATGTGTCCACCTTAGTGGCAGGGATGTGAAAAAGAACAAGAAGAAGGGCTGGAATCCCTCTGTCCCCTTCAGAAGCACACCCCTAGTGATGAGGAAACCAGCTACTTTTTCCACTCTGGGAAACAAGCCCTTAACATGGGCCCATGTGGGCAGCGTTCTAGATCCAAGCCATAGCATCAACTCACTGGAGCATGCTTGCATTCCTTCCTCAGCAGCCTAGGCCCACCTGCATAGGGAGAGTGCCGCCCACAGTGGGCTTCTCCTCCCCCACTTTCCTCAGCAGCTTAGGTCTACCTGCATAGGGAGAGTGCCGCCCACAGTGGGCTTCTTCCCCCACCCCATCAATCACCAAATCTGGCAGTCTCTCAGACATGCTCACAGGTGAATCTAATTTGAGTAGTTCAACTGAGACTCAGTTTACCCTAGGAGGTGTCAGATAGACAGCTGAGGCCAAGAAGTGAATCATCCTTTATTCGAGATATAGGTCTGGGTCCTCAGAAAATGATTAGCCAATCCTAAGTATTTCAGCAAGGCAAGAAGTGAGAAGTCTGCAGGCCAAGCAGGCCACACACTGGGTGGGGTTCCTGCTGCCTTGCATTTACAGGACAGGGCAAATCTAAAGTGACTCAGCTGATAAGAAGAATGCACCTTTGAGCACCACCCACAACCTTGAGCACAGAGTTTGATTTCACACATTTCTGACACTGGAGGAATTTGAATTTCTGCCAAGCAGCTCCCCCTCTCCCCTTTTGAAACAGGGACTCTCTATTATGTAGCTCTAGCTGGCCTGGAACTCGCTATGTAGACCAGGCTGGCCTTGAACTCACAGAGATCCGCCCGCCTCTGCCTTCTGAGTGCTGGGATAAACGTGTGCCACTGCAGCCAGCTGTTCTATTTTAAAAACCAAGTTTTGTCTTACTTAACCCTTTGATAGAAAAGACAGTGCATGGTTGGGCTGGAGAGATGGCTTAGAGGTTAAGAGCACTGACTGCTCTTCCAGAGGTCCTGAGTTCAATTCCCAGCAACCACATGGTGGCTCATAACCATCTGTAATGGGATCTGATGCCCTCTTCTGGTGTGTCTGAGGACAGCTACAGTGTACTCACATTCATGAAGTAGATAAATCTTAAAAGAAAAGACAATACATTTCTTCTACATTTTCCACAGTTCGGATGTGTATTTCCCTAGAAGTGTATGGTACTTCTCAGGATCCTTTTTGGTGAAATGTCTGTTTGGTGAAAAGTCTCTTGACTTTTGTGGTGGGGGAAGAGGGTATGGGGATTGAACCCAGGGACTCCAGCACACTGGGCAAGTGCTCTCCACATCCGTAGTGCCTGGCTGTTTTTAAGTTGGGTTGTTTGTCATTTTATTTGCTTGTTTATTTATTTTTAGAAGGGGCCCCACTAATAGCCTTGGCTGTCCTGGACTTGCTTTGAAGACCAGGCTGGCCTTGAACTTGGATCTAGCTGCTTCTGCCTCCTGTGACTAGTTGTCAGCCAGGTTGGTGTTGAGCTCATACAAATTCACTTGACTCTGCCTCCCAAGTGCCTGGGTTGAAGGTGGTATCCCTGTGCCTTGCTTCTTGAGTTGTATATATGTATATACATATGTATATTGTATATATGTATAAATACAATTTTGAGATTATAATTACATCATTCCCCCTCCTTCCCTCCCTTCAAACCCTCCTGTATACTATACAGATGACTGTCTATTTTCAATGAGATCGAATCTGGATGTGTGATAGATGCGCCAAACGTCCAAAGCTATGTGCTGATGTACGAGTGCTGCAGCCCCCACAGGGCCCACTGCAGACTCCATACCCACCCCAAAGCCCCCAGCGACTGCAATTCCAAGCTGTCCAGCAGGAGGCAGCAGGAGGTTATAACCGCCTGAAGTGTGATTCCTACTGAACATGTATCACTTTCCCATCACCACAAAGCTGAAAAGAGACATTGTAAGCCAAATGGTCACCTGGACTCTTTTTCTCATAGACGTCTTTTGTCTGATACATGGTTTACAAATACTTTCAGTGTCTCTGCCCCTCTTTTATAAGCCTCTTGCCTGGAGCTCAGCCTGGCCTCCAACTGGAGCTTTCTGTGCGTCCCTCTCCTGACTGCTGAGGTAGTAGGCCTACACGGCCACTCTTGACTCTGAGTTGTTTTTTTTTTTTTTTTTTCCCCATGTGGAGACGTTTTAATGGAAGGAGGAGACAAGGGAGAGGGACGAGAGAGAGAAGAAGAGTAGAAGAGGAGAGGAGTAGAGGTCGGCCATGAGCATGTGGAGGGAAGGAGGATAGGGGAAGGGGGAGAGAAGGGACAAGGGGAGGAGAGTAAGAGCAAGAGAGCAAAGAACAGAGTTGACTCTGAGTTTTGAGACAGGGTTTCACTGTGTAGCCCTGGCTGTCCTGGACTTGCTTTGTAGACCAGTCTGGCCTTGAACTCGGATCTAGCTGCCTCTGCCTCCCGAGTGCTGGGATTAAAGTGTGCACCACCGTCACCTCCCAGCTACACTTGACTTTTTAATTCTCTTAATAGTGACTATTGGAGGACAATGTCCCCCACCCCCGTTTTAGTTCTGGCGGTGGACAGGAGACTACATTATGCTAAAGAAACTGTCACTGAGCCATGCACACTTCCAGTTCAAGCAGAAGGTTGTACAGTTTTCTGAAGTTCGCTTATCAGTTCATGTAATCTTTCTTTCTCTGTGTGTATTGGAGGATGAACCCAGGGCCTTGCCTATGCTGGGCTATCTCTCTGCCTGAGTTATACCCAAATCACAATTTACCTTTCATGGGTGGCACTTTAGTGTCGTATCTAAGAATCTATTTATTTTTGCCCCAGGTTATAAGGATTTCCCTCTCCCCCTTTCTGAGAAAGGGTTTCACTATGTAGCTCTAGTCGTCATGGAAATCACTATGTAGACCAGGCTGGAGTGGAACTCACAGAGATCCACCTGCCCTTGCCTCCCGAGTGCTGGGGTTAAAGGTGTGTGCCTTCACAATGGGCTAAGGATTTTCTTTTGTTTTTTGCTTTTGAGAATTCCTTAATGTTGCATTTAATTTAGGGCCTGTGTAACAATTTGGGTTAATTTTTGGGTAAGGAACAAAGTAGTTTGTTTTTTTTTTTTTAACCTAGGTACGAATATGCCAAGACCCACCGAACTGCACGGTGAACCGTGTGGTCTGTAAGGCTTTTCGCAAGTCCACTGGCCACATTTGTAAGAGCTTATCTCTTTGTTGTCCCACCGACCTCTGTACTTCTCCTTCTGCCCGTAGGCACTGTCCTGGCCACTCAGGTTTACATGAATTTTTAAAGTCCACCAAGTGCTGGGCTTGGTGGTTCATGTCTTTAATCCCAGCACTTAGGAGGCAGAGGCAAGCAATCTCTGTGAGTTCATGGCCAGCCTGGTCTATCTAGGGATACCCAGGGAGATCCCGTCTCAAAAAAAAAAAAAAAAAAAAAATCTGTTAATGTGGGCTGGGAGGTGTGGCTTCAAGGCAAAATGCCAGCCTAGCATGCTTGAGGTCATGAGGGTTCAGCCTTTAGCCCCGCCCCTTGCTCCACTATCTAGACTCTTATCTTCTTTCTCTGTAAGCATTGTTTGGGTTGTAGCTTTACACTTGCACACAAAATTAGTCAGCCTGGTCGTGTCTATCAAGCGCCAGGGCTGTGGGGTGTAGCTGGGTTCAGTGTACAGGGCATCTTGGGCAGAGCTGGGGTGAACTTTGTCCCTCGTGGGCTTGGAATGCCCCAAGTGTTGAGACACTGTTGATTTCTCCCATCGGTCTATTTAAACTTTTGACGTATATGTTCTTGTAGATTAATATTGGATATTGATAATAACTAACTTATCGGTAGTTATTGTAAATGTTATCACTTTAAGAACGTTGACTTTTAATCACTCACCGCTAATGACACCTTTAAGATTATTTTTTATTTTGATTTATGAATGCCTGCCTGTCAGCCTGTGTGTGTTGTGTGTGTGTGTGTGTGTGTGTGTGTGTGTGTGTGTGTATGTTACCTGTGGGTGTCTGTGGAGGTCAGGAGAGGGTATCAAATCCCCTAGAGCTGGAATTACAGTGAGCCACCCCCTGTGGGTGATGGGACCCAGACTCTGACTCTGAGTTACAACAAAAAGGCAGCATGATTTTGTTTGTGTGTTTGTTTGTTTGTTTTGTTTTGAGAGATGTCCTCACAATATATAACCATGGCCGGCCTAGAGCTTGCTGTGTAGACCAAGCTGACCTTGAAGTCAGAGAGATATCCTGCTTCGAGAGCAACATGAATTCTCTCTCTCTCTCTCTCTGCTTTTTTGTTGTTTTTCCCTCCCTCCTCTCCTCCCAGTCCCACCATCACATCCCGTTCCTCTCTCCCCCCACTCTCCCTTTCCCTTCTACTTTGAGAAGGGAAGCCCCCCTCCCCCACCATGTGTACCAACCAGCCCTAGGAAAGGGTTCCAAAGGGAGGCAACAGAGTCAGAGTCAGCCCTGCTCCACTTGTTAGAGGATCCACGTGGAGACCATGTTGGACGTCTGCTACCTAAGTGTAGGGGGCCTAGGGCCAGCCCATGCAGTTACTAAGCCACTGCCTGTGACTTTACAGGACTGGATTTTTGCTTCAGCCTAGTGTCCTTCTGCCTTTCTAAGCTTGCTTATAAACACTCCAGACTGGGAGGAAACTTGGGATTTCTATAGACTTTCATGCTGTCTATCATCAGCAGGGAGAGTTACACATGTTTTCTTTCTAAGCCAGTGGTTCTCAGCCTTCCTAACGCTGTGACCCTTTAATACAGCTCTTTAAGTTAGCCATGACATTATTTCGTTGCTACTTCATAACTGTAATTTTGCTACTGTTACAAATTTGTAGTGTAACTATCTGGTATGCAGGACACCTTATATGTGACCCCCAAAGGGGTCGTGACCCACAGGTTTTGAGTCTAAACTGAGTTTAGAGTGTATGTCCTTTTCTTTCTTTCTAGTATCTTCCCCCTTTGGTCAGGACCGAGAGTGGGTTCGAAGAGGGAGGGATGGGGTGGGTGTTTTTACCTTGTTCTTGACAGTTTGCTTGAGCATGGCGCAAGGCATTCAAACTATTGTTCTGAGGCAGTTTTTTTTTTATTCATTTATTATATAGAAGTACACTGTAGCTGTCTTCAGACACACCAGAAGAGGGCATCGGATCTCTTTACAGATGGTTGTGAGCCACCATGTGGTTGCTGGGATTTGAACTCAGGACCTCTGGAAGAGCAGTCAGTGCTCTTAACCGCTGAGCCATCTCTCCAGCCTGTTCTGAGGCAGTTTGATGCAGCCCAGACTGGCCCCAAACTCATCCCTGAGGATGGCCTTGAACTCCAGATCCTGATGCCCCCTCTTTCTAAGTACTGGGATTAAGGTGTGCACTACCACACCTGCCTTTGTCCACTCTTTTTCTTTTTTTTTTTTCTTTTTTCATTTGATTTGAGCATGTGTTTTATTTTGTTGTTGGTTTTTGTTGTTGTTGTTGTTTTGTTTTGTTTCTGAGACAAGGTCTCACTATGTAGCCTTGGCTGGCTTGGAACTTGATATGTAGACCAGGCTGACCACAGACTCACAGAGATCCCCCTTCCTCTGCCTCTCAAGTACTGGGGTTAAAGGCGTGCATTAAGCCCTGTAGTCCCCCCCCTCCCGCCCCCCGTTAGCATAGTAAGTAGATCACACCATTTTTTTTTTCATATTCTGAGCCAGGCCTACATCCCCTGTCTGACCTATATTTGTTTGTTTCTGTATTGCTTGACTGTCTGCTTGTGTGTAGGTGAAAGTTTCAGTGTTAGTGTTGCTCTGCCATGGGCCCTGTTGATTTTCCTTCTCTTGGTTCTCTGAACGAAGCACGGTTTGTGACTATACCTTACACATTTCCAGGTTGTGCTCTGAGGCTGGCCAGCTGAATCCCACCCGGAGATCTGATGGAGAACAGTCTGGACCTACTTTGTGTGCGCTACCCTGGGTCAGTGTGACCATGTCAACCTCCTCTACACCGGGACGGCAGGTCTCTCTCTTATTAATCTTTTAGACAATCTTCGTCTTGAGCTCAAGTTACCCCCCACTACAGTCCCGAGAGCTGCAACTACAGGCGTGGCCACAGTGCTGTTCCCCGCTGCCCATTCTGTGTGGATGATACCTCAAAGCTTTCCGGGTGTAGTTGCTTCAGGTTTCTCACCGTGGCTGTAACAAACTGCTTGAAGTGACAGTTTGTGTGGTGCTGTAGGCCTAAGCCCTAGTAGGCTAGAATCAAGGCTGCTTCTTTTTGAGGCCCTGTAGAATCCATGCGCTGACTGAATCAGATTGTACAGAAGTCCATGCCCCTGACCCCTTCTTTCTGCTGGTCCCGCCCCCTCACCCTCTAGCCTTTCTCTCTTAAGCACTTTTATAACGGCTCTGGACCACCCACCCATATGGTTCCAGGGCGTCGTCTCCTTTTGTGGTCCTGACCATGAACAGAGCTGCAGGGTCCCTTTCCCCATGTTTGCCTGTAGGTTCAAGGATGCTGGCATGGGGGTATGGAGGCAAGCTGGTAGGTTTTAGGTGAGGGTTGGGTTAACCATGAGAAAGTAGGAGAATGAAGGAAGAAACAGGACAGGACTGACATGTGCCGCCCGTCCTTCTCTTCCCAGCCCCCTCCTCACTCTTGGTTGACTCTGCCAGTGGTGTTCTCCTCCCAGGATCTTTCATTGCTAGACGTGGGGCCTCTTCCTGGGTAATTGCCGCACTTCTGGGGAGAGTGGGTTGGTTGCAGCTCATGCTGTTTATTGCAGGCTATTCCATTCTCTTCTCTTCTGGTGATGGGCATCTTGGACCCCCCTCCCCCCCATCGGGAGGATAGTCCAGTATGGCCTGATAGTCCAGCTTCCCAGGCTCACCAGAACAGAATCCATCACTGACTCAGAGCTGGCCGCCAAGTGTACTCAGTGTCTTGTTCAGGCTGCTGACAGGAGCTGAGGAGACCCCAGCTGCATCCATTCAATTCCCTTCAGCTCCCTTGTCCTCAGTGCTTGGCAGAGGGAAACTGCAGCTCTGGGGAAGAACTGTAGCAATCCGTGAGGTTCCCTGTTGTCCTCCCGGCAGGGCTGCCCTGCTATTGGGGTGGCAGGTTGGGAATGGGTCGCTTAGTGAAGATAGGACCTGGAGAGAAGTCTCAACTTGGAGCCTTGTTAGTCCTCTTTGGTGCGCTCTCATCTGGCCCTTCTTGTACTGACTGAGAGTCTCACAGCTGCATTTTTTCCCACAGGGTACAAAACCCTAGTGCTAGGATCTAGGCCCTAGCATGTGTGTCCCTGCAGGCCACTGCTGAGGTCTGGCCAGGAGGTATAACTGCGGCTAGCGGGACACTTAGCCCCGCCCCTACGTCCGGCCACCTCCGCGGGTCCGGGTCCAGAGGTCTGCCTGAAGCAGGAAAGGAGAATCACTTTAGTGGCTGTCAGGGTCTGAGCTTGGAGAGCTACATACAGAGCCATTTCATGGTGTGAGGAGGACTGATGAGAACTCTTTGACGATTTTTTTTTTTCTGCGTGTGAAGCTAAGTGGACCGACCACGGGGTCTGGGGTGGATGCCAGGTTGTCTGGCACCTAGTGCCACCTGTCCTGAGCGCGCAGAGCTGTCGCCATGGCAACCCGTAATACGCCACAGCCTTAGGACCTGGGTCCTCTCTTGGCTGGGGTCCGGGCGTCCCGGGGGCGCGGGGCGGGGCCTCGGCCGGAGGCGGTGCCCGCGGCGGAGGGGCGGAGCGCAGCACGGAGCGCCTGGGCCCGGCGCGGAGGCTCGGCGGGGCCGGCCGGCGCGCTGCATCTGGCCCGCGGGGTAAGCGCGGGGTGCAAGCGGCGGGACAGCAGGAGACGGGTGGCTGAGCCGAGCGGGTCGGCGGAGCTGGGCGGTAGGTGGCGGTGGTAGCAGCAGCGGCAGCCGCAGCGACTGCCAGCGGGCCTGTACTGTTCCCGCCCCCAGGCTGCAGGCCGTGGGATGGGCAGGGGCAGCTGCATGGCGGCGGGTCCAGGCCCAGGCCCCACTGGGGAAACCTTTAGTGGGAAAAGACAAACTGAAACGCAACCTGCTGGGAGCCATTAGACCCTCCTCAACGGGGTTGAGGAGAGACCCTCCTTCGCTTCAGCCTCTCCTTTGGAAATGCCAAGAGGGTATCTTGCAAAACGTGAGGGAGAGGCAGGCATTTTAAGGCTTGGAGGCCCTGAATCTCGGTGTGAGGTTTGAATAGTGGGCAGGGTTGGTAGGGATGGGCATTTGGGCCTGGCGTGGGAGACCTAGGGCAGGTGGACCTGGGCTGGGTCTCTGGGAACATGGCTAGGGCAGTGTGTGGGGGAGGGGACGTAAGGCTTGGGTTCTGGCTTCCAGAAGGCCGGGCACTCCTTTCCTAGAGGTTGGGGTCTGTCCCACTACCAGTTGGCTCGTGACATTTGGCATTTGACAGAGACTGAGCAAGGGAGCGATGGTGTGCAGATAGATGATGGAAAGTGTTGGCTAACAGCAGGCTACTCGGCCTGGACAATTGCTAGGAGGAAGGAAATTCTCAGTGTTTGGCTGTAGCCAATGGAGTTCCAGGTGGGCAGGGATGGGTCCAGCCTGCGCGTCCTGGGAGAGGAGTACCTACCAGTGGGAATGAAAATGGGTGTACCTGACAGGCAGGAGTGTGTGCATCCTTGGAGCCCTGCTGTGGGCAGATAACTCCTAAATGCCTTATTGAAGCTCTGTGAGAACCCCAGGGGTGAATGAAGGGGGCAGAGGTGTCACCAGGAGCAGGTTGAATGCATCACTGTCATGAGTGACAATAAATTTTATGTCTTTGTCTAGACAGGACAGTAAACAGAGCCCTCGTGCCAGGTGCTTTGGAGGGGAGAGGAGAGGCCTTGATTGGAAGTGACTTTGGGCTGGGTGGTGTGAACAGGCTCAGATATCAGGACTCAGTCTGGCCATCACATCTGAGTTCCAGACATGACAACCAGTGCCAGGAACATAGGGAGAGACTAAATCTTGCCGATGGCTTTCCTGAGGTTGTCCCTGAAGGTGGAGGGAGCTTCAGCAGCTGAAGCCCGTGATCAGAGGAACAGAAAGTACAAGCATGCTGGGCCAGAGAGAGTGCATAGCAGGAGGTGTGGTCGGGAGGAAAACACTTCTCCAGGGCGATAGTTAGCGATGGTGGGTCAGGGAAGAGAAGCATCTGTTTTGCCTTAGCCTCAGGAAGGGGAGAGATTGACTTGTGGATCCAGGAAACGGGGATGCTGGTGGTGCAAGGCAGTCAGTCATAGGCACGAGGGACCCGTAGGATGGATATCTCAGGGTTTGAATGACTATCCATCTAGGATCGGGAAAACCTGCTCAGTGCCTATCCCCAGGGTGGGACCTGGCTCTTCAGTTCTCCTGGTGCGACTAGTACAGCGCAACACCAGGAGAAGATGTCCTGAACCTCCAAAGAAGCGGCCTAAAGCCGCCAGTCCGCGCATTGTGGTTCAGGCTGCCAGAGCTAGGCGAGACGGAGGTGTGGGTCCAGCCGCGACAAATCACCAGGGCATTTAGAATGCTGGTGGCGGCGGGGAGAAACCACTTCCGTTCCATTTCCTTCCAGGCGGTGGCGGGAATGAGATCGGTCCCTCAGGTGGGGCCGCAGCGCCCTCTGGAGGCCCAGTTCAGGGTCTCCAGGTCTCCAATGCAAGCAGCGGCGCGTGCGTGCGTCCAAGGAGGCCTCCCGCACCCGGCGTGGGGACAGCACCATGCGCAGGAAACAGCCAGGCTTGGGAAGGCTGCCGTGCCTACCAGTCCCGGCCTCGGTGCCACTCGACACCACAATCAGATTTGTTTTTGGTTTTTCCCAGGTTCCGAGCTCGCCGGCCGGGAGCGGCAGCGCTCTCCGGGCAAGTGGACAAGTCCCGCGCCCTGCTGCGCTGCGCCATGCCGGAGGGCTGAGCATCGGGGCCCGCTGCTCTTTGGGACACTGCAGGACCTCGTCCCGCTTTGCGTTGGGACTGCGCGCGCCAGGGCCGAGCCCGGGCCGCTGACCATGGTGCTGCCTCCTCCAGACCGGCGCCACGTGTGCCTGACCACGCTGGTGATCATGGGCAGTATGGCCGTCATGGACGCATACCTGGTGGAGCAAAACCAGGGCCCGCGCAAGATTGGCGTGTGCATAATTGTGTTGGTAGGCGATGTGTGCTTCCTGCTGGTGCTGCGCTATGTGGCCGTATGGGTGGGTGCCGAGGTTCGCACGGCCAAGCGTGGCTACGCTATGATCCTCTGGTTCCTCTATATCTTCGTGCTGGAGATCAAGCTCTATTTCATCTTTCAGAACTACAAGGCAGCGCGGCGCGGGGCGGCCGACCCAGTGGCTCGCAAGGCATTGACACTGCTGCTGTCTGTGTGCGTGCCAGGCCTGTTCCTCTTGCTTGTGGCACTAGACCGCATGGAATATGTGCGCACCTTCCGAAAGCGGGAGGACCTGCGGGGCCGCCTCTTCTGGGTGGCCTTAGATCTGCTGGATCTGCTGGACATGCAGGCCAACCTCTGGGAACCGCCACGCACTGGGTTGCCACTGTGGGCCGAAGGTCTCACCTTTTTCTATTGCTATATGCTGCTGTTGGTGCTGCCCTGCGTAGCGCTCAGTGAGGTCAGTATGCAAGGGGAGCACATCGCACCGCAGAAGATGATGTTGTACCCGGTGCTCAGTCTCGCCACTGTCAATGTGGTGGCTGTGCTGGCTCGTGCCGCCAACATGGCGCTCTTCCGCGATAGCCGAGTCTCAGCCATCTTCGTAGGCAAGAACGTGGTGGCACTGGCCACCAAGGCCTGCACGTTCCTCGAGTACCGACGCCAGGTTCGCGATTTTCCTCCACCTGCGCTTGCACTTGAGCTGCAGCCACCGCCTTCCCAGCGCAACTCGGTGCCGCCTCCTCCACCACTGCATGGCCCGCCAGTGCGTCCACACGGGCCCTCACCCACGCGTGATGCGCTGGACACGTGACAGCCCCCCCCTCCGCGGGCCGCACAGACGCTGGACTAGCTGCGCGCGGTTTGCATGGGATGGGATGGGGCAGGCTCCCTTTAGGGACAGGTGTTGTGAATACCTGTGCAGTGCCTGGGGCCACGTCTGCTTCTTCATCTCAGGAATCTCTCGGACCACGGACCCTTAGCTTCCACCCCCAGTAGCTCACCTCGAAGCACAGGGCAGCTGGTGAGGCCTGGTCTTGAGTGGAGATGGCTCAACCCCTACCTGAGGCTGGCCTGCCAGGGTGGGAAGCGGGGGTCAGTGTTCCAGGAGATCTGGACCTGTGGTAGGGGCCTCTGGCTCAGAGTTTGTGGCCAAGGAGGCCTCTGTCATTTTAAAGACTTGTGTTTACAGTTTTGTACCGAAAGCCTGGCTATTCTTCCTGTCTCATGAGTACCTTGCCCAACAGCTGACTAGAGTAGCAAGGACTGGTGAGTGCTGGTGGCCATGGAGCAAGCAGGTATTTTCTCCAGGTGGTCCATTGTGGCCCTGGGTTGGAGACACCCTCTTTTCTCCCACCTCACTGTGACTATCCCCACAGAATCTGCTTCTACTGAGGTATTTTGACCTCTGCCTCCCATTCCACCTCTCCACAGCCTCCCAGGCCTCATGCCCCTGCCCTTTCCCAGCTCAGGTTCAGAAGTGTCCCTACACTTCCATCTCCTTCCTGTGCAAGCTTGCTCTGCCTGTGGTGGTGGTGGGGGACTGGGGCTCATGACTGTCAATATCCAGTGGGAACAGGTGCCAGCTTTGTTCCCAAGTTGAAGCTGCCTGAGCCAGAAGAGCAATTTGGCCTTGTGTCACCCCAGCCTGGCCCTGCCCCAGACACTGACCAGTCCCGCAGTGCCCTGACCCAGTGCAGAGGCCTTGAAGTCTGTCGGCAGGTGGTCTCTCCCTGACCTCTACCCTGCATGGCGAATCCATGGCCAAATTCACCAGGCCATGGAGTGTCTCTCGGTGGCATCTGGGGGGGAGGGGGAGGGCTTTATGAAGCTGTTTGAGGAGCCTTATCCATGAGGGGCGATGGCTACATAGACTCCCGACCTGGCGTCTGCAGCGCTGTGCAGACATACTGTGCAGACATACGGCCTGCCAGGCCTGCGCTCACTGCGTGGCCTGGTCCTTGCACCATCGCCCTGAAGCAAGGATCCACGCTGCTGAGATCCAGAGCCAGGGTTTTTACTGTCCAGTCAGTCTATCACTAGCGGTTGAGGGGTGTAGATCCAGCTGTGCACAGTAGGGTAGCTCCATTCCTGTGCCCACCTCTGGATGCACCAACTGCTCCCTTCTCTACCCAGAGAACTGCTTTACCACCGAGTCTGGGCTTTGAGTCACCTGTTTTGCAAGCAGCTGTCCTTGGAGACCATTCTCTCCATGGGTACAGGGACCACCCATGGCTATACCCCTGACCTGGTAGAGTATGATGGTGCCCCCCCCCCCCCCCCATCCTGGACCATCACGTCCTCTGCAGTGCCTGATGAGCAACCTGGAAACCTTGGCTTTGAGTTCCACACTCCCGAGACGCTGCAGCCCACCGACGGGCCTTAGAGAGTGGAGGCCTATGGTATGTAGGGCAGTGACCCTTTACATATGGAGATGGTTCCACCAATTCCTCAGCTGGTAGGCGGACCCAGGCTCTGTGAGGTGTTGGGTGGGGATCACAGCCCAAGGAATGAGCTCCAATTTGCAGTGTCTGGGCTGCTGCCTGTGCCCTTCTCTTGCTTAAGCCAGGGCCATCCCACCTTGCTGGTCTCTTGTCTCTGTGGCCCCACTTGCTAAAGGGTCAGATTTATCTAGCTGCATCTAGCCATCTCCTTCCTAACTTCTTGAGGTGGCCTGTTTGGCCAGATATAGTGGAGAAGGGAACTAGGGGGTCCCTTGTCCTCATAGTTTATTCCTGCTCATAAATCCTGGTGCTAGGCTGCTGACCTTGACCTAAAATCCTTAAGAGGACTGGTTCCGATGAGCACCTGGGACCAACACTGGGCAGATCTGGTCCTTGGGACATGGAAGGAAATTGGATTTGGGCCCTCCAACAGCAAGCATGTCAGGGCTGTGAGTGGTCCTGTGGAAAGATTACTGTACGAGGCTGGAGGATAGCTGTGGTCATGGGGACACCCAGTGAATACCTCAGGAGAAGGGTTGGGTAAGTCAGATGACTGCCAAAGGGCAGGGAGGTGGGCGGTGAACAGACCAGGGGTGGGATGGGGGCACTCCCTTTGAGGCAGATCAGTATGGAGAATTCTTCCTGGGCTCTAGCCCTCAGGTGGGCTTTAGAGGAATGACGTGTCAAGGCATGCTTGCCGTGAGGATCCTGAAATGGATTTCGTGTCTGTTTCAGACGAGGATTCTGAGACTGTACACAGCATAAAGTGTAACACATCAAAGGCTAAGCTCCCAGAGTGCTTTAGATGGGTGGGCCAAACAGCAACGGAGGCTCAAGAAAAGACGGGAGCTGTGGCTTGGCAGTGGAGGGGAAGTGCTGGAAGTGCCTGTGTGGGCCGGGGGGAGAAAGGCTCCCTGAGACTTGGGCAAAAGAGTCAGGATGCAAAGACAGCACAGGCAGCCAGTTCTTCGGACCCTTTGTAGGGAGTGGAGGAAGAGTAATGGACAATAAGGCCGGGGCCAGGGCTATCCCCAAGTGCTATGTCCTTCCAAGGAGTTGACCCACCTCTGATGTCATCAGGAGCATAGCCGCCCCCTCCAGCTTCTCCTCCAGTGCAACACCACACGTTTCCAGCTTACGTGACAAGGGCTTAATGAAGGATCGGAGAAGCTCCTATCTGGATACACTAACCACCTATGCCCATGTCCCCAAGTGGGACCTACTGTGTGCTCGACCTCTTCTGTCCTGGTAGAGAGTCCCATTACTGTAGGGAGCTTGACCTTGCCAACATCTGAGATCTTAATCAGAGTCCAGACAGGTTCAGCCTGGAGCCTAGCCTGGTGCTCAAGACCCACAAATCAAATCCTCTGCAAGTGCACCAAGCTCTCTCAGCTTTCTCAACTGTTAGGTTTTGAGACGAGGGTCTCATATTGTCACACAGATTGGGTCCAAACTCCTGGGCTCAAGTGCTGTTCCTGCCTCAGTCTCCAGAGTAGCTGACAATATAGGCGCCACCCTCCTGACTTCAGTTTGTCTGTTGGATTGTTTATTGAGATCGGGCCTCACGTACCCTAGGCTGTCCTTGAATGCACTGAGTGGCTGAGGATGATGGCCTTGAACTCCTGATCCTCTTGCCCCTACCCTTCCAGAGCTGGGATTATAGGCGTGGGCACTATGCTCACCACCCTTTTAAAAGAGCAGTGCTGTACGAAACCCAGGCTCCATGCATGGCCTGCAAGCGTTGTACCAACAGAACTACATCTTCAGCTCCCCCTCCCCCCTTAAAGGTAGGCTGCCATTTTCTCCCTTTTGGCAAAGCCATGGAATAACCCTACTGTTGGCCCTTTTCTGGTGCAGGTGAGAAGGCTGCACTCATTAGGGCCCCTTTGCTCCATCTTCCTCTAGCCCGGCTTTGGTCAGGGCTGATGGCAGCAAGGACTGCTGTCTGCTGTGGTGCGCCAAGCCCCGGGCAGACCGCCAAGATCTCAGTGTTGATGCCGCACTATGTACAGTCGGAGGAGGTGGGCTGTGGTGAGTTGCGTTGGGTGGCCCCTTGCTGGCCCTCACTGTCTCGCTTAGGCTGGGCCTGTGGGCAGGAGGAAACAATACCCTCAGGCTATTAGGTGCTACTTGCTGGGCTGGGGAAATGCTGCATCTTGGGCTCAAGAGTCAGTGTTTTCCCTGGCCTCTTGACACAGGGGCAGGCTCTCAAAGTCAAATCCCAGATATGGCCAAGAAAGGGAGCATCACAAGAAGAGGCTGTCCCAGCAGCTAGATGAGATCCTGGGTCCCAAGCGAGGGCTTCTGAGGAGGGAGGGACACTTAGAAATGCTGCTTTGGAGTGACGTTGGAGCAGGGGCAGACGGCCTTTGCCAGTCCGGTCCCACCACAGGGGAACGTCTGGACCTGTGTGACCTTTCACCTTCCACTCTAAAGCAAACTCACGTTTACTGTAGGAAAATGGCGTCTGAACGATGACACCCGAATTCTTCAAAATCAAGCCCACTTAACAGGTGAAAGTTCCTGTGATCTGATTCCTCTGAGCAAAGAAACTAGGAGAGGCACCGCCCTCAGAAAAGCCGTCGACACTGTCATCTTTTAGGTGGATCCTTTTAGGGGTTCCTTTGCTAACAGCCCAGGATGAAGAAACAAGGAGGGGTTAACTACCCTCATGGTAAGGCATGACAAACTGCACCCGTGAAACAAGACAGGAAATAATTGCAATGGGCTCCTCAACCAGAGGCGGGCAAGGAGCTCCCACCCCCGTGGCTCAGTGTGCGTGGGGCAGGTGTGGCTATAGGTAGGTGGCAGTTCTTTGCTGGCAGGACCGTACCTGTACTTGATGTGCTGGGCCCATCAAGAAGCACAGCTTTGGATGGGTGAAGAGGTTGGGGGTCACTGGGGAGGAGACAGGATAGAGGGCAGAAGGCAGAGGGTAACCATTGCTGTGATAAACACTGAGTAAAAGCAACTTGAGAACAACCAAAGGGTTTACTAGGCTCATACTTCCTCCTCACCGTTCATCACTGAAGGCATTCCTGACAGGGACTCAAATCAGGGCAGGAACCTGGAGGGAGGAGCTGATGCAGAGGCCATGGAGGGGTGCTGCTTACTGGCTTGCTTCCCCTGGCTTGCTCAGCCTGCTCTCTTATAGAACCCAGGACCATCAGCCTGGGGCTGGCACCACCCACAATGGGCTGAGCCCTCCCCTTTCAATCAGTTATTAGGAAAATACCCTAGAGTCTTGATACAGCCCAATCTTTAGGGAGGCATTTTCTTAATTGAGGTTCCCCCCAGCTCAGATGACTTTAGCGTGTATCAAGTTGAGATAAAATTATCCAGCAAAAGGGTCCAGAAGCCTCCCTCTCCAGATCATAAGACTCCAGTTTTCTTGAGAAGACCCCTGGTGTCAGGTTGATTTGAGTGCCCTCTGTTCTTATTTGAGCTGGGTTTGGCATGGTTGGCCCAGCCAAGGCACACAGAACTTCTCACTAGGATAGAAAACTCAAGGTAGCTCTATGGCTTGATAGTCTGTGTCCTTCTAAAATCTGTGTTGACCCTTTAAACCCAAAGCAACCTAGGTGTAGGGTCTGCCCTTTTAAAAGGGCTTTAATGTGGGGAGTTCATCATTGTTCTTTGAAGACCCAGTGGGAGGTTGCCGCAGCTATCATCTTGGCGGCAGAGTGCAGCTCCACTATGCACAGCTTGCTGCCAACATGTCCTTGGACCTCCAGCTTTTGGAAACGCGAGAGGTAAATTTTGGTTGTTGATCAGTTTCCAAGCTTGCAGCATGTTGTGACAGCAGCAGAGACAGCCATGGAGAGAATATGTGCTTCAGCCAGCGTGGACTTTATTTCTCGTCGCTGTAAGTCTGCCAGTGTAAGTGGTCCAGGCGCCACTTCCCCGGCCGCTGGAACCCAAGTCCTTCCTATCTCATTTTTCTTAGTCAGTTCTGCTTTTAGGACTCCAACTGCTCCCTTAGGTCACAGCCAGAGAGAAGGCAGAAGAGATTGAAAAGGGCCCTGGTAGGATTTCCTTGTGGGGGCGTGGAGGGTGTAGGCGGGGTGTGGGATGCTTGGAGGCTGGCTTTAGACACACGCTCCCTCTCCTGGCTTAGGCAGGTTTTCTTCACAGACAAATCTCAGAGAGAAACGATTTATTTTGTCTCAGAGGTTCAGGGCTTTTAGACTATAGCTGGTTCCATTGTTTTGGGCCTGAGGGAAGACAGTGGTGTCACGGCAGGAGTGTTTGGTGGAAGAGGCTACCCACTTCAGGGCAGTCAGAAAGGTGTGTGTGAGGGACCCCTTTAAAGACCTACATCTTCCAAATAGGCTCCACCTCCCAAGCTTACTTCCTCCAAATAGGCCCCACTTCCACAGGCCTACTTCCTTCAAATAGGCTCCACCTCCAAGGCCCACTTCCTCCAAATAGGCTCCACCTCCCAGGCTTACTTCCTCCAAATAGGTTCCACCTCCTCGGCCTACTTCCTCCAAATAGGCCCCACCTCCCAGACCTACTTCTTCCAAATAGGCCCCACCTCCCAGACCTACTTCTTCCAAATAGGCTCCACCTCCCAGACCTACTTCCTTCAAGTAATAGGCTCCACCTCCCAGTGTCTATCACTAATAACAATTTTATTGAATTATAAAATCTTTCATGTATGAGGTTGGAACTCTCAGGAGTCAGTCACTTCCCAAAGCCCATCAGTGGCCAACCAAACTTTTCCTACGTGAAATCTTTGCAGGATATTTCAGATTCAAAACAATACCTCTGTGGTCCAGAAGTTAGGCACGTGTTACACGCAGGGAAAGGGTTTACCTTTCGGGTGCCTTGTAACCAGGTGTAGCGAAGAAAGGGGCGATCCTGGGGTCCTTGGCCAGCGTCTGGAAACACAGGCTAACTTGGTCTTCCCAGCCTCACCTTGTCTTGTGTTATCAGTGGTGTGGACGTCCTAGCGCTTGGATCCTCACCCATGCCTGGCCTTGGCAGAGTCGCGGCAGTGGCTGCCAGCCAGGCTCTGCAGTCTGGATCCATCAGCCTCTCCCTGACCGTTTGTAGGCTGGCTGTCTCACTTACTTTTGGGAATGTCCCTTTTCTGTCCTTCCCAATTCTGTTTCCATACTCTAATTTTTTTGGGGGTGGGGTGGGGTGGGTAGAGGTTTGAAGGAACCCTGCCTGCATTCTGGCCACAATTTTCTTTTCTTTAAATGGATGTGTTGTTTGTTTTTCCGGACAGGGTTTCTCTGTGTAGCTTTGACTGTCCTGGAACTCAGTCTGTAGGCCAGGCTGGCCTCAGACTCAGAGATCTGCTTGTCTCTGCCTCCAGAGTGCTGGGATTAGGGGTGTGATGTCATCGTCCCTCCCTTCCCTGTCCCCCCTGCCCCTTCCCTGTGTAGCGTGTCCCCCACTTTCCTTCCAAGCCTTCACACACTTGTTTTAAGACAGGCTCTTGCTATTCATCCCTGGCTGCCCTGACTTGGAGTTACAGAGATTATTTTTTGCCACCACTTATTACTTAAGTGGATCTTACATACAAACAACTAGAGGTACCGTTATCCTTGGGACTGGTGGGCAGGTTGCTTTATGTATTTAATGTGCTTCTTTTAATAATGTAACAGGCACTTGCACTCTCACCAAACAAAACTAGAGTTGAGCCTGTGTGAACAGGCCTCTCCCTTCTCCACTCACTGTGTGAACAGGCCCCTCCCACTCCACTCACTATGTGAACATGCCCCTCCCACTCCACTCACTGTGTGAACATGCCCCTCCCACTCCACTCACTGTGTGAACAGGCCCCTCCCTCTCCACTCACTGTGTTAACAGGCCCCTCCCACTCCACTCACTGTGTGAACATGCCCCTCCCACTCCACTCACTGTGTGAACATGCCCCTCCCACTCCACTCACTGTATGAACAGGCCCCTCCCTCTCCACTCACTATGTGAACATGCCCCTCCCTCTCCACTCACTGTGTGAACAGGCCGCTCCCACTCCACTCACTGTGTGAACAGGCCCCTCCCACTCCACTCACTGTGTGAACAGGCCCCTCCCTCTCCACTCACTATGTGAACATGCCCCTCCCTCTCCACTCACTGTGTGAACAGGCCCCTCCCACTCCACTCACTGTGTGAACAGGCCCCTCCCTCTCCACTCACTGTGTGAACAGGCCCCTCCCACTCCACTAACTGAGTGCCCTGAGCCTTTTTGTTGTATTTTTTTCTTTTTTAGGTTTTCTTTCTATACAATTTTACTTACTAATCTTTAATTTAGAATTCTGGGGGGAGACAAAGTCTCACTTCATCTCTTCGGTCGGACTCAAACTTGCAGCAATCCTTCTGCACCTACCTCCTGCTGTAGAATTTCAGACAGGTGCCACAGTGCTTGGCTACTTTGATTGAATCTTCTTTCTTTTTCTTTTTCTTTCTTTCTTTTTTTTTTTTTGGAGCTGGGGACCGAACTCAGGGCCTTGCGCTTGCTAGGCAAGCGCTCTACCACTGAGCTAAATCCCCAACTCCAAATCTTTATGTATTCATTAAATGTCTATTTTTTAGTTTTACCTTTTTACCATGTATTTTATTAAGAGGCTCCATACTGTGGCATTTTGTTTATTTTATTCTGAGCACCAATTAAAAGTCTGTCACGTGCCAGTGTGGTGGCACATGCCCGAAATCTCAACTTTCAGGAGGCAGCGGCAGGGGGAAATCTCTGGATTGAGGCCAGCCCACTCTACATGGTGAATTCCAGTCCAGCCAGGGCTACATAATGAGATCTTGTCTCAGCCAACCAACCAACCAACCAAAACCAACCGCCTCCATCAGGATAGTGGATTATACTTACATTCCAACTCTAGGCTATCCAGTAAGAGCCTGTTCCTAACCAACATGAGCCAAATCAAGCCAAGTATCTTGGCTAGGGTTTCTGTTGCTGTAATAAAATGCCGCGAGCAAGCTTGAGGGAGAAAGGGTTTACTTATCTTGCAGCTCTCAGACCACATTCCGTCACTCAGGGAAGTCAGGTTAGACACTCAAGGTAGGAATACGGAAGCAGGAACTAAACAGGAACCATATTGGAACGCTGCTCACTGACTTGCTCCTCCAGCCTTACTCATTTTGCTTTCTTATATACCCAGGATCGCTTTCCCTGGGCGGGTGGCACAATCCTCAGTGAGCTGGAACTCATCTCGCCTCAATCATTAATCAAGAAAACGCCTGGCAGATTTGTCTACAAGGAATCTTACAGAGATATTTTCTCAACTGAACTTCCACTTCTAGATAATTCTAGTTTGTGTCAGGTTGACGTAAAAAAAAAAAAAAAATCTAACCCGGACATCAATCCAACCCCCAACACACCGTCTGGTAAATACTTTTCAATTTCTCTTACATCATTTCTATGTTCTTTCAGTGTGAACAGTCCTGTTTGAACATTCTGGTTCAGTGTCCCTTCACTGAAGGCCAGCCCTGACCCAGTGCTGCTGTGTTTGGGGGTGGGGACCAGCTCTTGGAGGTGATGAGGGTTAGATGTGACATGGTAAGAGTTCTTCCCTCCGCGATGTGGGGGACACAGGGAGCAGGTAACGGCTCACCGGACAACCCGGGGTAGAGCAGTCAGACCTCGGGCTTCCAGCCTTCAGAACTGCGACAGCGAACGTCCACTACCTCACCCGAGCCGAGGACACCGTGTGGTTTGATTCAGACGCGGGCTTGCTATTTAAATTCCCCATGGAAAGCTGGGTTGAAAAGAAAAACTTAATTCGCATTCACTTACTGTGAGTTCTGATGTAGCAGAGCCTATTTTTACCTCGGATTTTGTGCTCTCTCCATTGTCCTCCCGTCGTCTACCTCCCTCTCTACGGCTATTGGTTGGCGGCCTTTCCCAGCGCACTTTCAGTGTTAGTTTGAGAGATGCGGTTTTATTTTGAAAAAAAAAAAAATCCTTTGTATAAGGTCGCCATTGAACTTTTTGAGGACGACAAATTATGTTTTTTTTAAAAAGAAGTTTTTTTAATAGCATGTATTAACTCTATGTGCAACAATGGGTTTTGTTACATTTTTGTATTTGAATATATCTGTCTCCATTATCCTCTCTTGTCCTCTCCTCACCCCCACCGGTCACCTTCCCTTTCTCGGCTAGCCCCTCTTTACTCTTTTTTGAGTTGTGAGGGTTTGACCAAATGAGTTTGACTTGAGCTTCTTTCCAGAGTATCCGTGAGGGATGGCGACCGGACAGTGTGAGCATGCGCACTTTACGGATCGCTGCACCTCCACAAATGTCTCTTCCTTCTCATCGGTCATGACCTGTAGGTACTCAGGAAGGAGTGGGACCTCCCGAGACCTCAACCCTTGGTGACAGGATGTTGATAGGCTCAGTTTCAGACAGGTTTTGTGCAGGTAACTACAGATAGTGGGAGTTTACAATGCCAGGTCACGGTTCTGAGACTCACTGTCCAGGTCTGTGGAAGCCGAGGCCTCGCACACTGCAGTCCCATAGGGAAGGGGGTGAGGGCAAGCAGGAGGTGAGGGCAAGCCACGTGGCATAACTCTCAGCACTGCAGAGGGCTCACGACCTGAACACTGACCTCAGGCCTTCCTCCCAGCGCCTGTCCCAGGCTGTTTCCAGTGTCGCTGTCTTAGAGGCGCAATCAGGTCATAGCACCTATACCACCTCATCCATCGCCCACTGCCCTAGGGTTCCGGTAATGGAGGAAAACGCTTAGCACTGACCCTTAGGCTGTTGTTCCTCAGGGTGACAGACCCATGTTAGCTTCCGTTTGCTGATGTGAGGAGATTTCCCCTCACACTTCTTCCCAACACTCAGGAGGAGAGCTATCCGTGGAGGATGGGGAGCCCCTCTCCTGCCTTGTGACCTGAAGGAGGCCGGGCTGGACCCTGTGCAGTCACTTTCCTTAGGAACACCAGGTTTAATCCCAGCTGAGGCGAGGGGTTGTGGGGAGGACTTGCTTAGTCTTCTTTTTCAAGTGTCTCTCTTGCCTTAGCCTGTACTGCCACTTTGTGGCAGGTACGGTAAGCAGTCCCAGTGGCTTGCCCTGCCTCCCTATGTAAATCTCCAGACCTTGATAATGGTAGGTTTCTGCAGGTGCCTTCTATAGGGATGGGCTAAACTTCACTCTCTTAGCCTCAGCACTCTGATCTGCCGTGTGTCTCTCCGCTCCCTGCTGCCCTCTGTAAAAGGAAGCTTCTTTGCCCGAGCTTGAGAGTGGTCCAGGTCCTTGGGAACAAAAGTAAAGTTTTAGTAGGCAATTTTTACAGCGTGACCATCTGGCGAAAAGGCAGTATCGGGGTTCCACCCCATAGCCCGTGATCTCCTCAGCCATTTTTTTAAAGACAGGATTGTAGTACATGCAAGCTCTCTCCTGTGGGGCAGGCCTCAAATCCAGTCATAGAACAATCATTCACCCCATAATAGTCTTCCCACTGTCGCACTAGTGGGCACATCATGCTGGTCAGGTCAATACTGAAGCATGCAGGGTCTGATGCTGGAAAAAAACATCATGGATGTCTCTCTCCCCCAGCATCCTTCACAACATCTTCTGAAAGCCAGAGCCTGGCTGTTCATTATACAGAGTGGGCACAGAGCTGAGGAAACGATTCAGTTGGTAAAGTGCATAGAATGCAAGCACAAGGACCTGAGTTCTGATCCCAAAAGTCCATGTCAGAAGCCAGATGTGGCGGCAACTGTTGCTTTCAGCCCTAGTACTGGGGCTATGGAGACATGAGGATGCCGGGGCTTGTTGGCTAACTAGTTTACACAAGCAGTAAGCTCCAGGATCAGTGTGAGACCTTGTCTTAAAAAATAAGAGGAGGGGTTGGGGATTTAGCTCAGTGGTAGAGCGCTTGCCTAGGAAGCGCAAGGCCCTGGGTTCGGTCCCCAGCTCCGAAAAAAAGAACCAAAAAAAGAAAAAAAAGAAAAAAAAAAAAAAAAAGGAACCCACTGCTCCCCACCACACAGGCTTCCCGAATCTTGCTTCTCTGATGCACCAGGTAGCCCTGCCCCTTCCTACCTGTCTTAGCCAGGGTTTCTATTCCTGCACAAACATCATGGCCAGGAAGCAAGTTGGGGAGGAAAGGATTTATTCAGCTTCCACTCCCACATTGCTGTTCATCACCAAAGGAAGTTGGGACTGGAACTCAAGCAGGTCAGGAAGCAGGAGCTGACGCAGAGGCCATGGAGGGATGCTACTTACTGGCATGCTGTGTTTATTCAAAATGCTCTTCATGAGACAGAACAAAGTCTGTGATGGGCATTTCTGAGACTTCCTTTGTCAATGCAATAATCGGAGTCTCTTCACCTTAGCTTCAGGCAGAGTTTCAGACAAGAGCAAGAAGTAGTCACATTCTTCACTAAAACACCACGAGAACAGTTTCTATGTCACACATCGAAATACCTCACTGAAACCTCTTGGGCCAGGTCTGCACAATTCAAATCATTCTCAGTAGCAAAGTCTTCCAAATTCCTACTAGGATAGCCCAGTAAGCCCCATTTAAAGCATTCCATTGCTTTCCCCAAATCCACATTCTTGAAGAACTGTTCCTCAAAGTGCTGAGGAGAGGACCAGGAAGGGGTGTGCTGGCCTTCTGATAGAGACTGTCGGCACAGTCAGTAGACAGTCCTCAAATGAAGACTAGGGATAGAATCTGCAGTCTTCAATAATAGTCCCGCAGAGGAAAAGGGTGAATTGAGCAAAAAGACAGATCCAACCACAGACCTCTTTAGTGTTGGCATCCCAGAGAAGAAACAAAAACAACATGAAAAGATACAATAACAAAAACAACATGAAAAGCTACAATACGCGTACCCCTCAAATGGCTAATTCCATTGTCAGAGGATATCCCCAGTGAAGAATTCGAAAGAATGAATATAACTATGTTCAAACCATTCAAAGGAGGCATTAAAATACGCCAAGAGGAGACCATCAAACAGCTGAACGGAGTGGAGACATCCATCCAAGATGTGAAAATCGAATAAAGAGGTGGAACTGCTGAAGAAAACCCACGTTAAGGTGATTTTGGAAGTGAAAGTCAACAAGCCAATGAAAGCCTCAGCTGAAAGGATCCCGTGGGAAACAATGTATCAAAGCTGGATGAGAAAGCTGTTTGTTGTTGTAAAATATATAAATGAAAAAGTATGGTTGTCTTTTATCCCGCTGGGTCCGCACCGGGGTGCCCCAAGATATCTGCTAGATAATGTTTCGGAAACACATCCCAGACGCACTTTCCTACACTCAAACCCCCACATAAAAGAACACACAATACAATAATCTTAGACCCAATTGATAAGATATAATTGCCCACTTAAACATACAAAGCCTGGTACCATCCATCCCTTAGGAACATTGTAAATACACAGGGCGGAATCTTTTTTTTTTTTTTGGTTCTTTTTTTCGGAGCTGGGGACCGAACCCAGGGCCTTGCGCTTCCTAGGTAAGCGCTCTACCACTGAGCTAAATCCCCAGCCCCCACAGGGCGGAATCTTAACATCACCTGCCATGGCTTCTCCCCTCTCACTCTTCTCTGTCCTCCCTTCTCTCTTAGTCTCTTCCTCTTCCTTCAAACTTCTCTTCCGCCCATCCTTCCTTCTCCTCCAATGACAGGCCTCCTTCTATCCTGTACCTGCCCCTCACCTGTACTTTACAAATTCAATGGGGAGGTGGTTCTGGTGAAGTCACCTGAGTTCTGAGTACTGGACTAGGCAGCTGTCCTTGGGGCAGTGGAATTAGCATCAAAATACAGATAACTTCAGGACTAACCACAACAGAGGTTTACTCAGTTAAGGTCAGTGATTGAGAAAAAACAAACAAACAAACAAACAAAAAAAAACAAACAGGCTCTGGGCATGATTTGGGTCATTGTGAAAAGGGCCAACTTTCAAATTCTAAGCACAGAAGAAGGCAAAGAATACCACGCCAAAGGCATAGAAAGTCATAGAAGAAAATTTCCCAAACCTAGAGGAGATGCCCATGTAGAGACAAGAAACCCACAGAACACCGAACAGACAGGACCAGAGAATAAACACTCCGTAACATTTTACAGTTTAAACATGGAAAGCACAAAATAAAGAATGGATATTGGAGCTTTTATTTAGTTTATATATACGTGATGACGCTGTAGCTGTCTTCAGACACACCAGTAGAGGGCATCAGATCCCATTACAGATGGTTGTGAGACACAATGTGGTTGGTGGAAATTGAACTCAGGACCTCTGGAAGAGCAGTCAGTGCTCTTAACCACTGAGCCATCTCTCCAGCCCAAGAATGGATATTAAAAGCTGCAAAGGGGAAAGGTTCAGTTATTCATAAAAGCAGTGGATGATAACACTTGACTACTCAGTAGAAATTGTACAAATATTTATTAATTTTTTTTATTTATTCATTTATTATATATAAGTACACTGTAGCTGTCTTCAGATACACCAGAAGAGGGCATCAGATCTCTTTACAGATGGTTGTGAGCCACCATGTGGTTGCTGGGAATTGAACTCATGACCTCAGGAAGAGCAGTCGGGTGCTCTTAACCGCTGAGCCATCTCTCCAGCCCACAAATATTTATTTATTTGATGTGTATGGGTCTTTTTGCCTCTGTGTGTGTGTGTGTGTGTGTGTGTGTGTGTGTGTGTGTGTGTGTACACCACATACATACAATGTCCGGACAGGCCAGAAAAGAGCATCAAATCCTGTGTAACTGGGGTTACAGATGGTTCTTAGCTGCTGCATGGGTCCGAGGCACCAAACCCAAGTCCTCTGCAAGAACAACATGTGTTCTTAACCGCTGAGCCATCTCTGCAGCCCCACAGTAGAAATGTTTAAGGCCAGATGCCTGGAAAGACATATTCCAAGTTCTGCAAGACCACAACTCTCAGGGTATTATACCCAGAAAAACTATTAAAATTCAAGGGGAAATAAAAGCTTCCCCTAGCGGAAACAGAAGAAAGGTATCTGTGACAGTAGGCAGCTCTTCAGAGGACATGGGGAGTAATGCCTCAGACTGAAGAGAAACACCCATTCACATGAGGGGACATGGGCTAAATCGAGCGTGAGGAGGTCTGGGGATGGGAAGTGCTGGGTGGCAGGAGGCTTAGCCCCAGTGAAGGGTTCCTGCATTCAAATCTGCAAACCTCCACACAAGAAAAGAACAATATGAGGGGATGTAGAACACAGGCAGCTTGAAAATGGAGGGAGGGGGATTTCAGATTTAAGTGGGAATAGGGGGATTGGAGGACTGGGGAGAGGAGAGGGTTAATTTGGGTTAGCCAAAAGTAAGGATACATGAAGTTGGAATGTCCCTACTCTGTAAGCTAAAGTTTATAAAGTAATTTGAACAAAGTATGTGTATGGGTGACCAATGTTGCTCTCTGAAGAAATGAGCTAGGGTGGGCGTGGTGACACATGCTTTCAATCCCAGCACCCAGGAAGCAGAGGCAGGAGGATCTCTAAGTTTGAGGTCTATATATCTTATTCCGGGGCAACCAGGACTACACAGATCCTGTCTTTAAAAAACAAACAAACCAAAACAAAAAACCCAAAACCACCACCACCACCACCACCACCACCACCACCACCACCACCACCACCACTACCACCACCACCACCACCATCACCACCACCACCACCACCACAATACCAAGACATGGGTTATTAAATGGAACCTTAACTGCTTACAAGCTATTGGTCAGTAAGACTCCAGAGAAACTGAAGACAAACCAGCCTTTGTTCCTGGCTGTCCACCATGACTAGACAGTAAGACCTTACTGCTGAAGATCCACGTATTTTGGATGGAGAGCAGAGAAAATTCCATCTGGCCCAGCCAGGAACTCTGTCCCTGCTGACTGGTTTTCCGAGCACAGGAGGCTGCTGTGCCTGCTGTGGTAGGGTGGGAGGGACTTCAGTGGTCTCTCTCAGAGCTGGACTGAAACAGGATCAAGTTAGTCAAAATTCCGGCAGGTGTTGGGGAGGAGCCTTTGAGACCCACCCTTGGTGTAGGAGTTATTAGCAGTTGCTGTCTGCACGGGGGAGGGAATGCCACTTTCCCTTGGGGACATGGTCTCTTGTAGGTTGCCACCATGCTCGTGTGTATGTGGGCACCGCTAACTGGACTTTGGTTATTATTAATAATGATGATAAAAGAGGGGTGTGTGTGTGAGGAGCACTAGAAGAAGTTGTGGGGAAGTAGTGGCAGACACACGGGAGCAAACTACATTGTATATCTATATGAAAATTTCGCACAATAATTAGGGGGGTGGGGAGATGGCTCAGTGGTTAAGAGCCTTGGCTGCTCTTCCAAAGGTCCTGAGCTCAATTCCCAGCACCCACATGGCAGCTCGCAACTGTCTATAGCTCCACTTCTGGGAGATCCAACGGTCTCACACAGACACACGTACGGTAAACATCAGTGTACTAAAATGAACAATTAAAAAAGCGTTTTAAAAATAAGGTGAGGAGGGTTGGGGATTTAGCTCAGTGGTAGAGTGCTTGCCTAGGAAGCGCAAGGCCCTGGGTTCGGTCCCCAGCTCCGAAAAAAAGAACCAAAAAAAAAAAAAAAATAAGGTGAGGGATAATAGAGGAAGACGCACATGAACAGGTACATACATAAAGCGCACACACGTATGTTCACTTCAGCAGCATACATACTAAAACTGGAACAGTACACAGGAGACTAACGTGGCCTCTGGGCAAAGAGGACATTCAAGTTCTTGAAGCGTACCATGAAAACCCAACCGCTATAAGTAAATGAATAAATAAATACGCAAATTCTTGAAGCGTACATGAAAACCCATATGCTATAAATAAATGAATAAATAATTAGGTGAAAGTGGGGCACTTGCCATAGACTGGCTACGGTGATCTCTGATTTCCTGCTGGTTCTTGGGTTTTCCTTATCCTCTGTTCTAGTCATGGCACGGCTGCCTCCGTCACAGCACCTTCACGTGGCTGCTCGGCTGCCTCCGTCACAGCACCTTCACGTGGCTGCTCGGCTGCCTCCGTCACAGCACCTTCTTCACGTGGCTGCTGGGCTGTCTCTGGGTTCTGAGCCTCTGTGGGCTGTAATGGGAACCTGGCTGCCTTGTGTTCCACCCCTTGCCCGCCCGCTGCTGCCTTATCTTTAGGCTTGAACTTACCAAGACCCTGAGGGTGGTTCAGGATCTCGGTTGTAGAGTCCCTTTCTCTTTTCTTCTGGACCTTGCCATTTTAGTTATCGGCCACAGGCACTCCTCGGGCTCACATTTTGGCTATGATAGTCTTACTGAGTGGCCTAATCCCCCCATGCCTTGGCTTCCTCATCTTAAAGTTGGGGCATCATTGCGAGCACTGGATGCAGCGGCAACCTCGTGGGAGGGGCCGGAGAAGCATCTGTTTTTGGTGTCAGATTCTGTCTTGGTGGGATTTTGGGGAGAATATTGGTGAGTACACGTGTTTAACTGTCTTAGAGTTTTATTGCTGTGAAGAGACACCATGACCAAGGCGACTCTTAGAAATGAAAACATCGCATTGGGGCCGTCTTACAGTTCCAGAGGTTCAGGCCATTATCATCATGGTGAGAAACATGGCATCCTGAAGGTAGACTTGGTGTTGGAGGACTGAAGAGTTCTCCATCTTGATCCGAGGCCAGCCAGATGCAGGCTCTTATTCCACATTGGGCTTGAGCATAGGAGGAGACCTTAATACTCACCCCTACAGTGACGTACTTCCTCGAAAAAGGCTACGTCTCTTCCAGTAAGGCCACAGCTCTTAATAGTGCCACTTCCCATGGGCCAAGCATATTCAAACCATCACAACGTCTGAATGCAAGTCTCAAAACACGTCTGCATTTTCCAGAGCCTGTTTGTGTCCACAGGGCCTACTGTGCAGCCCAGGTTCAAACTTGGGATCCTTCTTCTGCAGCTTATGGTAGGCTTGTACCACCACCGTTGGCAAGGCTAATTTAATAAGTTTATCACGTTTAACAAGCTTAATAAGACTTCAGTCTTGGGGTTGGGGATTTAGCTCAGTGGTAGAGCACTTGCCTAGCAAGCGCAAGGCCCTGGGTTCGGTCCCCAG
The DNA here is from genome assembly GCF_021556685.1 of Rattus norvegicus. Taxonomy (NCBI): domain Eukaryota; kingdom Metazoa; phylum Chordata; class Mammalia; order Rodentia; family Muridae; genus Rattus; species Rattus norvegicus. The sequence goes on from NC_141539.1 coordinate 138,290,935, forward strand.
CTCCAGAAAAAAAAAAAAAAAAGACTTCAGTATTATTCCATGAAAGGAATGTTATGGATAAAAGAATAAATGTATTTTATCAGCCAACAAACTGCACTTAGAGGCATTTGTGCTGACCAAACGTTGGCATGGAAACCACAGCCTCTTGGTACAATCAGTGCTGCAGAACATTTCGATTAGGTGGAGTTAATAAATAAAATCGACAGTCATAATGGCTGCAGAAACCACGAGGCTGCCCTTGGCTGTGGGTGAGCACGGTGTGAATTCAGTTTCATTGCTGAAGACGGATGAGGAAAGGATTCTATCTGCCATTTGCAGCCAAGATCAAGAGGAATGGCTTAGTGGTTGAGCAGCATTGAGGAGTGCCCTCTTTGCACTGTCTGGACTCTGGCTGCAGGAGAGAGGCCTTCTGGGAATCAGTCAGTGTTATAGCATTTCAGGGGCAGGGACAAGGGGAGGGACTAGCAGAGGGGCGGAATTTCATAGAGACCTCTGTGGTCACTCCTAAGGCATCTGGCTCTGGTTGAGGAGAGACGCAGGCTATGTATCCCCCTTCCAGTACTAGGAATGAGTGTCAGGAGCTTACGCAGACAAGTCCTAGGGATAGAGGCTGTCTTAGTCAGGGTTTCTATTCCTGCACAGACATCATGACCAAGAAGCGAGTTGGGGAGGAAAGGGTTTATTCAGCTTACACTTCCACATTGCTGTTCATCACCAAAGGAAGTCAGGACTGGAACTCAAGCAGGTCAGGAAGCAGGAGCTGATGCAGAGGCCGTGGAGGGATGTTATTTACTGGCTTGCCTCCCCTGGCTTGCTCAGCTTGCTTTCTTACAGAACCCAAGACTACCAGCCCAGGGATGGTACCACCCACAATGGGCTGGGTCCTCCCCGCTGGATCACTAGTTGAGAAAATGCCTTACAGCTGGCTCTCATGAAGACATTTCCGCAACTGAGGCTCCTTTTCTGTGATAACTCCAGTTTGTGTCAAGTTGACACACAAAAACCAGCCAGTACAGAGGCTATGCCCCTGATGGGAGACAGAAGTCAAGAAGGACTTGGTCAGTGAGTGAGCTGGGTGTTATACCGAATGGGCTTGGGTCTGGCTGGGTGGGACTGGCAGAGAATGCACTGATGCAGAGAGGCCACCAGAGGGTGCCCAAGCACTGTAATTTGGCGGCTGAAGGCAGAACAGCTGCTGTAGGACCTGAGGGGGACCTGCAGGACCTGCCATGTTGACTGGACCCTGACAAGACACCGATAACCCCAAAAGTGAGCAAACTTTGGCCTTCCCAGGGAGGGGCCAATATCTTGGTCAAATCCCGATGCTCATCTAAGCATTCGGTTGGAGTGACTTGCTCCCTGCAGGGGTGCAGGGAGACATTTTAGGCAGAAGAACTTACGGGAATTTTCATTCAGAGACCCCATTAGGAATGGTCTGAGGACATTGTCCCAGACAGAGGCCCAGTAGCTGCTGTAAGAGATGCCAAAAGCCAAGTGGCCAGCCTCTTGTTGGAAAAAGGCACGGGGCAAGCTTAATGCATAGGACACACAACCCAGAGAACGTGGGCGTGGTTGGGTGGAGGGGTGGGGTTAGGAGGAGACAGATTAGGCTGAAATATATGTCTCGTGAGGAGGATGTTAGGATCAATAAATTCAATAAACGAGTTGACTGGCCCTCAGAGCAAACACCATAACGTGACAAAGTATAGTATTTGCAACCAGAAGATGGCTAGTGGCTCATTCCTTTAATCCCAACACTCAGGAGGCAGAGGCAGGCAGACCTACGAGTTTGAGGTCAGCCTGGTCTACACGGTGGGTTCCCAGGACAGTCAGGGCTACACGGGGGAATTCTGTTTTGAAAAAATCAAGAAAACGACAACAACAGAAGAAGAAGAAAATACAATTTATCATCAGGAAGCAGAATAGATGCAGGGAGGAAACAGAAAACGCCGTGAAAATACTCACAAACAGAGCTAAGACCCAACACCCTGGTACCGACAGCAAACAGCAGAGGCTTAAACTAATCACTCAGAAGAGATTCATGCATCCAAGTAAGAACCACCCTACCCCAGACTGACTTTATAATTAAAGTCTACAACTGAAAACAAAGACACAGGGCCTCAGGGAGTGAAGCGCTTGCCCAGCAAGTGTGAGGACCTGAGTTGGAATTCTCAGAGCCTGTGACTGTAACGCACAGCTCCTTGGTATGACAGGAGGAAAAGATCCCTGGAAATGTGTATTCTCCACTACCCTGGTGTATGCAGCCACGAGCGACAAGGAGACCTTGTCTCAAACAAGGGGAAGGTGACGAATGACACCCAAGGTTGTCCCCTGACATCTACACGTGCCCGTGTCACATGTGTGTCTTCCTCTGAGGCTTTTGGAGAGGTGAAGGACCTTGTCTCGCTCTCCCTGGTCTCCAGACTCCCCCTTGTTTGGGAGAGCATACAGTGACGCAATCAGACACTAGGGGGCAGTTAAGCTCTGTGCTCTGGGGACCCGGCAGGGGCACAAGCTGCTGAGGCCCCCACAAGTTCACCTGCACATGTGACCTGATGGGGCTGACCGGCCCAGAGCTGTGCCTGACCATAGTGGCAGACCCTGGTTGGTAAGAGGCCTCACTAGGTCTTAGAAACCCAAGTACTGGAGATACAGGTGGGACTGGTATCCCCTAATTCTGTAGACATCCCTCACCCCAGTCATAAACCATTTCTGCTCTTGGCGTAGCCATGTGTCCATAGGGGAAGTGGGAGCCCAGCCTTCCCAGAAGCCTTGCCAGTAACGGTGCAATACTACCTATAGAGCCTGGGGGCTACCACAAGGGGGCACTCGAGCCTCAGGGTACCCCCCTGAAACTTTGGTGTAAACCTGCAGTTATAAACCCATAACCACCAAGTACAGGGTGCACACCCCTTACCTTCTTGGGTAGATGGGACGCATGCTGTGTACACAGCCAGGGGATTGCCACGAGGGGAGCCTGAGTTATGGGGTGACTTACTGCACTGCCTGGTTTTGTGTGCCATCTTGACACGAGCTAGAGATATAGCAGAGAAAGGAGCCTCCCTTGAGGAGATGCCTCCATGAGACCCAGCTGTGAGGCATTTTCTCAATTAGTGATCAAAAGGGGAGGACCCACTGTGGGTGGTGCTGTTTCTGGGCTGGTGGTCCCGGGTTCTATAAGAGAGCAAGCTGAGGAAGCCAGGGGAAGCAATCCTGTAAGCAGCATCCCTCCATGGCATCTACATCAGCTCCTGACCTGCTTGAGTTCCAGCCCTGACTTCCTTTGGTGATGAACAGCAATGTGGAAGTGTGAGCTGAATGAACCTTTCCTCCCCAACTTGCTTCTTGGTCAAGTTTGTGCAGGAATAGAAACCCTGATTAAGACCCTTACTCAAATGCAGTATGCGTCTGCAACTCTAACTTGATGATCATCAAGTGTTCTCCTACCTCAACCATTTCTACTTTCTTTCTCCTGAGCCTTCTGGGAGTGGCACGGTGTAGTGTGCTCAAGTGACCACACGGTGGCAGCAGAGCTCTGTTCCTGTGGACACTGACCTGCTTGGAGCTGCTGGTTAGTCTTGGGAGGGCAGGTCCCGACCACAGTGGAGGCTATGGAGCGCAACACATGCTCCGGTTCTACCCCCAAATAGGATCAGTTCTCACCTGGTCCGGACTCAACTCTAAACGTCCCAGAACTGCCACACCTCAGTGGCGACCCTCTCCTAGACTGACTACAATTTGGTCAACCAGAGAATTTTGGCCAATAGTGAGACTGCAACACCATTACATAATCTCTGTTTCTACCAGTGTCGGCCTTTATTCATGCCCTACTCATTTGTGATACTTTGAACAGTGCTGGAACACACACACACACACACACACACGGGGGAGAGAGAGAGAGAGAGAGAGAGAGAGAGAGAGAGAGAGAGAGAGAGAGAGAGAGAGAGAGAGAGAGAGAGAGAGACATATACACTCTCTCTGAGTATGTGTTTGTCACCTGTGCCTGAGAGTCTACCTGCCTAGGTGGGGTCAGTTGAACCTGGCTTGGCAGAGCCTGCAGTGGTGCATCTAGCCACCAGGGGGCACATGAGCTCTGCATTGTGCGTTGTGCATTGTGGTGCTTAGTTGACCACCCAGTGTGATCTGACTCCACCGTTCCTGGGCAGGGACTGACCATGCTCCTTCAGTGTCAGACAGTGACATCATGCCTTAGAAACTCAACAGCCCACAGGCGAGTGCAGGTGGGGTTGTCTGGAGACACTGGCCCTCAGTATTCATTAATTCCATCAAAATTTCATGTATACTACTTCACTTCAGTCATAAATCCTCTTAGTGTGGGGTGTAGCCACGTACCACCTGGACGTAGAGTCTAGGCTGCTGAGGAGCCTGGCTTGGACCTTGGAACCTGCTGCCAGTAACTATGCACATACATTGCTGTGCGTAGCCTGTGTGAGGTGGACATGAGCCTCTGGTTGTGCAAACTCCACCCCCACCTTGACTGTCAAGTACAGGGCATGCACTTTCCTTCCAGCCTTAGACACATGGGGCGCGTGGCCTTTCCCATCGTAACTGCATAGCTAGTCAGGGCATGCGCCCTCTCCCACACTAGGAAGAGCGACAGACTTGCCTTGAGAAAACGGCCCTTCCCAACCTGCTCTAACAAGAGTAGGCAGTAAGTGCAATTCCACCAGTGACCACATGAGGTCAGTAGAGTCTTGCTCATGCAGGTTAGAACAGGGCTGGGAGGAGCAGTGTTGTCATAGACTCCGTGGAGTTCACCCAGGCTCTGCTCTCAGAGCCCTTCTTCACTTGGCCCAGACTCAACTCTAAACATCCCAGAACTGCCACATCGTGGCTCCAGACTAGTGGTGACCGTCTCCCAGACCGACTACAATTTGGTCCAGCAGAAAATCCTGGTCAATAAACAGTGAGACTGCAACACCATCACATAATCTCTGGATCCTTCCTCTATTGCTACCAGTGTTTGCCTCTAGCCATGCCCTACACATCTGTGATAGTGTGAGGCTGGAGCTTCAGTGGGGAGGATTAGAGACATAAGTGTCTAAATACGCACACACACGCACTTACACACGCGCGCGCGCGCGCGTGCGCACACACACGCATGCACGCGCGCGCGCGCGCGCGCGCGCACACACACACACACACACACACACACACACTATAAAAACACAAAATCTGAAACTGTAATATGCAAGCAAAAGACCAGCAGGGTAAAAAAAAAGGCTAAACAAAGCATTATGAGATAATAAATCTCCCCAAATATCCCTGGGACACGGGGTCTGCCCTTAAGTGTGCCTTGAATATTCAGTGAGAATCCTTTGCAGAGAACTAATGTTTTCTTTGTGAGTGAGTGGTTGTCAGTTGAAGAGAGCTTCTGGGTCAGGGGTGGGAGTTCGTGTCCACTAGCCTGCCTTTCTTTCTTTCTTTCTTTCTTTCTTTCTTTCTTTCTTTCTTTCTTTCTTTCTTTCTCTCTCTCTCTCTCTCTCTCTCTCTCTCTTCCTTTCTTTCTTTCTTTGTCTTCTATTATGAATTATTTAATTTTTTTTATGTATGGGCACACTGTGGCTGTCTTCAGACACACCAGAAGAGGGCATCAGATCCCATGACAGATGGTTGTGAGCCACCATGTGGTTGCTGGGAATTGAACTCAGGACCCCTGGAAGAGCAGTCAGTGCTCTTAACCCCTGAGCCGTCTCTCCAGCTCCTCTAGCCTTCTTAGTGCTGAGACCCCATCTGGTTTGGGCCTGTGCAAGCCCTGTGTGTGCTACCACAGTGCCCGTGATGTATCTTTCTGCCTCCTCTTGTGCATCCTTCTCTGAGACTTGAGGGAGGGGTGCCATGGAGACATCCCACTTAGAACAGTGTTCCAGGGACTCACTCTCAGCACACTGTCCGCTTGTGGGCTTCTGGATTAGTTCCCATTTCCTGTAGGAGGACCGTCTTTGATGATGGCAAAGGACCTGACGGTAGTTTGTGGAGAGCAACCTTGGAAATGACCTGAGTTGTTTGGGGTTTTCTTTGGGAATCTTTAAGCCAATAACCATTCCGGGCAGCGGAGGTTCACTTGGTGGTCAGAGATGTCTCCTCCGTTATTTGGAGACTCCATTTAGACTCTTTAACATTAGTCTACATTTTAAGAAGCTTCTACCGTAGTAGGTTTCTGGGTGACCCGGTCAAATAAATCGTGGGCGGTGCCAATTTTCGAACCTGGTTTGGGAGAACATGCAATGGTGCATCTGTCCACCAGGGGGCACCCGAGCCGTACACTGTGGTCATGGTGGAGACTCCACAGGCGTATAGCTGGTACTTAGGCAAACAGCTAGTGTGACCTAACCTCAGACAGGCCCTGACCAGTCTCACGGCTGACCCTAACCATGCTTCCTCAGCGCCAGACACCAGATGCAAAGTATTGTCAGGCCCTAGGAACCCAACGGGTATTAGGGACAGTGCAGGAAGAGGGGCGACTGGAGCTGCTGGCCCTGGGTATCCCCTGATTCTGTTGACACTTAGCCCCGCCCCCAGTTATCCATTCTCTTTGTTTCCTGGTACATCCATGTATCTGTGTGGGATGTGGGAGTCTAGACTGCCCAGGAGCCCAGATTGGGGCTTATTTATTTATTTATTTTATTTAAAACTTTTTTTCTGTTGCTGGCGCATAGTGCACAAGGTATGCGCAGAATCTTGGGGTAACCACGGGGAGGGTATGAACCTTCTTGGATTGTCTCTCCCAAACCGCAGTACAAGCCTGGACTCTCAGCGATCATCACAACCAGGCATGCACTCCTTCCTGTTCACCTTAGCTCAATGGTTCCCAACCTTCCTAATGCTGTGACCTTCTAATACAGCTCTTGATGTTGTGGCCCCAACCATAAAACCAATTTGTTGCTGCTTCATAACTGTAATTTTGTTACTGTTTCAAATCATAATGTAAGTATCTGATATGCAGGATGTCTGACATCCAACTCTTGTGGAAAAGGCATTGGATCCCTTGCAGGGGGTCTGGACCCATAGGCTGAGAACCAGCGCCTCAGTTAGAAAGTCCCTTTCACGCTTGAGTAACTGGAGCTTCCTGTGGGCTGCAAAGATAATACCACTGATGGCCACATGGTGGCAGCAGAGACTTGCTCCTGGGCGCACCATCTCCAGCCGCAGTGGTGGACCTGCTTTCAAACTGACTACAGTTCGGCCAAATGCGAGGCCGAATTGGCCCGACACTGTAAAACAACAAAACGTTTTGCTCCCCTGTTATACTATTTCCACCGGTGCCTACATTTATCCCTGTCATACCATCATGGGTGATGTGTGTTAACTGGGGCCTCAGTGGTCGTGAGTCCCTGGGACACAGGTGTGTGAACATGTGAGCACACACACGGACATATGCATGTGCACTCACTCTGGGTCTGTTTTATGTTACCTGTACTGAAAGATACCTGGTTGGGTATCTGAATCTGGCCTTCCGTAGCATGCAATGACGCATATGGCCACCAGGGGACACCCGAGCCCTGCACTATGCCACTCTGGAGACCCAGCAGTTACACCTGGAGTTGAGGCGTCCTGGTCCATCTGTACATTGACCAGCCCCAGGGTTTGGCCTGATCATATCCCCTCTGTGTCAGTCTTGATTGGCAGGGGTGGGGATGGGGATCCCAACAGGGTCCAGGAAGCCAATAGCACAGAAGAGGCTGGGACAAGTACACAGGGGTCAAGAGCCTGGAGGTGTGCTCCTGGACCCCAAGGCAGACTTATACTGAGGCACATGCCCCTACCCACACTAAATAGGAATACATCCCTTTAGACTGTAGCTAGATGGGGCAGGCAGGCCTTCACACCCTGACAAACCCTCCTTCCCCCCATCATCCCTAGGGAGAGTCTGTGTGCTGTGTGCAATACTGGCGATGCCCACATAGGGGCAGCAGAGTTTGCTTGTGGCGATGCCTGCCCAGTGCCAGCTCGGAGCTGCTGAGCCAGATTTGGGGTGGGGGTTGGGGGTGGGGGGGATGTAATCTGACTACAGGGATCACTGTGGAGGCCAGGGTAGGCTCTGCTTTTGCTTGCAAACAGGATCAGTCTGGATTGTTTTCTGGCTGAGTTAGGCACAAGGCAAAGTCTGTACCTTTGTTCTGAACGGTTCAGGGCTGGTCTTATGTTTGTAGTTAGCAGCCCACTGGGATAAGTACTTGGATGATGGGTCAGGAACACCAAGTGAGGTGTTGGGACAAGGCATGGGGAGCCCCCTCAGCCACTCGCCCGGTGTGGGCAGCTCTGTGGGGTCTAAGGGTGGCCTCAGTTGTGGCCTGAGAGGATAGCCTGGTTTCCAGGCTACATGGGCATTCAGTAAGCTGTCTGGCTGGGAGGATCAGGCTCTTAGCGAGACAAGGACGCCTGTGTGAGGCACCCAGGTCTGTGGGAGCCTTCAGAGCCATGCTCTGTGAGCCTCATCTGTGCTTGGAGATCAGCAAGGTGCACGCCCTAGGCTGCCTGTCTGACCTGGGTATGTTTCTGTTTGTTCTTCTTGAGAGGCATTACGTGCCTCCGGTGCTGAGATGCCTTCTGACAACCCCAAGGCCACGCTCCGACCGTTCTCAGCTGTTCCCAACGTCACCTCCACAGGCCCACTTATGAACTATGTCTTATGCCGCCCAAGTTGGAAACCTCAGCTTATAAAACAGGCCACAGGCAAGGCAGCGGCTGTGTCCGTATCTTCAGGCCCTGCTCTACAGTGCTTTCCAACGTAGACTTGGTGTCCCTAGCCCTGGACCTATGACACTTCTGTAGAAAGGGTCTCACGCAGCTGCAGGGGAGTAAGATACCCAAGGCAAGGCTAAAGCCAAAGTGGTTCTGACGCTGCCAGGCGGGGGCAGGGGGCAGACCCCGAGACTCTCTCCTGAAGAACCACCGGAAACGGGGGGGTGGGCTTCGACTCTCCACCTTTTCTCTGGAACGAGTGTGTAGCAAGAACGATGGGACCAAAGGAATGTTGTCACCCTTCCAATGAGACGGATCATTCCAGCTTCTGTAACGGGAGCCAGGGTGGGTGGCAAGAGCTTGCCTAGGGTTGGGGAGCCTTTCCCGTGTCTGACCTCAGTGGATCTATATCAGCCTAATGCCCTTGAGGGAAAGCCCTGTGTTCTAACCACCCGGGACCTTGCCAAGCCGTCCTGACCTGTGATTCTATGCTTCCCGAGGGGTTATGAGGGCTCAGGACAGCTGGTGTCAAACATGAGCATGAGGGGACCGGGAGGGCACAGAGACAGAGGTTTTGCAATGGCCAGACAGCAAACCTGAACCAAATAAACTGCAGAGGGTAGAGGTTATGGGCTGCTCCTGGCCTGCCCAGTGTGAGTTCACAGATACGTTCAACACCCCTCATCTTCTTCCACTGCCTTCAGTTCCCATCCAGTCCTCTAGAGGGAGCCCTTGAACACCCCAGTGATCTGCTTTCAGGACAGGATGGTGGGACAAGGGCTGTTTCCTTGACCCGGGGAAACTCAGCCCTTTCCACCTTGCTCTGCTGTGTGTTAGAGTCTAACAGCCTTTGTTTCTGCCGGCCCCTCACCCTCTTTTTAAGGTTTTCATTGCAAAAATGCAATTTATCTTATATTCTCATGCACACACACGTGTGTGTGTGTGTGTGTGCACACGCGTGTGCATGTGTGTGCAGAGGAAACCCAGGCCTTCCTGCGAGCAACCATGCTCTAGCCTAGGAAGCAAGCAAGCTTTAGCATTGAGCAGTGTCCTCAGTCCCACTTTTGCCTAAGCAAACGTTCCTCAGAGTGCACGTATTCACCACATTCATGCATAAAAGTGTTAGAAAATAAATTTTTTTTTTTAGATTTATTTTTTTATTTATACAAGTACACTGTCGCTGTCTTCAGACACACCAGAACAGGGCACCAGATCCCATTACAGATGGTTGTGAGCCACCATGTGGTGGCTGGGAATTGAACTCAGGACCTCTGGAAGAGCAGTCAGTGCTCTTAACCACTGAGCCTTCTCTCCAGCCCATAACTGTTTTTTTTTTTTTTTTTTTTTTTTTTTTTTTTTTTTTTTTTTTTTTTTTTTTTTTTAACAGAGAGAAGCACAAGGCATAATTACAGTAGTCCTAAACCAGGTGTGGAGATTGCTGGGCGAGGGCACTCAAGTCAGAGCTGGTGTTCGGTGCCAAGCTTGGTGCCTGGACTCCTGGGGGCTGAGGGCTCCGGTGAGATCAGGTGCTGCAGGGTTGCTGGTCACCCCAGCCCCTTGCTTTTGTAGGTTTCCAGCCTCAAGATGCTGCTGACCTGTGAGGGTCTGGCACTTGTAGGCTCTAGGAGTAGGATTCAGAATGCTTGTATAGCTCCCTGTGGTGAGGGAAAGAGGGACATTTGTTCAGCCCCCACAGCCAGAGGGTACACCCCCAACAGATTTCTGGAGCTGGAGTCAGGCATTGCCCAAGCAGCTTGGGGCCAGGGCCTGCCTTGCTATGGCAACTGTCAGGGACTGGGCCTACCCTCTCCCATCATTTGCTGGGGCAGGGGTCAAGTGCTGCCTACCCCAGCAGCTATCCTGGGTTAAGGGGCTGCTCCCCACAACAACTGTGGACCGGGGTCAGGGGTTATCCTCCCATCATCATGGCTACCCTGGGTCAAGCTGAGGTCAGAGACTGTCCTTCCCAGTAGTTGACCTGGGCCAAGCTGGGCTCAGGGGATGGATTTGTATCATCGACCCTTGCAGCTCTGTATGCAGGAGAGGGTTACCAGGGCAGGCAGTGCATGAGCTGTAGGGCTTTCCAGGGCTTTACCCCAAGAGCATGGGACAACCCAGGGTGGCTAGGAGTGGGAAGGGGCCATAGCTGAGCAACATACAGGGAGAGGTAAGGGGCTGTGAGGGCAAGAGGGCTCACGCTCAGGACTGTGGGTACCCAGTAAATTGGGCAGAGCGGGGCTTCAGCCAGGACTGCAGGCCTGTTCACAGGGTGTATTTGTTAATGCGTGTGTGTGTGTATGTGTGTATGTGTATGTGTGTGTGTATATGTGTATGTGTGTGTGTCTGTGTGTGTATGTGTGTATGTGTATGTGTGTTGTGGGTGTGTGTATGTGTGTGTCTGTGTATGTGTATGTCTGTGTGTGTATGTGTCTGTGTATGTGTATGTCTGTGTGTGTATGTGTGTGTGTATGTGTGTGTTGTGGGTGTGTATGTCTGTGTGTCTGTGTGTGTCTGTGTGAGTGTATGTGTGTGTATGTGTGTATGTGTGTATGCGTATGTGTGTTGTGGGTGTGTGTATGTGTGTGTCTGTGTATGTCTGTGTGTGTATGTGTGTGTATGTATATGTATGTGTGTGTATGTGTGTATGTGTGTGTGTATGTGTGTGTGAAGGGCATGATGCGAGCACCTTGGCTACCATTGCTTATAGCTCTCTAGCACATGGGCCCATGTCTGTGTTTGTGTGACTAGCATGGGCTCAGGTGTCAGAGCTGTGTGTCTAATGTGGTCTGGGTGTGGTAGTGACTCTGTCTGGATGCTTATCTGTAAAGAGTGGGTCCCTGTGTTTCTAGAAGGAAGCTCCAGTTCAGAGGAATATTCAAGGCAGGCTTGTGAGTCCTCACAAAACCTGTGAACAGGCTCCAGCTGCACCCCACATGTGTCTGCAATGTCCCATGTGTGTGGCCTGAGAGCTTGTGTGGGCCTGGGCATGCTTCCAGTTCTGTGGGAGTCTCTTGAATGTGTGTGGGGTGTGCAGTGTCAGTGGGCTGTGGCTAAGCATGTGCCTCAGAGTGTGGGTGACAGTGTAAACTTGTATGTGTGAGTCTGTGGGGTTTCTGAGCGCACCTGCATGTGAATACCAGCATGTGTCATGTGACACGTATGCCCGAACTTCTGTATCTATTAACTTTGTCTGCGTGACTGTGTTATGTTTATATTATATGTATGTGAATACACTGTCACTGTCCTCAGACACACCAGAAGAGGGATCAGATCCCATTACAGATGGTTGTGAACCACCATATGGTTGCTGGGAATTGAACTCAGGACCCCTGGAAGGGCAGTCAGTGCTCTTAACTGCTGAGCCATCTCTCCAACCCTCTGTGTCTTTTTATATCTGTGTGTCTGTGTGTCTATATGTCTCTGTGTCCCTGTTGTGTGTTTTTATATCTCTCCATGTCTTGTGGGTCAATATGTATGTCTTTAAGTCTGTATGTGTCTGCTTGTGTGTCCTCATGTGTCTCCATGTGTGTGCCTATTTGGTGTGTGTCTCCTACCTCTGTGCATCTGTGAGCCTCTCTGTCAATTTGACTGTGTATACATGATTGTGTGCTCTGTGTGTGTCTGTCTGTGCATGTTTGTTTCTCCGTGTGTCTGCGCACTTGTAAGGTGCTGTGCACATTTGTCTGCACGGACCTGTATGTTTGTATATGTGTTTGTGTGTCTATGCATGTGTTTGGGCCTACTGTTCTCTCTGCATGCCTGTGTGTCTCTGGATCTGGGTATGTTTGTGTGTCTACCTTACTGTGTTAGTAGACTTTATGTGTTGGAAGGGTCATCCTTGACTCTGTCACATGGCTGACTTTTAGGTCCTCACGGGGGCCCTGCATCAAACCAAGCTTGGACTAAGCTGGGTAGGTGAGTGCAGGCATGGAGTACTCCTCTAGGGACACAGGTTGGTTGACCACCAGACCCTGGCTGGCCAGGATACCCACAGACACAGGTACCATGGAGTGACTCTCATCCACATCACCTCGTCTGTGTGTTGTTTTGGCTGGTGGGAGGAGGGCCTGATGTAACCCCTATGAGCAGAGTAGGGTCTTAATGGCTTCTGTGGTCCCCAGACATGTGGGCTAAGATTGCACAGGTCTGTAGGGGAAGAAGTTGTGGATCCTGAGGCTGGGGACTGCTTCTTTGGGCGTATTCCACAGGTATCTAGGTTGGCCAGGTCTGGGTCCCAGAGTGACAACATGGATTCTGAGGTGGCAGAGCAACTGTGAGGGCACAGAGGCACATCACAGAGGGCACTGGATGCAGAGACAGCTCACTCCTAAGGTGTCTGGCCTTCCTGGCCATGGCTCCCTCTGGCTCTGCAATCCACCTAGGCAGGTCTGCTGCATGAGGCCACCAGGAAGTCCTCCATGACTTATCCTTAGGGCCTGGTCATTGAAACTCATCCATAGCCTAGGCCTGGCCATTTTTTGGGGGTGGGGAGGTTGACACAATGGGAGGGAGTAACCAGGAACTCTCTGGGCTCACTGATCCAGGGCCGACCTCCCCCACCACAATGCAAATCTCCCCATGGTTCCGGATCCCTGAGTTTCAGTCCCGTGGGTGAATGGGGCTTTCCACTTAGGCCCCCACCTGCTCTGTGGTTCCTGTTCTCAGCATTTTTAGAAATACTTGCAAATTGTGTTTGTGTTGCTTGCAGGGTGTGGGGGTAGAGCTGTGGCCCACAGTACAGGGTCTTGTTGAGACTAAACTGGGTGGGGGTGGGGTAGGAACAGTAAGGGTCTTCTCTGTCATTGGGCTCAGCTCATGGCCTCTGCACTGGTCAGTAAATGGAGCATGGGCCGCATCTACCCTTGGCTGGAAGATCCTGGCAACCCTAGTACTCAGCTGTTCAGCTTGAGTGTGACCCAGGCTTCACATGTTGCCCATATCAGGGCCAATCCTAGGTGGCAGACCCCAGCCTACTGAAGACTTCCAATGTGCACACACACACACAAGCACACACACACACACACACACACACACACACACACACACACTACCCTCACTTTGTCCGAGTGTTCTTGCAATGTTGACCCAGGTTGACTTCATTGTGTACCACTAACCTTGTTCCCTGTGCTGTAGCTACAGCCTAATGCCTTTCCCGCCAATGTCTTTTCTATGTGTATGTGTGTGTGTGTATGTGTACATGTATATGTGTGCACATGTGTGTATGTGTGTATGTATATATGTGTATGTGTGTGCACATGTGCGTAAGTGTATATGTGTCCATGTGTATGTGTGTGTCCATGTGTGTGCACATGTGTGTATGTGTGTATGTATATATGTCTATGTGTGTGCACATGTGTGCACATGTACATATGTGTGTATGTGTACATGTGTATGTCTGTGTACACATGTATGTGCATATGGGTGTGTGTATATGCGTATGTCTGTGTACACATGTATGTGTATATGGATGTGTGTACACGTGTCTGCATGTGTGCACACACATGTGTGTGTTATCTGTGTATGTATGTGCAGAGGCTGGTATGAGTTTCACATTTGAATCTGCTATGAGTTTTACCTATGAATATGAGTAGCTGGATTCATGGTGAACACTGAGTCTGCAGAGAGTGCATGGTTGTGCACAGTGTGCTAGTGTGAGGGTATGCACAGCTTTGCAGAGGTGTATAGTATTGAGGGGCTCTCAGAAAGTTCTCAGATTCTCACTCCAGGAACAAGATCCTTGTCCATCCTCTCAGCTGCCTGACATGTGCAGTGGTTGAGTAGAAACAGGCTGGTAGGGAATATGTGCTGTGGGCTGGCCAGTGTGGTCTGGCCTTGGGTGAAGGATGAAGCAGAAGCCATAGCTGAAAGGGTACATATTAGGGAAGTGGAATTGTGTGTCTGTGTTTCTGTGGTTATTCACACATGTATCTATGTGTCCAAGTGTGTCTGAATTCTTATGTGTGCACATTGGTGTGATTGTGTGTTTAGGTGTCTGAATGTGTGCACAAGTAATATGTGTTCGAGTATGTTCATCTTTGTATGTACATGTGTGTGTTTGTGAGCATGTTGACACAGCATGTACTTGAGTATTTGTGTGTTAGTGTATCTGAGTATATTTAGTTTATATGTCTGTATATCTATGTAGTTTTCAGTTGTCCATGTCTCTCTGTGTGACTGTGTTTAGTGTGTTTGTCATGTGCTCCTGTTAGTGCATGTGTATGTCTGTCTGTCCATCAGTGTGTGTGTGTGTGTGTGTGTGTGTGTGTGTGTGTGTGTGTGTGTGTTTTCTGGTATGGCTAGGTTTGCTGAGCTTAGCTGTGGCTGGGCAGAGACACAGATACGTAGTGTGGATCCCCGCAGTCCCTGTGGGCCTGGGACTGTGCTCTTGAAGGGGAAGCTAGCGAAAGACAGTAGTGCTGTCTCCCACTACCCTAGATTGCGACAGAGGAGGGGACCCAAGGGAGAGGTAGGCTCAGAAACAAGACAAGGAGATGGAGACCTCAGGGAAGTTCTGATGAGAGGGGAATGGAAAGTTATAGAGACTGGGGCACAAGGGCCTTAAGGGCCACCTCTGTTGACCTGCCACCCCACAACACACAGACACTCACACACACACAGACACACTTTCACCTCCACTGACATAGACACACACACACAGACACACACACACACAATCACACTGCCACCCCCCACACTCACATATACAGACACACACACAGACACACACACTCATAGACACACATACATACACTCACATATGCACACTGCCACCCCCACAGATACATGAACTCACACATACACACTGCCACCCCCCCACATTCACACAGACACACACGTATGTAGACATACCACCACCACACAACATGCTCACTCATATAGATTCACATACTCACACATACACACTGTCACCCCATAGACACACACTCACACAGACACATACACATTCACATCCCCCACATATACACACTGACACTGACACATACACACTTTTGCCCCATAGACACACAATCACACATACAGATACACACACACTCACACATACACACTGCCACTCCCTCCCACACTCACACATGCAGACACACACACTCACTGCCCCATAATCTTAGTATCTTACCATCCCCCTCTCGAAAAGGAAGATCAGCGAATACAAAGCACAGAGAAAGACAGAGATGGTGAGGGGATACAGAGACTGGCAGAGAGACAGAGACACTGGGAGGGACAGATGTGGGTTGAGGGGACACAGAGATAGAGACAGCTCCCGAGAGAGCTAGACATGAATGAGAGGATGCAAAGACATAGAGACAGAGACACGGAGACAGAGACATTGGAAGAGATAACCACGGGGCAGGGGACAGGATAGCGAAAAAGAGAAAGACAGTGAGAGAGACAGAGATCTGTGAGTGGACGGA
The DNA here is from genome assembly GCF_021556685.1 of Rattus norvegicus. Taxonomy (NCBI): domain Eukaryota; kingdom Metazoa; phylum Chordata; class Mammalia; order Rodentia; family Muridae; genus Rattus; species Rattus norvegicus. The sequence goes on from NC_141539.1 coordinate 138,307,050, forward strand.
GGCAGGGAAGATGGTGGTGGGGTCAGACAGATACTAAGACGATGTATAGTCAGTCATACCACCACACACATACCCAATCTTGCCTGATCTGACATGCTAGGCCTGGCTGCGCCTGACTAGTGCTCATGGAGAGGCCCTGTTCTGATGACTCAGTCATGGCCTTGGCCCTTGGCCTTGGTTCTGATCCCTGGAACAGAGGCTATCATCACCATGTCCTGAGTCTAACCACTGAGTCCTGCTGATCAGTCCTCTTGACCATGGTCTTAGTCATCAAGAACTGCCACTGATCACTGAGCTCATGGTTTCTAGTCTTTGTTATCTAGACAGGGTTTCTCTGGGTAGCCCTGGCTGTCTTGGAACTCACTGTGTAGACCAGGGTTGTCTTGAACTCCCCTTGCCCCTGACTCCTGAGTTCTGGGATTAAAGGTGTGCACCATCGTGGCTGCCTAGTTTCTATTTTATTTGGTTTTAGTCACTGGTTTTTGGTTGGGGTCACTGGGCCCTGGCTTTCGTTACTGGCCCTGGTTCTGATAGCTGATCCCTGACTCTCGTCATTGAACAATGGCCCTGGGCAGTGTGTCTGCGTTCAAACCACTGATCCCTGATCCTCATCACTGAGATCTTACCCTAAATTCTGACATTCAGTTCGTTCGTTCTTTCTTTCTTTCTTTCTTTCTTTCTTCCTTCCTTCCTTCCTTCCTTTCTTTCTCTCTTTCCTTTCTTATTTATTTATTTATTTATTTATTTATTTATTTATTTATTTATTTATTATCACCCTGATCATTGACCCTTGGTCTTTTTTTCTTTTCATTTTTAACATTTTATTTATTCTTTCAAAATTCCCTACACCCATGTGATATTTTCCATTAATTTATTTATTCACTTTATATCCCAGTCACTGTGTCCCCCACTTCCCGGTCCCCCCTCACAGTCCCTTCTTCATGTTCCATTCTCCCCTTCTTCTTTGAGAGTGTGGAAGTCCCCTGGGTATCCCCTACTCTGGCGCATCACGGGGGGGCTGTCCCTGAAGCTGTTGCCTGTCTGGAGAATCCATCCCTGTGGCTGGGCGGCTTTGTCCAGTCTCAGGGGGAGAGGATGCACTGAGCCCTGCAGAGACCCTTGGTTCTTATCACTGAATCCTGGCCCTAATGACCGAGACCTGGTTACTCATCACTGGGCTCATAACTGAGGTCCAGTTTTCATCGCTGAGCCTCACTCTTGTTCCCTGAGCCCTTGTCATGATCACTGAGCCTTGTTCGTGATCACTGAACTCGTATGATCAGAATTAAGTCCTACTCATGATCGTTGAACTGGTCATGGTCACTGACTCTAGTCTTCAGAGATGCGTCTGGGTCCTCATCGCTGGTTCTGCTCACTGATCCCTAGTCTTTATCATTATGTCTTCATCCTTGCCACTGAAATTCAGCTCTGAGCAGTGTGTATTGTCTCTGATCATCAGGCCTTGGTTCTGACCACTGGGTCCTTAGTTGTGTTTTGGGCATGGACATTGGACCGTGAGCCCATGACCACATGACTGAGCCCTGATCCTGCTAACTGAGCCCTGATCCTGATCTCTGAATCCTGGTCTTAATTACTGAATCCACCTCTTGATCTCTGAATCTTGGGCTCATCACGTACCCTGGTCCTCAACACTGAACTCTGGTTTAGAGTAGTGTGATTGGGCTCTGATTCAGATCCAGATTCCAACGAATGGTTTCTGGTCTGCGTAACTAGGTTTGGTTGTGAAACCTGGATCTTGGTCCTGGCAACTGGGTCCTGGTCTTGATCATTTGGCCTTGGGACTTGGTCCCTATCACTGAGCTCTGGTCATAGACACTGGGTTCTGATTCTAACAACTAGGTTCTGTACTGATCAATGGGCCCAGGTCCTCAACATCAACTTCTAAGCCTGAACTCTAGCCCCAAATTCTGCTTATCAACACTGGTCCTGGACCTTGGTCCTCATCACACATCCATTCTCTGAGGCCCAAGGAATCAGTGGTATTTTACAAGAAGTACCTTTGATATTCCAAGCCTCATTCTCATTAGGAAGATCTCTTCAGGGGATTCCTGCAGAAGATTCCAGAATCCCCACCACACTGTTCACACACTGGGCTGCAACTGGGAGAGTGACCCCTTTACTCATCTGCCTTTCCCAGAGGCACTGAATGGAAACAAAGCAGGCCCAGGCCCTGTGAGCTGGAGCCTCTGGCCTGGGGTCTACAGATGTGGGGTCAGCATTGTGGGGAAGGTTTGCGGGGCAGGTGTGGGGGTAGGGCAGGGATGGTCACATTAGCATCTTGTTTTTCTTTCTTCTGAAGTCTCTGTTTTCTATCACCTGCTGAAACATTCAAAATAACTCCACTCTGAGGCCAGCTGAGTCATCCTGAGCCTATCTCAGCCCAGGTGCCCCAAAACAGAGCTACTGTTCTGAGAATCACACCACCCTGGACCAGGCCAGGTGGGTCTGGGGCTGGATGAGGGGTCAGAGCCAGGGGAGCCCTGACAGGGACTGAGAAGGCCCCAACCCCCATCACTCAAGGTTCTCCACAACCATCCACAGTCATGCCTTAGTGAGGCCATGTTCTGTCCCAATGAGAACAAGTCCAATTAAGATTAAGTCTGGTCTTCCCAGGGTCATTCAGTGTCAACCAAGGCCAGCCAAGGCCAGCCTGAGGTCAGCCAGCATCACCCAAGGTCACACAACTATTCTAGTAGACAACTAGAATAGCCAGCTCAACAAGGCTCTGGTGATGCAGAATGGAGAGTGTATTCCAGCCAGACAGGGCTCCACAGAAAGGCAGGTCCCTCACTGCACATCCATTGTCCCAATATCTCTCAGATCACAGGTGGTCTAGACTATGGAGGACAGACAGTCCTCTGGACTTCTGGCAAGGTATCGTCTCACAACTGATGAAACTGAGGTCCAAGAAGGAAGATTGATCCAGGTCCAGAGTGGGACACACATAGAAGAGGTGCCATAGACTTTCTGAGAGAGAGAGAGAGAGAGAGAGAGAGAGAGAGAGAGAGAGAGAGAGAGACTGAGAAAAACAGAAATAGTGTTACTGAAAGAGATAGGGAGACACTTCGAAAAATAATATGAGGGACACAGAGATTCTGAGAGACAGAACGAAATACAGAGAGACTGAGAAAGAGACACCACAGAGACAGAGACACAAAGAATAAAGGGGATTGTGGGAATATTGAGAGAGACAGAGATGAGCTAAGGGAGACACAGAGACATTAGACATGCAGAAAGACAGAGACACAGAGGGAGACAGAGACCAAGAAAGACAGAGAAGTCTGAGGGAGACAGAGATAATGAGAGAGAAAGAGATAGCATGAGACAGACACACAGAGACACAGAAGCAGAGACACAGAGAAACACTGATGGGAGCAGTGAGAAAAGGAATGAGAGACAGGGGACCAGGCACACAGAGTATTTGAGAAGATACTGTGTGGGGACAAAGGGACACAAAGACATGGACGCTGGGAGAGATGAGGACAGACACACAGAAAGACAGAAATATCCAGAGGGACAGAAATGGGAACAAGAGGACACAGAGTTAAAGACTGATAGACACTGATGCAGACATGGGGATGAGGAGAGACCACAGGAAAGAAGAGACACAGAGACAGGAGAGAAAAGAGACACAGAGAGGGAGAGACAAGAGAGACAGATGCAGACAAGAGAGACAGGCCAAAGGAAGGGAGAGGCAAAAGGACAGACACACAGGGAAGGCAGAGGTACAGCATGGAGCCCACCAAGCACTCAAATGAAGGCAGCAACACTCTCTCTCTCTCTCTCTCTCTCTCTCTCTCTCTCTCTCTCTCTCTCTCTCTCTCTCTCTTTCTCTCTCTCTCAGATGAAAGCCATGCACCAGAAGAAAGAGACATGTGTGAACATTCCTCAGAGACATAGCCACAGCACTCACACCCAGCTCCACACAGACACACACAGCACCTGCCTGCCTGATCCAAACCCCAAACCCATGAACCCACTCCCTCTCCTCCAGGTCTTTGTTCTCAGAGTAGCACACTGAGGGTAGCTCAGCCTGGACACTTCCCAAGGGGCCTGGAGACACAGCAAGCATCTCTGGTCCACAGCCCCCATCCCTTGTTGGCCCTGTAATCCATGTGATGTCTCAGGAGAAGATGTTGTCTGAGAGCAGGGCCTGGTACAGTGTCCCTGGTACAGTGTCCCTGGTACAGTGTCCCTGGTAGAGTGTCCCTGGTGCAGTCTGCCTGGTAAAGTCTCTCTGGTACAAGATGCCTAGTATAGTCTGTGTGGTACAGTCTGCCTGGTACAGTCTCCCTGATACAGTCTGCCTGGTACAGTCTCCCTGATACAGTCTGCCTGGTACAGTCTCCCTGATACAGTCTGCCTGGTACAGTCTCTCTGGTACAGTCTGCCTGGCACAGTCTATCCCTGGTGCAGGCTTCAGGTCAGGCCCAAGTATGAAGAGTGCAGAAGACAGTGGGCAGAGCTGAGAGAGCGCTAGTCAGTTTTGTTCAGAGAACAGTGATGGCCGCTCCAGGCTACTGGACATCCCAGGTGTGCTTCTTACACTTCTCAAAGCTGTGGGAACACAACCGACCCTCTACTCACTTCAGTGTAATTGCCTATAGCAGGGCATGCCTCTGGGCATCAGGGAGTCACACAGAGGCAGGTAAGACTATAGACCTGGGGACTGAGAGGGGAAGGCATGTACAAGAGGGCCTCATCCTTAGGACACAGGGATTCGAGGCCTCTGGATAGCCAGTGAGCAACATATGCAGAGTGATGTGGCCCCAGGAGACTGATGGGCACCAGGAGGTCACAGAGCTAGAGGCCTGGAGGGCTAGAGTCTGTGGGAAGGGGGACTGCTTAGGTTCTTCCCACCCATGTCCAGGAGCAGAGGCTGAGCAGGGCCACAGAACAGGGTAAGGCAGGGAGACAGGGGCATGAAGGAGCCTTTGGGACTGTGTGATGAGAACTAGGCTGTGCTTTTACTGAGCCTGAGTTTGTGGCAGCTGCCTCATGGGGAAGGCACCCAGAGGTAAGGCAGAGGAAAGGAGTAACCAGGGCTGAGGGCACCACAGGATCTGAGGATTTAGAGGCAGCTATGACCCATTTGTCATGGTATTTGGACATGTACTTCATGGACACAGATCTGAGAACCAGGCCTGGCTCTCACTAACCGGCAGGAGGTGTCCCACTTGTGGCTGTAGGTCTTTCAGCACACCATGCCATGGGCCTCTCACACTGGACGATCTGTCTGAAAGGCTGATGTTGGGAGGTGGGAGCCCAGGCCTGGGGTCTGGGACACTGGGTGACAGAGGTGTCCAGAATGTAGAGTGCTCAGGGTGCGGGTGGGGACAAGCTGTAGAGTGTCCCCATGAGGGGACAGGCTGAGGTAGGGACTGAAGTCCATCCACAGGCCCACCACACTCCATGCTCTGGATGAGAGCACTGAGCTCTGCCACCCTACAACAGCAGGCACAGCGGCCTCCATGCTAGGAAAGCCAGGCAGCAGGGACAGAGTTCCTGGATGGGGCAGGTGGAATTGTCTCTGCTCGGCATCAAACTAAGTGGACCTTCAGCAGTAAGGTCTTACTGTCTAGTCATGGTGGACAGCCAGGAACATAGTCAATGAACAGCCTGCTTTGTTTGGATTCCTCTGGAGACTTCCTGATCAATAACTTGTAGGCCTCCATGTTTCATGTGACAACTTACATCTCTCTATGTATAACAGGGGCTTTCTGTGTAGTCCTGGGTATCCTAGAACACCCTGTGTAGACCAGGCTGGCTTCAAACTTGGGACATCCTCCTGTCTCTGCCTTCTAATCCATGCTGGGATTAAAGCCTGTGCCACCACACACAATCTAACCCATTTCTTCTGGAAACAACACTGTTCACCCAGCCATACACTGAGTTAAAATTCCTTAATAAATGTTAGTTCATTTACAAAATAGTGACTTTCCATAAGGCTTCTTCATGGATCCTAATCCAACTTTTACCTTCTCTTTTCCCCAATCCTCCAATCCCCCTATTCCCACTTAAATCTGAAATCCCCCTCCCTCCATTTTCAAGCTGCCTGTGTTCTATGTCCCCTCATATTGTTTTTTTCTTGTGTGGAGGTTTGCAGATTTGAATGCAGGAACCCTTCACTGGGGCTAAGCCTCCTGCCACCCAGCACTTCCCATCCCCACACCTCCTCACGCTTGATTTAGCCCATGTCCCCTCATGTGTATGGGTGTTTCTCTTCAGTCTGAGGCATTACTCCCCGTGTCCTCTGGAGAGCTGCCTACTGTCACAGATACCTTTCTTCTGTTTCTGCTAGGGGAAGCTTTTATTTCCCCTTGAATTTTAATCATTGTCTGGCTGTAATACCCTGGGTTGAGAGCTGTGGTCTTTCAGAACTTGGACTTTGTCTATCCAGGCATCTGGCCTTAAAGTTTCTACTGTGGGGCTGCAGAGATGGCTCAGTGGTTAACCACACATTTCTTCTTGCAGAGGACTTGGGCTTGATTCTTAGTACCTCCGTGGCAGCTAAGAACCATCTGTAACTCCAGCTGCACAGGATTCGATGCCCTTTTCTGGAGGTCATCTGGAGTAGTCAGCTCAGCAGGGCCCCGGGATGAGGCATGGAGAGTCCATGCTGACAGGCAGGGCTCCACAGAGAGAGAAAGACGGAAACACAGGCCACTGAAAGAGACAGTAATGGACTGAGGGGACAGAGAGAAACACACGGACAGACAGACAGACAGACAGACAGACAGACAGAGATAACAAAACACCGACACTCATAGACACAGAGAACAGAGGGGACAGGGAAGTTTTGAGAGCAATGGGTAGGAGGTGAGAGAGACACAGAGGCAATACATACAGAGAGTGACTCCAGAAGACAGAGTCTGAGAGGAGACACTGCAAGAGACAGAGACCCCAAAAGGGTTGAGAGCACTGGATGCTTTCACAGAGAATCCAGATTCAATTCCCAGCAGGTTCATGGCAGTTCATACTGCAATCCCAGTTCCAGGGTGCCCTGAAGGATCCTTCATGCATGTGGAGCACAGAAGCGCTCTCTCTCTCTCTCTCTCTCTCTCTCTCTCTCTCTCTCTCTCTCACACACACACACACACACACACACACACACACACACTGAAATGAAGGCAGTGGCACACACACACATACACACACACACACACACACACACACATACACTCTAATGAAGGCAGTGGCGCACACACACACTCTCAGATGAAAGCCATGAACCAGAAGACAGAGACATGTGTGAACACTCCTCAGAGACATAGCCACAGCACTCACACCCAGCTCCACACAGACACACACAGCACCTGCCTGCCTGATCCAAACCCCAAACCCATTGACCCACTCCCTCTCCTCCAGGTCTTTGTTCTCAGAGTAGCACACTGAGGGTAGCTCAGCCTGGACACTTCCCAAGGGGCCTGGACACACAGCATGCATCTCTGGTCCACAGCCCCCATCCCTTGTTGGCCCTGTAATCCATGTGATGTCTCAGGAGAAGATGTTGTCTGAGAGCAGGGCCTGGTACAGTGTCCCTGGTACAGTGTCCCTGGGACAGTGTCCCTGGTACAGTCTCCCTGGTACAGTCTCCCTGGTACAGTCTCTCTAGTAAAGTCTCTCTGGTACAGTTTCCCTGGTACAGTCTTCCTGGTACAGTGTCCCTGGTACAGTCTCTCTGGTAAAGTCTCTCTGGCACAGGATGCCTAGTATAGTCTTTCTGGTACAATCTGCCTGGTACAGTCTGCCTAGTACAGTCTCCCTGGTAAAGTCTGTCCCTGGTTCAGGCTTCAGGTCAGGCCCAAGTGTGAAGGGTGCAGAAGATAGTGGGCAGAGCTGAGAGAGCGCTAGTCAGTTTTGTTCAGAGATCAGTGATGGCCGCTCCAGGCTACTGGACATCCCAGGTGTGCTTCTTACACTTCTCAAAGCTGTGGGAACACAACCGACCCTCTACTCACTTCAGTGTAATTGCCTATAGCAGGGCATGCCTCTGGACATCAGGAAGTCACACAGAGGCAGGTAAGACTCTAGACCTGGGGACTGAGAGGGGAAGGCATGTACAAGAGGGCCTCATCCTTAGGACACAGGGATTTGAGGCCTCTGGATAGCCAGTGAGCAACATATGCAGAGTGATGTGGCCCCAGGAGACTGATGGGCACCAGGAGGTCACAGAGCTAGAGGCCTGGAGGGCTAGAGTCTGTGGGAAGGGGGACTGCTTAGGTTCTTCCCACCCATGTCCAGGAGCAGAGGCTGAGCAGGGCCACAGAACAGGGTAAGGCAGGGAGACAGGGGCATGAAGGAGCCTTTGGGACTGTGTGATGAGAACTAGGCTGTGCTTTTACTGAGCCTGAGTTTGTGGCAGCTGCCTCATGGGGAAGGCACCCAGAGGTAAGGCAGAGGAAAGGAGTAACCAGGGCTGAGGGCACCACAGGATCTGAGGATTTAGAGGCAGCTATGACCCATTTGTCATGGTATTTGGACATGTACTTCATGGACACAGATCTGAGAACCAGGCCTGGCTCTCACTAACCGGCAGGAGGTGTCCCACTTGTGGCTGTAGGTCTTTCAGCACACCATGCCATGGGCCTCTCACACTGGACGATCTGTCTGAAAGGCTGATGTTGGGAGGTGGGAGCCCAGGCCTGGGGTCTGGGACACTGGGTGACAGAGGTGTCCAGAATGTAGAGTGCTCAGGGTGCGGGTGGGGACAAGCTGTAGAGTGTCCCCATGAGGGGACAGGCTGAGGTAGGGACTGAAGTCCATCCACAGGCCCACCACACTCCATGCTCTGGATGAGAGCACTGAGCTCTGCCACCCTACAACAGCAGGCACAGCGGCCTCCATGCTAGGAAAGCCAGGCAGCAGGGACAGAGTTCCTGGATGGGGCAGGTGGAATTGTCTCTGCTCGGCATCAAACTAAGTGGACCTTCAGCAGTAAGGTCTTACTGTCTAGTCATGGTGGACAGCCAGGAACATAGTCAATGAACAGCCTGCTTTGTTTGGATTCCTCTGGAGACTTCCTGATCAATAACTTGTAGGCCTCCATGTTTCATGTGACAACTTACATCTCTCTATGTATAACAGGGGCTTTCTGTGTAGTCCTGGGTATCCTAGAACACCCTGTGTAGACCAGGCTGGCTTCAAACTTGGGACATCCTCCTGTCTCTGCCTTCTAATAAATGCTGGGATTAAAGCCTGTGCCACCACACACAATCTAACCCATTTCTTCTGGGAACAACACTGTTCACCCAGCCATACACTGAGTTAAAATTCCTTAATAAATGTTAGTTCATTTACAAAATAGTGGATTTCCATAAGGCTTCTTCATGGATCCTTAGTTTTGGATAACTGAACATCTCTCCTCTCCTCTCCTCTCCTCTCCTCTCCTCTCCTCTCCTCTCCTCTCCTCTCCTCTCCTCTCCTCTCCTCTCCTCTCCTCTCCTCTCCCCGGTCCCCCATCCCTGTTATCTACACTTAAATCTTTAATGCTAAAAGCATCCTCCATTTTCAAGCTGCCTGTGTTCTACGTCCCCTCATATTATTTTTTTCTTGTGTGGAGGTTTGCAGATTTGAATGCAGGAACCCTTCACTGGGGCTAAGCCTCCTGCCACCCAGCACTTCCCATCCCCACACCTCCTCACGCTTGATTTAGCCCCTGTCCCCTCATGTGAATGGGTGTTTCTCTTCAGTCTGAGGCATTACTCCCCGTGTCCTCTGAAGAGCTGCCTACTGTCACAGATACCTTTCTTCTGTTTCTGCTAGGGGAAGCTTTTATTTCCCCTTGAATTTTAATCATTGTCTGGGTGTAATACCCTGGGTTGAGAGATGTGGTCTTTCAGAACTTGGACTTTGTCTATCCAGGCATCTGACCTTAAAGTTTCTACTGTGGGGCTGCAGAGATGGCTCAGTGGTTAACCACACACGTTGTTCTTGCAGAGGACTTGGGCTTGATTCCTAGTACCTCCGTGGCAGCTAAGAACCATCTGTAACTCCAGCTGCACAGGATTCGATGCCCTTTTCTGGAGGTCATCTGGAGTAGTCAGCTCAGCAGGGCCCCGGGATGCAGCATGGAGAGTCCATGCTGACAGGCAGGGCTCCACAGAGAGAGAAAGACAGAAACACAGGCCACTGAAAGAGACAGTAATGGACTGAGGGGACAGAGAGAAACACACGGACAGACAGACAGACAGACAGACAGACAGACAGAGATAACAAAACACCGACACTCATAGACACAGAGAACAGAGGGGACAGGGAAGTTTTGAGAGCAATGGGTAGGAGGTGAGAGAGACACAGAGGCAATACATACAGAGAGTGACTCCAGAAGACAGAGTCTGAGAGGAGACACTGCAAGAGACAGAGACCCCAAAAGGGTTGAGAGCACTGGATGCTTTCACAGAGAATCCAGATTCAATTCCCAGCAGGTTCATGGCAGTTCATACTGAAATCCCAGTTCCAGGGTGCCCTGAAGGATCCTTCATGCATGTGGAGCACAGAAGCGCTCTCTCTCTCTCTCTCTCTCTCTCTCTCTCTCTCTCTCTCTCTCTCTCTCAGATGAAAGCCATGAACCAGAGACAGAGACATGAGTGAACGCTCCTCAGAGACATAGCCACAGCACTCACACCCAGCCTCCACACAGACACACACAGCACCTGCCTGCCTGATCCAAACCCCAAACCCATTGACCCACTCCCTCTCCTCCAGGCCTTTGTTCTCAGAGTAGCACACTGAGGGTAGCTCAGCCTGGACACTTCCCATGGGACCTGGTAACACAGTATGAGCCTCTGGTCCACAGCCCCCACCTCTTGCTGGCCCTGTAATCCATGTGATGTCTCAGTAAAAGATGTTGTCTGAGATCAGGGCCTGGTACAGTCTCCCTGGTGCAGTCTCCCTGGTACAGTCTCCCTGGTACAGTCTCCCTGGTGCAGTCTGCATGGTAAAGTCTCTCTGATATAGTGTGCCTTGTACAGTCTGCCTGGCACACTCTGCCTGGTACAATCTCCCTGGTACAGTCTTCCTGGTACAGTCTGCCTGGTAAAGTCTGTCCCTGGTGCAGGCTTCAGGTCAGGCCCAAGTGTGAAGGGTGCAGAAGATAGTGGGCAGAGCTGAGAGAATGCTAGTCAGTTTTGTTCAGAGAACAGTGATGGCCGCTCCAGGTTACTGGACATCCCAGGTGTGCTTCCTACACTTCTCAAAGCTGTGGGAACACAACCGACCCTCTACTCACTTCAGTGTAATTGTCTATAGCAGGGTATGCCTCTGGACATCAGGAAGTCACACAGAGGCAGGTAAGACTCTAGACCTGGGGACTGAGAGGGGAAGGCATGTACAAGAGCAACACATGCAGAGTGATGAGGCCCCAGGAGTCTAATGGACACCAGGAGGTCACAGAGCTAGAGGCCTGGAGGGCTAGGGTCTGTTGGAAGAGGGACTGCATTCACTCTTCCTATGCTTGCCCAGGAACTCTTGTCTGTGCAGGAGCACAGACAGGCTAAGGCAGGGAGACAGGGGCATGAAGCAACCTTTGGGACTGTATGGTAGGAACTAGGCTATGTTCTGACTGAGCCTGGGTTTGTGGCAGCTGCCTCATGGGGAAGGCACCCAGAGGCCAGGCCGAGGAAAGGAGTAACCAGGGCTGAGGGCCCACAGGGTCTGAGGAATTAGAGGCAGCTATGACCCATTTGTCATGGTATTTGGTCATGTACTTCATGGACACAGATCTGAGAACCAGGCCGGCTCTCACCAACCCTCAGGAAGTGGGTTTATGTTGTTCAGCACCATGAAATGGGTCTGTCACACTGGAAGATCTGTCTGAAAGGCAGATGTGATGTGGGAGCCAAGGATGGGACCTAGGACACTGGGTGACAGAGGTGTCCAGGACGTAGAGTACTCAGAGTGTGGGTAGAGACAAGCTGTGCTGTGTTCCTCCATGAGGGGACAGGCTAATACAGGCTTCGAAGTCTCTTTTGTATCCATAGGCACAGCCCATACTGCCCTTGTCCATGGTCCCTGTGGGGTCAGAAACTCAGTGCCAAGTGAGCCATCACCACGAACTAGAAGGGTCTACACTATCCTTGAAGTGTCTACACTCTTCATGATTCTCAACTCACACAGACTCTGTCCCAATCCACCATTGTGTTCAGTGTGCAGTCATGCCATGAACAGAGAGGGGAAGGGTGACACACCCAACAGTCTTGTGCATTTGACACTCATGTGTTCAAGCATGTTCGTACCCACTGTAGTTCTCCATCTAACAGGAAACAGTGGTGTCCTCCTTGGGAACTAATTCTCACTGTCAACATCTCCTCACACCAGAGGCCTATAGACTCAACCTCTTTGAGGAGCTAATGTTGGTAGCTAACAGGGCTCGATGTTGGTGGCTATAGCTGCTGTCCCAGTGGCTGCCAGAGATGCTTGACCACCATAGTCCCGGACTTGAGTATAGGAGTAACCTGGAATCAACCAAGTCCAGACACTGTAGGGTGAAAGAGGGTCGCCTCTCTGTCTTCCTGCTGTGTAGACAGATCCTGTAGGTGTGATCACAGAGTGGTGTTTCCCTTCTTGGCCAGTTTCAAGCCAGAGCATTCAGGAGGAGAGAGAATAAAACAGGGAAACATGGCAAGGGAGAGACAGAAACAGGCAGACCTGGAGACTGGGGGCTTGGGAAAGAGGTAAATGTGAGTATGAGGAACAAAGATAGGGAGTTGAAGATAGAGATAGAGACCAAGAGATAGGGGCAGAGAGAGACAGAGACAGAGAGAGACAGAGAGAGAGACAGAGAGACAGAGACAGAGAGACAGAGAAAAGTCCATGAAACAGGCAGAGAGATAAAGACAGTGAGAGAAAAGACAGAGAGACAGAGACAGGGAGTAACAGAAAGACAGAGAGATGAGGAGATAGAGAGATGGGAAGACAGGAGAAGGACCAAGAGACACATGCAGAGGCAAGTGTTAGTAGAGAGACCTCTGATGGAATTGGCAGAGACAGAGGCAAACATAGATGGACTCTCTCCAACTATGGCTGACAGACTGAGCAGAGAGAATCCCACTCAGAGAGAGACAGAGGCTAAGCTGGGAGAGGCAGGGGTGGCCAGAGAGGGAGACAGAGGAGAGCCTGTGGGACAGGTCAGACACCATCTTGGAAGACCCAGTGACAAGCCAGGGAGGTGACAGGTTAGTGCAGTTTCTACCCCACAGTCCACAGGCTGGAGCCACAGGCCTGTGTCCATGTGGCCACAGGCTAGCTCCCAGCCTGCCAAGCCTGTCTGTGGAGGGATTGCGGAGTGGGGCTGGGCTGAGGCAGGCCAGGATTCTTCCAGTGGAGCGGCCAGGAGTGGGCTGAGGGTCACTGCCCACCATCCCTAGGATTCTGGGTAACAGATGGCCTTTATTATTTTCCTTCATGTTTAGGGTGGAACCTGCTTAGGTCAGCTAGGGCTCACCATGATGGCCTGGACTGTGATGAGTTAATGGGCCCCTAAGGGTAGTTTTTCCACATGGGCTGGGGCACGGGGGCACAGATATCAGTACCTGAAACAGGGCTTGCTCACAACATCTCTCTCTCTGTCTCTCTGTCTCTCTGTGTGTGTCTCTCTCTGTCTCTGTCTCTCTCTGTCTCTCTGTCTCTGTGTGTGTCTCTCTCTGTCTCTCTCTCTGTCTCTCTGTCTCTCTCTCTGTCTCTGTCTCTCTCTCTCTCTCTCTCTCACACACACACACACACACACACACACACACACACACACACACCTGCCGAGTGACTCACTCTGTGCAGGGTTGGCCCTCGGGGCACATGCAAATGGATGTTTGTTCCATGCAGAAAAACATGTTTCTCATTCTCTGAGCCAAAAATAGCATCAATGATTCCCCCACCTGCAGCTGCAGGTTCACCCCACCCTGGCCAGGTTGACCAGCTTTGGGGATGGGGCTGGGGGTTCCATGACCCCTAACGGTGACATTGAATTCAGTGTTTTCCCATTTATCGACACTGCTGGAATCTGACCCTAGGAGGGAATGACAGGAGATAGGCAAGGTCCAAACACCCCAGGGAAGTGGGAGAGACAGGAAGGCTGTGTGTGCTCCAGGTCCTGGGTCTACCCAGAATCACGGGGATGGTGGGCAGTGACCCTCAGCCCAGTCACTGGCTGCTCCACTGGAAAAATCCTGGCCTGCCTCAGCCCAGCCCCACTCCGCAATCCCTCCACAGACAGGCTTGGCAGGCTGGGAGCTAGCCTGTGGCCACATGGACACAGGCCTGTGGCTCCAGCCTGTGGACTGTGGGGTAGAAACTGCACTAACCTGTCACCTCCCTGGCTTGTCACTGGGTCTTCCAAGATGGTGTCTGACCTGTCCCACAGGCTCTCCTCTGTCTCCCTCTCTGGCCACCCCTGCCTCTCCCAGCTTAGCCTCTGTCTCTCTCTGAGTGGGATTCTTTCTGCTCAGTCTGTTCCTCAGTTGCTGTATCTCTGTCTCTATCAAAACATAATGCTTTCTCCTCTAACACCGTGTCTCTCCTCTTTCTCTCCTCTCTCTCTCTCTCTCTCTCTCTCTCTCTCTCTCTCTCTCTCTCTGTATTATCTCTGCCTGTGCTTTCTTTCTCTAGGTGAGAGAGAACATCTTCAGGCATCTCTCTGTCTGTCTGTATTTCTGGCCTATTTCTCTGTCTTCCTATCTTTTGTCTTTTCTGTTTCTTGATTTTTTTTCTCCGTGTCTTTCTCTCTACTCTTCTCTCTCCCTCGTTGTTTCTCCATCTCTGTTTCTCTCTTTCTCTGTTTCCTGTCTCTCTCCTTGTATCTTTGTGTGCCTATCCATGTCTCTCTGCTGTCTCTTTTCTCCGGAAAGCAATTTACTAAAGGAACAATCATGTCTTTTCCCTGATGTCTGTTTCCGTCGGGCGTCTCCTTGTCTCTCCCTGCAATCCTGTGCTTTTCTCCCTTTGTCTTTCTCTGTCTCCATCTCACCTTTATTATGTCTCCCTGTCTTTCCTACCTTCCTGACTTTCTGTCTCTGGCCCTGAGTTCCTGGCCTGAAAATGGCCAAGAAGGGAAACACCACTCTGTGATCACACCTACAAGATCTGTCTACACAGCAGGAAGACAGAGAGGGGACACTCTTTCTAGAAAATTCCCCATTAGCAGACAAAGAGGAATAAAAGGAATAGAAGATGTTGTTGCATAAGGTTTTGTGAAATAACACACTAGGAAGAGAGGCCTTGGTCTACATAGAACTCTGGCCAGTGCCCTAAGTGTGTGCACTCTGTTGACCCCAGGCCATTCCTATATCTGAGGTCATGCCGATCAAGCATCTCTGGCAGCCACCGACACAGCAGCCGCAGTCACCAATACCAAGGAGCAGCTAGAAATGGGAGTGAGCCCAAGGAAGACCCCACTGACCCCTGACAGAGGGGTATGAGCATGCTTGTGCGTGTGGATGTGAAAGGCACAAGATTGTTGTGTGTGACAGTCTGAGACCACCACATTCCTTGCTCTCTGTGCCTGGCATGGTTTACAGTTGAGGACAGTGGTGGACCAGGGCAGAGCCTGTGTGAGCTATGAGAGTCAGGGAGAGCAAGCAAGGCAGGAAGACATCAGAGGCTCTGGTTTTCCAACAGTCTTCATGGTGATGATTCAGTGGGCACTAGATATGTGGCCCAAGCTAGGGCCATGAGCAGGGCCAGTATGGGTTAGGCCTATGGATGGACAAACAGCTTCAAGACCTCTTTCTGCTTGTCCCAACATGGAGGAACACTGCAGAGCTTGTCCCCCCCCCCCCCCCCGTACTCTGAGCACCATGTATACTGAACATGTTCTGCTACCCAGTATCTCAGGCCTCAGTCCTGAGACCCAGTCCCACAGCACAACCATTTTGAAAAGCCCTCCAGAGTGATATGCTATGGGATGATGTGCAGCTCCATATGAGGGCCTGTGGGAGCCAGGCCAGCCACCTCCACGTCCCCAGACCCTGTGGTCCGCTCAGCCCTGATTACTCTTTTCCTCTGTCTGGCCTCTGGGTGTCTTCCTCATGAGACAGCTGTCACAAACTCAGGCTCAGTCAGAGCACAGCCTAGACTCTCATCATACAGTCCCAAAGGCTCCTTCATGCCCCTGTCTCCCTGCCTTACCCTGTCCTGTGGCCCTGCATAGACAGTTGTTCCTGGGCAAGCATAGGAAGAGTGAATGCAGTCCCCCTTCCCACAGACCCTAGCCCTCCAGGCCTCTAGCTCTGTGACCTCCTGGTGCCCATCAGTCTCCTGGGGCCACATCACTCTGCATGTGTTTCTCACTGGCTGTATTGAAGCCTGAGACACCAGTGTTCCAAGGATGAGGCCCTGTTGTACTTACATACCTTCTACAGTCCCCAGGACTAGAGTCTTACCTGCCTCTGTGTGACTCCCTGATGCCCAGAGGCATGCCCTGCTATAGACAATTACAATGAATTGGGTAGAGGGTTGGTTGTGTTCCCACAGCTTTGAGAAGTGTAAGAAGCACACCTGGGATGTCCAGTAGCCTGGAGCAGCCATCACTGTTCTCTGAACAAAACTGACTAGCGCTCTCTCAGCTCTGCCCACTGTCTTCTGCACCCTTCACACTTGGGCCTGACCTGAAGCCTGCACCAGGGATAGAATGTTCCAGGCAGACTGTACCAGGCAGACTGTACCAGAGAGACTGTACCAGGGAGACTGTACCAGGCAGACTGTACCAGGCAGACTGTATCAGGGAGACTGTACCAAGGAGACTGTACCAGGGAGACTGTACCAGGCAGACTGTACCAGAGAGACTGTATCAGGGAGACTGCACCAAGGAGACTGTATCAGGGAGACTGTACCAAGGAGACTGTACCAGAGAGACTGTACCAGGCAGACTGTATCAGGCAGACTGTACCAGGCAGACTGTACCAGAGAGACTGTACCAGAGAGACTGTACCAGGCAGACTGTATCAGGGAGACTGTACCAAGGAGACTGTACCAGGGAGACTGTACCAGGCCGACTGTACCAGAGAGACTGTACCAGGCAGACAGTATCAGGCAGACTGTACCAGAGAGGCTGTACCAGAGAGACTGTATCAGGCAGACTGTACCAGGGAGACTGCACCAGGCCGACTGTACCAGAGAGACTGTACCAGGCAGACTGTATCAGGGAGACTGTACGAGGCAGATTGTACCAGAGAGACTGTACCAGAGAGACTGTATCAGGGAGACTGTACCAAGGAGACTGTATCAGGGAGACTGTACCAAGGAGACTGTACCAGAGAGACTATACCAGGCAGACTGTATCAGGCAGACTGTACCAGGCAGACTGTACCAGAGAGGCTGTACCAGAGAGACTGTATCAGAGAGACTGTACCAGGCAGACTGTATCAGGGAGACTGTACCAAGGAGACTGTACCAGGGAGACTGTACCAGGCCGACTGTACCAGAGAGGCTGTACCAGAGAGACTGTACCAGGCAGACTGTATCAGGGAGACTGTACCAGGGAGACTGTACCAGGCAGACTGTACCAGAGAGACTGTACCAGGCAGACTGTATCAGGGAGACTGTACGAGGCAGATTGTACCAGAGAGACTGTACCAGAGAGACTGTATCAGGAAGCCTGTACCAAGGAGACTGTACCAGAGAGACTGTACCAGGGGGACTGTACCAGGGGGACTGTACCAGGCCCTGCTCTCAGACAACATCTTTTCCTGAATCATCACATGGGTTATAGGGCCAACAAGAGGTGGCCCTGTGCACGCTATGTAACCAGGTCCCATGGGAAGTGTCTAGGCTGAGCTACCCTCGGTGTGCTACTCTGAAATCAAAGGCCTGAAGGAGAGGGAGTGAGTTAATGGGTTTGGGATTTGGAACAGGGAGGCAGGTGATTTGTGTGTCTGCGGGGAACTGGGTGTGAGTGTTGTGGCTATGTCTCTGAGGAGTGTTCACACATGTCTCTGTCTTCTGGTTCATGGCTTTCATTTGAGAGTGTATGTGTGTGTGTGTGTGCGTGTGTGTGTGTGTGTGTGTGTGTGTGTGTGTGTGTGAGAGAGAGAGAGAGAGAGAGCGAGAGAGCGAGCTTCTGTGCTCCACATGCATGAAGGATCCTTCAGGGCACCCTGGAACTGGGATTGCAGTATGAGCTGCCATGAGCCTGCTGGGAATTGAATCTGGATTCTCTGTGAAAGCATCCAGTGTTCTCAACCCTTTTGGGGTCTCTGTCTCTTGCAGTGTCTCCTCTCAGACTCTGTCTTCTGGAGTCACTCTCTGTATGTATTGCCTCTGTGTCTCTCTCACCTCCTACCCATTGCTCTCAAAACTTCCCTGTCCCCTTTGTTCTCTGTGTCTATGAGTGTCGGTGTTTTGTTATCTCTGTCTGTCTGTCTGTCTGTCTGTCTGTCTGTCTGTCTGTCTGTCTGTCTGTCCGTGTGTTTCTCTCTGTCCCCTCAGTCCATTACTGTCTCTTTCAGTGGCCTGTGTTTCCGTCTTTCTCTCTCTGTGGAGCCCTGCCTGTCAGCATGGACTCTCCATGCTGCATCCTGGGGCCCTGCTGAGCTGACTACTCAAGATGACCTCCAGAAAAGGGCATCGAATCCTGTGCAGCTGGAGTTACAGATGGTTCTTAGCTGCCACGGAGGTACTAGGAATCAAGCCCAAGTCCTCTGCAAGAACAACGTGTGTGGTTAACCACTGAGCCATCTCTGCAGCCCCACAGTAGAAACTTTAAGGCCAGATGCCTGGATAGACAAAGTCCAAGTTCTGAAAGACCACAGCTCTCAACCCAGGGTATTACACCCAGACAATGATTAAAATTCAAGGGGAAATAAAAGCTTGCCCTAGCAGAAACAGAAGAAAGGTATCTGTGACAGTAGGCAGCTCTTCAGAGAACACGGGGAGTAATGCCTCAGACTGAAGAGAAACACCCATTCACATGAGGAAACATGGGCTAAATCGAGCGTGAGGAGGTGTGGGGATGGGAAGTGCTGGGTGGCAGGAGGCTTAGCCCCAGTGAAGGGTTCCTGCATTCAAATCTGCAAACCTCCACACAAGAAAAAAACAATATGAGGGGACATAGAACACAGGCAGCTTGAAAATGGAGGGAGGGGGATTTCAGATTTAAGTGGGAATAGGGGGATTGGAGGATTGGGGAAAAGAGAAGGTAAAAGTTGGATTAGGATCCATGAAGAAGCCTTATGGAAAGTCACTATTTTGTAAATGAACTAACATTTATTAAGGAATTTTAACTCAGTGTATGGCTGGGTGAACAGTGTTGTTTCCAGAAGAAATGGGTTAGATTGTGTGTGGTGGCACAGGCTTTAATCCCAGCATGGATTAGAAGGCAGAGACAGGAGGATGTCCCAAGTTTGAAGCCAGCCTGGTCTACACAGGGTGTTCTAGGATACCCAGGACTACACAGAAAGCCCGTGTTATACATAGAGAGATGTAAGTTGTCACATGAAACATGGAGACCTACAAGTTATTGATCAGGAAGTCTCCAGAGGAATCCAAACAAAGCAGGCTGTTCATTGACTATGTTCCTGGCTGTCCACCATGACTAGACAGTAAGACCTTACTGCTGAAGGTCCACTTAGTTTGATGCCGAGCAGAGACAATTCCACCTGCCCCATCCAGGAACTCTGTCCCTGCTGCCTGGCTTTCCTAGCATGGAGGCCGCTGTGCCTGCTGTTGTAGGGTGGCAGAGCTCAGTGCTCTCATCCAGAGCCTGGTGTGTGGTGGGCCTGTGGATGGACTTCAGTCCCTACCTCAGCCTGTCCCCTCATGGGGACACTGTACAGCTTGTCCCCACCCGCACCCTGAGCACTCTACATTCTGGACACCTCTGTCACCCAGTGTCCCAGACCCCAGGCCTGGGCTCCCACCTCCCAACATCAGCCTTTCAGACAGATCGTCCAGTGTGAGAGGCCCATGGCATGGTGTGCTGAAAGACCTACAGCCACAAGTGGGACACCTCCTGCCGGTTAGTGAGAGCCAGGCCTGGTTCTCAGATCTGTGTCCATGAAGTACATGTCCAAATACAATGACAAATGGGTCATAGCTGCCTCTAAATCCTCAGACCCTGTGGTGCCCTCAGCCCTAGTTACTCCTTTCTTCTGCCTTACCTCTGGGTGCCTTCCCCATGAGGCAGCTGCCACAAACTCAGGCTCAGTAAAAGCACAGCCTAGTTCTCATCACACAGTCCCAAAGGCTCCTTCATGCCCCTGTCTCCCTGCCTTACCCTGTTCTGTGGCCCTGCTCAGCCTCTGCTCCTGGACATGGGTGGGAAGAACCTAAGCAGTCCCCCTTCCCACAGACTCTAGCCCTCCAGGCCTCTAGCTCTGTGACCTCCTGGTGCCCATCAGTCTCCTGGGGCCACATCACTCTGCATATGTTGCTCACTGGCTATCCAGAGGCCTCAAATCCCTGTGTCCTAAGGATGAGGCCCTCTTGTACATGCCTTCCCCTCTCAGTCCTCAGGTCTAGAGTCTTACCTGCCTCTGTGTGACTTCCTGATGTCCAGAGGCATGCCCTGCTATAGGCAATTACACTGAAGTGAGTAGAGGGTCGGTTGTGTTCCCACAGCTTTGAGAAGTGTAAGAAGCACACCTGGGATGTCCAGTAGCCTGGAGCGGCCATCACTGATCTCTGAACAAAACTGACTAGCGCTCTCTCAGCTCTGCCCACTATCTTCTGCACCCTTCACACTTGGGCCTGACCTGAAGCCTGAACCAGGGACAGACTTTACCAGGGAGACTGTACTAGGCAGACTGTACCAGGCAGATTGTACCAGAAAGACTATACTAGGCATCCTGTGCCAGAGAGACTTTACCAGAGAGACTGTACCAGGGACACTGTACCAGGAAGACTGTACCAGGGAAACTGTACCAGAGAGACTTTACTAGAGAGACTGTACCAGGGAGACTGTACCAGGGAGACTGTACCAGGGAGACTGTACCAGGGACACTGTCCCAGGGACACTGTACCAGGGACACTGTACCAGGGACACTGTACCAGGCCCTGCTCTCAGACAACATCTTCTCCTGAGACATCACATGGATTACAGGGCCAACAAGGGATGGGGGGCTGTGGACCAGAGATGCATGCTGTGTGTCCAGGCCCCTTGGGAAGTGTCCAGGCTGAGCTACCCTCAGTGTGCTACTCTGAGAACAAAGACCTGGAGGAGAGGGAGTGGGTCAATGGGTTTGGGGTTTGGATCAGGCAGGCAGGTGCTGTATGTGTCTGTGTGGAGCTGGGTGTGAGTGCTGTGGCTATGTCTCTGAGGAGTGTTCACACATGTCTCTGTCTTCTGGTTCATGGCTTTCATCTGAGAGTGTGTGTGTGCGCCACTGCCTTCATTAGAGTGTATGTGTGTGTGTGTGTGTGTGTGTGTGTGTATGTGTGTGTGCCACTGCCTTCATTTCAGTGTGTGTGTGTGTGTGTGTGTGTGTGTGAGAGAGAGAGAGAGAGAGAGAGAGAGAGAGAGAGAATGAGAGAGCTTCTGTGCTCCACATGCATGAAGGATCCTTCAGGGCACCCTGGAACTGGGATTGCAGTATGAACTGCTATGAACCTGCTGGGAATTGAATCTGGATTCTCTGTGAAAGCATCCAGTGCTCTCAACCCTTTTGGGGTCTCTGTCTCTTGCAGTGTCTCCTCTCAGACTCTGTCTTCTGGAGTCACTCTCTGTATGTATTGCCTCTGTGTCTCTCTCACCTCCTACCCATTGCTCTCAAAACTTCCCTGTCCCGTCTGTTCTCTGTGTCTATGAGTGTCGGTGTTTTGTTATCTCTGTCTGTCTGTCTGTCTGTCTGTCTGTCTGTCTGTCTGTCTGTCTGTCTGTCTGTCTGTCTGTCTGTCCGTGTGTTTCTCTCTGTCCCCTCAGTCCATTACTGTCTCTTTCAGTGGCCTGTGTTTCCGTCTTTCTCTCTCTGTGGAGCCCTGCCTGTCAGCATGGACTCTCCATGCTGCATCCCGGGGCCCTGCTGAGCTGACTACTCCAGATGACCTCCAGAAAAGGGCATCGAATCCTGTGCAGCTGGAGTTACAGATGGTTCTTAGCTGCCACGGAGGTACTAAGAATCAAGCCCAAGTCCTCTGCAAGAAGAAATGTGTGGTTAACCACTGAGCCATCTCTGCAGCCCCACAGTAGAAACTTTAAGGCCAGATGCCTGGATAGACAAAGTCCAAGTTCTGAAAGACCACAGCTCTCAACCCAGGGTATTACAGCCAGACAATGATTAAAATTCAAGGGGAAATAAAAGCTTCCCCTAGCAGAAACAGAAGAAAGGTATCTGTGACAGTAGGCAGCTCTCCAGAGGACACGGGGAGTAATGCCTCAGACTGAAGAGAAACACCCATACACATGAGGGGACATGGGCTAAATCAAGCGTGAGGAGGTGTGGGGATGGGAAGTGCTGGGTGGCAGGAGGCTTAGCCCCAGTGAAGGGTTCCTGCATTCAAATCTGCAAACCTCCACACAAGAAAAAAACAATATGAGGGGACATAGAACACAGGCAGCTTGAAAATGGAGGGAGGGGGATTTCAGATTTAAGTGAGAATAGGGGGATTGGACGATTGGGGAAAAGAGAAGGTAAAAGTTGGATTAGGATCCATGAAGAAGCCTTATGGAAATCCACTATTTTGTAAATGAACTAACATTTATTAAGGAATTTTAACTCAGTGTTTGGCTGGGTGAACAGTGTTGTTCCCAGAAGAAATGGGTTAGATTGTGTGTGGTGGCACAGGCTTTAATCCCAGCATGGATTAGAAGGCAGAGACAGGAGGATGTCCCAAGTTTGAAGCCAGCCTGGTCTACACGGGATGTTCTAGGATACCCAGGACTACACAGAAAGCCCGTGTTATACATAGAGAGATGTAAGTTGTCACATGAAACATGGAGGCCTACAAGTTATTGATCAGGAAGTCTCCAGAGGAATCCAAACAAAGCAGGCTGTTTATTGACTATGTTCCTGGCTGTCCACCATGACTAGACAGTAAGACCTTACTGCTGAAGGTCCACTTAGTTTGATGCCGAGCAGAGACAATTCCACCTGCCCCATCCAGGAACTCTGTCCCTGCTGCCTGGCTTTCCTAGCATGGAGGCCGCTGTGCCTGCTGTTGTAGGGTGGCAGAGCTCAGTGCTCTCATCCAGAGCCTGGTGTGTGGTGGGCCTGTGGATGGACTTCAGTCCCTACCTCAGCCTGTCCCCTCATGGGGACACTCTACAGCTTGTCCCCACCCGCACCCTGAGCACTCTACATTCTGGACACCTCTGTCACCCAGTGTCCCAGACCCCAGGCCTGGGCTCCCACCTCCCAACATCAGCCTTTCAGACAGATCGTCCAGTGTGAGAGGCCCATGGCATGGTGTGCTGAAAGACCTACAGCCACAAGTGGGACACCTCCTGCCGGTTAGTGAGAGCCAGGCCTGGTTCTCAGATCTGTGTCCATGAAGTACATGTCCAAATACAATGACAAATGGGTCATAGCTGCCTCTAATTCCTCAGACCCTGTGGTGCCCTCAGCCCTAGTTACTCCTTTCCTCTGCCTTACCTCTGGGTGCCTTCCCCATGAGGCAGCTGCCACAAACTCAGGCTCAGTAAAAGCACAGCCTAGTTCTCATCACACAGTCCCAAAGGCTCCTTCATGCCCCTGTCTCACTGCCTTACCCTGTCTAGTGCCCCTGCCCAGCTTCTGCTTCTGGACCAGGCCATGAGGAACTCAAGCAGTACCCCTTCGCACAGATTTACTCCCTTACACCTGTGGAACTGTTTTCTCTCGTGTGCTAGGGGTACACCCTATTAACTGGCTGAACGAACTGTTTCTGGGTGTGGGCTCTCATCTGTCCAGAGACTTATCCATGTGCCTTTCTCCTCTCTTTCTTATCGATGGAGGCTGTCGTCTTATTGGTTCTGTGTCTTACTGAGGTTCTTAGACTTAGGTATAGTTACCAGCAACAAAACAGAGACCTGGGTAGTTCCCCTTGACCTAGAGCTGAGATGAAAGGCCAAGCCTGGCAGCTGTAATGTTCCTCAGCCACCATATCCCTGAGCTCTATCCAGAGTGCTCCCATCTGCCATCTGATCTCCCCCATCGTCTTCTTCACTCTGTATTTGGACCTTAGTTGGACAAATCCTGATAGGGTTCTATCCCTTAGTACATGCTGACCACAGACGGTGTTTACTGCATTCAGTTAATTCCCTCTGAAGCATGACCTGGGGTACAGGGCCAGACAGTGAGAGCAACTGTGGACCCAGCCTCAGGCTGTTCAGTGAGCCCCAATCAGAAGTATCCCGACTGAGTTACCCTCAGCGTGCCTTCCTGAGGACAAAGGCCTGGAGGAGAGGGAGTGGGCAGACCTGTTTGAGGTTCAGACAGTTGTGCAGATGCTGTGTGTGTGTCTGTGTGGAGCTGTGTCTACGTGTTTGTAGGTGCATGGCTCTCATCGGAGTGTGTGCCAGGGCCTTCTTGTGAGTACCAGGTGGGCCACACTGCTGCACCTTTGTCTGTCTCTTCTCGCCTTTTCTTCCTTATGTCTGTCTCTCTTGCTTGCATGGGTCTTTCTGTCCCTGTCTCTTTCTCCTCTCGTCTTTGTGTCTCACCTTTCCCTGTGGTTACCTCTCATCTCTACATCCCTTACTGTCTTGTTTTCTCTGTACTTCTGTGTCCCTTGATCCCCTTTTCCATCTCTTACGTTTGTGTGTGTGTGTGTGTGTGTGTGTGTGTGTTAAGATCAAGCTGTACTCTGTTTTAAATTCCTCCATGTTGTGTCCCTTGCCCTGAGGGATTTCACTGTTTCAAATGGCCCTTGACTCCGTTTGGAAGATGGGGCGACGACTGGGCACCTTGGTGGCTATGTAAATAACGTCACCTTCCAAAGGCACAGCCTGATAAATAACTTATCCCTAAATTTGGTGTCACCCTATAATTTTATTAAAGATAATTAAGACTATAGAAACACATGGATCATTAAAAATCATACCAGGCCTGAGAATTTATTGTACACATCCAACTAAAGGGAGGTGCCACATCCTCACCGGAACCCATGAAGGGGAGGACACCTGACACTGTGATGGCAATGGCTCCACTAGACTGTCACTTGATCACCTGGTATATACATCAGGAGATCCAGAGGCCGAGAATCTCCGAGTGTCCCAGAGCCTTCTTTGGCTCACTATCTGCTCTTGACATGGTTCATTATGTGACATTGGACTGTTCACTCATTGGTCTGTCTGGACTCCATCCTGTCCATTGCCTGTATGGTCTTTAGCATCCTGAAGGTTGCTTCTGTACTGGACTCAATCCTGAGACTCAGTTTAGGTTTGATCTCTTGACTCTACAAAGAGACTCCACTGGGGCCTGTAGCAGACTTCTACTATCTATCTTCTGTTCTATTCCGTAGATACTTCTGTTCTCTGCATAAAATTTCTTATCCTGTTATCTTTCTGCATGCTTATCAAGAAGTAGTCTAGAACCAACTGCAGTGTGGGAAACATTCAGGGAGGTCATATGCAGTGAGGGAGCCTATCTGTGGAGCCCTGTCTGGCAGGAATACACTCTCCATTTTGCATCACCAGGGCCCTGTTGAGTTGACTATTCTAGTTGTCTACTAGAATAGTTGTGTGACCTTGGGTGATGCTGGCTGACCTCAGGCTGGCCTTGGCTGGCCTTGGTTGACACTCCTTGACACTGAATGACCCTGGGAAGACCAGACTTAATCTTAATTGGACTTGTTCTCACTGGGACAGAACATGGCCTCACTAAGGCATGACTGTGGATGGTTGTGGAGAACCTTGAGTGATGGGGGTTGGGGCCTTCTCAGTCCCTGTCAGGGCTCCCCTGGCTCTGACCCCTCATCCAGCCCCAGACCCACCTGGCCTGGTCCAGGGTGGTGTGATTCTCAGAACAGTAGCTCTGTTTTGGGGCACCTGGGCTGAGATAGGCTCAGGATGACTCAGCTGGCCTCAGAGTGGAGTTATTTTGAATGTTTCAGCAGGTGATAGAAAACAGAGACTTCAGAAGAAAGAAAAACAAGATGCTAATGTGACCATCCCTGCCCTACCCCCACACCTGCCCTGTAAACCTTCTCCACAGTGCTGACCCCACATCTGTAGACCCCAGGCCAGAGGCTCCAGCTCACAGGGCCTGGGCCTGCTTTGTTTCCATGAGCAAAAGGGGTCACTGTCCCAGTTGCAGCCCAGTATGTGAACAGTGTGGTGGGGATTCTGGAACCTTCTGCAGGAATCCCCTGTAGAGATCTTCCTAATGGGAATGAGGCTTGGAATATCAAAGGGACTTCTTGTAAAATACCACTGATTCCTTGGGCCTCATAGAATGGATGTGTGATGAGGACCAAGGTCCAGGACCAGTGTTGATAAGCAGAATTTGGGGCTAGAGTTCAGGCTTAGAAGTTGATGTTGAGGACCAGGGCCCAATGTCTAGGTCAGGGCCCATTGATCAGTACAGGACCTAGTTGTTAGAACCAGAACCCAGTACCTAGGACTAGGGCCCAGGGTCCATGCCCAGAACTCAGTGCCGTGGACTAGGGTCAAATGTCCATGACCAGGGCAAAGAGCTAGTGACCAGAATCAGGGCCCAGTTATCAGAATGTGAGTCTGATTATCAGAACCCAAGCAGACTGGTGGAGACCAGGGTTTAGTGATGAGGACTGGCACTTAGTGATCAAGACTGGATCTGGTGACAGGAATCAAAGAACACTGAGTTGGTCATAGGTGCCTCAGTAGAGAGAAGCTCACCAAAATGCTAAGCCTTCCTTTTCTGAAGGAGCAGAGGGGTTCATTCTTCTTGGAATAAAGATTAACCACAACTAGCCTACTGCCGTTACTTTATTCAAACATTATACAGAGTTAGTTGGGGCTGGGAAAGTTTTCAACTACCAAAGTCATCTTGCCCTTGCTGTGAGAGAGAGCAGACCACCCATACAACTCTCAGCCCTTTTCAACTATGGCTAGCCATAATCAAACGTAAGAGTTCTAAGTCTGCCAGGAGTGTTTAGGACCAAGGTGTGTGCAACTGCAAACCTTAATGTAGTACCAAGTGCAGATTGTCCAGGGAGACAACATTTCTTCAAGGTTCAAACAGCCTCAAAACCATTTCTCAGCCTTTCCTGATTAACCCAAAACATAGCAAAGGTCTGCCGAAACATTTCACTCAAAGCCAGATACAAAGGTTTTACCATACATTTCACTACACATTGTTTAGAAACAGGGTTCAGTGATCAGTATTGCGGCCCAGTGATTAGGAATGGGGACTAGTGATCAGGTTAGTTGTTAATGATCAGAACCAGTGATCAGTGATCAAGACTAGGCTCAGGAATGAGGACCAAACCCATTGATCATGACCAGGATTCAGTGACCTGGACCAGGACTCAGGGCTCAGGACTAGGGACCAGTTATTGGAACGAGTGGCCAGGACCAGGGTTTCATGATCGTGACTGAGGTCAGGGATCAGGATTATGGTTCAGTTACCAAGATAAGGCTCAGTATTCAGGACCAAGGTTCACAACCAGGACCAGTGTTTGGCAAGGGTGTTCACAGAGGCCAAATGTTTAGAAGTCAGGTCCAGAGATCAAGCTAATGGCCTGGTATTGGGTCTGAAGAGGCCACAAATACTTGTTGAAGTCAGTCAGTGTTCATCTTGGCTACAGCTACACACGGTTGTCTCGGACACTAGACAGTGGTCACCCTGTGTCTGCCCTGCCCAATGCCGCCACATTCTATACCGTAAGCAACAGTTTAGCATGGCACCACCACACTATCTCTGACCCCCTCACCCAATCCTTTGTTAACTTTTGTTTTTGATAGTAAGAAACTGTGCTTTTGCACCAGTTTATTGCTCAGCAAAGTATGGGAGTCGGGTGGGAAGCTGTCACATCAGTCTCTGAAACATAGAGGACTTTCTCCAAGCTTCATCCGTGCAAAGACACAAGTGGTCAGCCAGAGGGGAGGATCCTGGAGTTGGGTTATGTCTTTGCTTTTGCTGAGGTCTCAGCCTGGCTTCTGGAAGACTGGGTTAAACCCAGGAAGTGCTGCCATAATTTCCTTCTACTTCCTTCCACTTCCTTGATGTCTGTGAAGGGTTGCAAGGCCACATGTGGAGGGGCTGAGTAAATCCTCAAGGCCCCTGCCCCCACCCTGTACCCCACCGTCTCCATGACAGCCACCTGTGGCTGGCTCCTGGTCAGTACTGGGGGACCTCTTTGCTGCCAAATGGGCCTCGTACAGTTGTGACGGTGAGTGCTGTGCTGTAGAACAAGCTCAGTAGGAAGAGGGTGAGGAAGGTCACAGCGGTGGGCCACAGACTGGCACCCGGGGTCTCTTCCTCCAGGATGTCTTGTGACTGGTCCAGTATCACATAGGAAGGTGGCTCTTGGCATTCTGTAAGACATAGATGACCTTCTAGATCCAAACCCATGGGGATAGGGGCTCAGGCTTAAGGCCTCTGTTTCTATGCCCCCTTGGGCTTTGGGGACGGTGGTGGCAGGGGTTCCTTATCTCTGAGAAGGGACTTGTTCTGGGATAATGAGAAGGCAGGGTCCCAGGTAAGGAGCTGGAATCCTTGAAGTTCTTGAGATGCCCCCCAAGACCTGACTCTCTCTCTTTCCCTCAGGGGATCTTAATTAGAGAACTATCATGGTAAGAGAGTTGTTTCTGTCTTTGAGGCTCTGAGAAGAGTTTGAGCCCAAGGCCACTTGTCTCAGACCTCTCTAGACATTTAGCAACACCTCACAAAAGCCCCAGTTCTTAGGTTGAACTTGGCCTGGGTACTAGGGTTAGGTAAGATCGGACACTCTCAAACAGATACAGGCCAAGGTGATTTCTGGGCTGAGGTTGGAATACCAAGGGGTGGACATGTGGTCAGAGGA
Organism: Rattus norvegicus; assembly: GCF_021556685.1. Taxonomy (NCBI): domain Eukaryota; kingdom Metazoa; phylum Chordata; class Mammalia; order Rodentia; family Muridae; genus Rattus; species Rattus norvegicus. The sequence continues at coordinate 138,335,919 of NC_141539.1, forward strand.
TTCTGTTGCATTATAAAGAACTTGGGGGGGGGGTTAACCAACACTAAAGTCTCCCGGTAGAGACAACCCCACTGCCCTCAGAGTCTCCGCGCATAGAACTTTGATTTTAAGTGGAGGTAGGGACTGTGTGCCGATACTCAGTCACTCATATTTCTGTCACTGCAGCCATCCATCAGTCCATCCACCATTCCCATCATTCATCTGCATATCCACCCAACCTTGCTCCAGTCACTAACTCATGGCCTCACCCACCAGCCCCCCTCTCTCGACTATCGTGCTCCTCTGTCTTCTCTCCCTGTGTGTGTTCAGTCTTTCACCTATTGGCTCCTCCTTACTAGAATTCTGTTTTGGACCAGGCCTTGGGTTCCATGGGTGGCTATCGTGCTTTTCTGGGTCAGGTTTCCAAAGCTGGCCTGTCGCTTTTGCTATCCTCGGGGAAGTGGACTTTCAAGCTGGAGGGTATCCAGGGTGTGCATGGGCCTTGCTCTGACAGCAGAGGGAAGTTGCTAGAAACCAGGCCCCTGGAGAGGTTCTGAAGGCCCGTGAGACAGGAGCAGGGGCCCCACTGCCCTCTTGTGGGCATCTGGGTGCCAAGTGTACCTGGTTGTAGAACTTTGTGTTCTAGGGGTGCCCATGGAGGAGGCCAAGGCCTGTGTGAGAGTGGTCTCTATGGCCTGCTCCTGTCTTTTCCCAGCTTGCCACATACCCTGTTTCTGGTTTGTTATACTTGGGCTCAGGGTGGGAAGGGAGACTTAGGTTAGAAAGGGGCCACCTGGAGGAGCTTATAGACTTGTCCATGAGTTGTCATGGTTGGGCTTGGGAGGGGACTCCCATTGCTTTCCAGAAGCTGGGTGTGGGCTGTGAACTTCGTCCTCCTCCAGGGTTCGGGTCTGTGTGAGTGTGCAAATGTATGTGCGTGTATGCCCATGTACCTGTATGCAGACCAGGGTGTATGCCCATGTGCATATATGCAGAGCAGGGTGCTGCTGAGGGCTGTCTGTGCCATGTTATGTCTCTTTCTCATGAGTCAGTGGTCACCCTGAGTGGCTATGCACGTCTCCATTCAGGGCTGGTCAACTGAGGGTGGGTGGCATCTTCTTCCCAGTGCCCCTTGAATTCATCTCCTCACTCCTTTACCATCCCTATTGTGACTCCCAGGCAGTACCAGCCTTGGTCTTGCTACTCTCTTGCTCCATCTATCCCTTTCTTGTTTAGGACAAAAGCTGTAATCTTATACTCACACAGCCACACCACCATTCAGAAGTACCATTCAGAGTACTTCTGCAGCAACCCACTGCTCTTGGGACTCTCCCCTGAGCTTTGCCTGTCTTGGCTGAATCTGCTCATCTCGGACTTCACCCCCATTCTCACCTCCCTTTCATTGCACATCCACCTGGCAGGTACACACACTCATAGGCACACATGTTTCCACCAACATGAGCATACACAGATACGTGCACACTCATAGGCATACACAGACACACAGGTGTTCACGGGGACACAGATATGCTCACACTTAAAGGCGTATGCACTTATGCCCATATACATACCTATATAAACCCGTAGGCACGCACAAACCCACTCCTCTCTTGTTACGCACAGGTACACACGCAAAGGCACTCACTAATACGTATACATTCATACACATATACTCTAGGCATGCAGGTCCTTCAGAATCTCTGAGGCCTTACAAGCTCAGGTGGTGGGGGTTCCTCCTTCCCTGGGCCCTGACCCCTCCCAGTGTTTTGTAGACCCTAAGGATGATGGACAGGCACTGGATGGAAGTTCAGGGATACTTTGGATGAGCACAGAGTTTATTTAAGGAGTAGGGGCAGGCAAGGTGGCTCAGTAGCAAATGCCATCTCCCTCTGACATGATCACAGACACGTTGACGTTGGTGGGTTTACCCGACAGACGGTCGATGGTCTTCTGAGTGAAGCTCATGGGCAAGGCCTCGTGGCCCACCATGCAGGAGTACTGGGCACCCTGCTTCCAGGTTTCAGCTGACACACGCAGCACGCTTGTCACCAGGTAGGTGATGGCTCCTTCGCCTGGCTCCCTCAGGGGCTCAAACACTAGGTAGCTTTCAGAGGGCAGCTCCTCATTCCCTTGCAGCCAACGCACCAGCACATCTTTAGGGTTGAATCCTCGCACCAGGCATGTCAGGGACACGAGCTCATTCAGGGCCAGCTCCTCCGACGGCGGCGGTAGCAGGTGGACCTGGGGTGGGAAGGTGTTTTCTGGAAGGTAGAAAGAAGAGTTATGGCTCAGACAAGGAGAGCAGAGACCTCTCTGCCCTTCCCTTCTGGGCAGTTCTTTGGATAGCTCCAGTTTCCCTCTGTGACACAAGGGCCTGAGCAGCTGAGCATCTGTATTAGAGGAAGAAAGCAGGTACGCAAGCAGGGAACATCATACGATGTCCCAGGTATGCATCTGGGCCCACCTCTGACTTTGGCAATTTCTCTGGTTAAGGGGGTCTCAGATTCAGGGTGGGTAGCTGTGCATGTGAAGGTCTCTCCATTGTTCCAGCGCTCAGCACAGCCAGGCAGGACGCTGGACACACTGTAGCAGCCACAGGAGTCCTGCACAGGTTCCTTCTGCACTGCATCCTTCCCAGTGGTGGGCTGCCAGGTGAAGACGGCTCCGTCAGACTTTTTCAGGCCGCTCAGAGTACATGTGAGGCTGGCCTCTGAACCCAGGAGCAGGTCCTCGAGAGCTGGCCGTTGCAGTGACAGGCTGGGTTGGCAGGATAGGGGAGGACACACTATAAATGTAACAGAGAAGTCCTAGCAAATCAGAATAGTTTCCTTTTCTCCTTTGCTGTCCCCCTTTCTGGATGTTCTGAGGCCTCTGCTCCCTCTGGCCTGTCCACACCCCCTCCCCCATCCCTCATGGGAGGTTTCTGAGTGGGATGTGTGCTTCAGAGGGGTAGTGGGTCCAGATACCAGGTTAAGGTAGGACTTAGCCCATCCCCAGATGACCCCTCCACCAACCTTTACCAGGGCATTTCACACTCAATTCTTTGACGGGGCTCGTGTTATATTGCACAGAGCACTTCACAGTTGTGTCTTCTGGGCACTCTGCAGCTGGCAACGTCAACTGGCTGCACATGGTGTATGGCCCCCCAGAGATCTGGGCAGGTGGGAAGTTTATGACGCTTATATCCTTCCCACTCTTGCCCCAGGTCACATTCATATTTCCGGATGGGAAGTAATTCTGAATCAGGCAGCCGATTATCACTGGGTCGCTTGACAGAGATGGTGGGGGTCTCAGTGGGTAGATGGTGGGATCTCTCGGGGTCTCTGGAACATAAAACATGAGTGAGATAGTAGTCCTCACACTGCCCATCTTGAGACAATCTCTGGAGAAAGGACCATGTCTTTTTCTTCTTTATACCGGAGAACCTAGGCCCAGTATCACATAGGGGTTGCATCATGTACCCGCAGTTGGAGCTGACCGACTGGCTGCATAGATTTTGAACGTGACCTGCAGGTTGTCTTTTACAAGGATCTGGCTAGATGCCTCCAGCAGGGCTTGTACGCACTGTGAGTGTCTTTGTAAACATGGCTATGCTCCTGAGCAGTCTAGCGCCCCAGATTTCTGAGCCCCACTCCTGCTTGGGCAGTGGGTAGAGCTGTGTTCTCAGTCCCAGGGTTAGGAGGTCCAGAACTGGTGGGCCTGAGCAGGGACGGCCAACCTCAGCCAGCACAGGGCAGGAATGGTTGGGGAACAGCTGGCTTGGAGGTTACACTGGGGTGTGGGGGCCATTTTGTTGTGTTTTTACTTTATACTTGCCTTGTCCTGGCTTCAGACCCACCACTCCAGCCACCTGCTCATCACCCTGCAAGCAGTGGACCGAAAGGCCAGAGGACTAAATCTGAGCAGTGGTTCTGTCCATGTAGGCACCATCTACAGGTACATGTGAGTTTCCACCAGGTAATCAGGGAAGGAGAAGAGGGCGTGAGAATTGGACACTGAGTGGCGTGGCTCCATTCATATAAGACAAACAGAGGCCACAGTCTGGACCCATGAAACAAGAGTTGGTTCATGTTTACTCCAAAGTCTTCCTATTACCTCAGCACTGAGGAGAACAAACCAGTAAAGCCCAGACTAGAGCTGTGAAGACGTCCAGCCATGCAAACTCACCCAGGCTAGCTCACAGTCCGGTGTGGTTCAGCCAGCCTAATTTATGTTAGCCCATCTTAACCAGCCAAACCAAGTTTAGCCTAATTCCAGCCTAGCTCTGCCTCATTCTGGCCAGCCCAGCTAGACTATCCAGCCCAGCTCAGCCCAGCAAGGCCGACTGAGCCCAGCTCAGTCAGTTCAGCCTATCCCTTCCCATCCCATCCTAGTTCAGCTCAGTGTAGCCCATTCCAGTCTAACTCTGCCCAGGCTACACTAAGTCAGCCCAGGCTAGACTAACTCCAGTTTGGCCCAGTCCAGCCCAGTTCAGCAAGCCCGTTTCAACCTAGGTCACGTCATTACAACTAAGCCCATCTTAGGTCAGCCCAGACAGTGTAGCTAGCCTAACTCAGCCCAGCTCAGACAACCATGTCTAACCTACCTCAGAGCAACTTTAGGTCGGCCCAGCCTAGCTCAGCTCAACTCATTCTAGCCTTACTAAGTTTATCTCAGCTCAGCTCAGCTCAACTCGGCTCATTCCAGCTCAGCCTGGCCTAGTCTAGCTCAGCCATTCCAGCCTACCTCATGCAGCTCACCCCGGCTCATCCCAGTTTAGTTTATCCTAGCCCAAGTCAACTTAGCCCAGCCCAGCTCAGCTCATCCCAGTATAGCCTAGCCAGACAGTTCAGTGCAGCCTTGCTTTGTCCAGGGCTTCTCGGCCCATTTCAGTCCAGCTCAGTCCAGCTCAGCCCAGCTCAGCTCAGCCAATCCTAACCTAGCTCAGCTCAGCCCAGCTCAGTCCAGCTTAGTCCAGTTTAGTCCAGCTTAGCTTAGCTCAGCCAATTCCAGTCTACCTTAGCTCACCCAGCTCAGTCCAGCTCAGCTCAGCTCAGCCAAACCCAGCCTAGCTCAGCTCAGCCCAGCTCAGTCCAGCTCAGTCCAGCCTAGCTCAGCTCAGCCCAGCTCAGTCTAGCTCAGTCCAGCTCAGCTCAGCTCAGCTCAGCCAAACCAAGCCTGGCTCAGCTCAGCCCAGCCCAGCTCAGTCCAGCTCAGTTCAGCTCAGCTCAGCCCAGCCAATTCCAGCCTACCTTAGCTCACCCAGCTCAGCTCAGCCCAGCCAATTCCAGCCTACCTTAGCTCACCCAGCTCAGCTCAGCCCAGCCAATTCCAGCCTACCTTAGCTCACCCAGCTCAGCTCAGCCCAGCCAATTCCAGCCTACCTTAGCTCACCCAGCTCAGTCCAGCTCAGCTCAGTCAATCCCATCCTAGCTCCGTCCAGCCCAGCTTGTTACAGCTCAGCTCAGCCTAACTTGGATTAGCCCAGCCATCGAGCCCATTCCACCCTAGCTCAACCCAGTCTAGCCCATCACATCCTACTCCAGCTCAGTTCAGCTCAGCTCAGCCCAGCCAATTCCAGCCTACCTTAGCTCACCCAGCTCAGCTCAGCCCAGCCAATTCCAGCCTACCTTAGCTCACCCAGCTCAGCTCAGCCCAGCCAATTCCAGCCTACCTTAGCTCACCCAGCTCAGCTCAGCCCAGCCAATTCCAGCCTACCTTAGCTCACCCAGCTCAGTCCAGCTCAGCTCAGTCAATCCCATCCTAGCTCCGTCCAGCCCAGCTTGTTACAGCTCAGCTCAGCCTAACTTGGATTAGCCCAGCCATCGAGCCCATTCCACCCTAGCTCAACCCAGTCTAGCCCATCACATCCTACTCCAGCTCAGCCCAGCTCAGTGCAGACCATTCCAGCCTAGTTTAGCCAGTCTAGACTAGTTTATCCCAGCTCAGCACAGCTCAGTCCAGCCCAGCCTGGCCCAGCCCAGTTTAGCTTGGGTAGCCCAGTCTGGTTTACCCCCATGCAGCACAGCCCAGCCTAGCTGAGACCAGCCCAGCTCAGCTCATCCCAATATAGCCTAGCCGGACAGTTCAGTGCAGCCTTGCATTGTCCAGGTCTGCTCAGCCCAGCTCAGCCCAGCTCAGCCCAGCTCAGCCCAGCTCAGCCCAGCTCAGCGAATCTCAGCCTAGCTCAGCTCAGCCCATTTAATCCAGCTCAGCCCAGCTCAGCCCAGCTCAGCCCAGCTCAGCGAATCTCAGCCTAGCTCAGCTCAGCCCAGCTCAGTCCAGCTCAGTCCAGTCAATTCCAACCTACCTTAGCTCACCCAGCTCAGTCCAGCTCAGCTCAGCCTAGCTTGGATTAGCCCAGCCATCGAGCCCATCCCACCCTAGCTCAGCCCAGCTTGGCCCAGCACAGCCCAGCTTAGTCTGGGTAGCCTAGTCTGGTTTACCCCCATTCAGCACAACCCAGCCCAGCTGAGACCAGCTCGGCTCAGTCCATTCCAGCCTAGCCCAGATCATCCCAGATTAGCTTAGCTCATCCCAGCTCATTACAGTTCATCTCAGCCTAGTTTAGCTCAGGCAGCCTATCTTAGACCGGTTTATTCCAGCCTAGCTCAGTGAGCCTAGCCTAGCTCATCCCAGCTTAATCTAGCCTATCCCAGCTCAGTCTGCCCCATCCCAGATTAGCTCACCTCAGACCGGTCTAGCTCAGTTAGCCCAGCCCAGCCTGGTTCAGTACAGACCGTCCCAGCCGATTTTGGCCAGTCCACTCTAGTTTATTCTAGCTTAGCACAGCCCAGCACATTCCAACCCAGCCAGTTTAGCTTACACTAGCCCATTCTAGCCCAGTTTAGCTTGGGATAGCCCATCCCATCCCATCCCATCCCCTTAATATAGCTCAGGTCGTCCTAACTCATCTCAGCCTAGTCCACCTATTTTAGCTAACCCCACTCCAGCCCAGCTTGACCTAGTCCATTTCAGCAAGCCCATCCCAGCCTACACCAGTTCAGATCAACTCAGCCTAGGTTAGGCCAGCCTAGCCAAGCCCAGGCTAGATAAGCTAAGCCCAGTTCAGGCCATTCCAAGTCCAGTTCAGCTCATTCTAGACTGGTTCAGTAAGCCAACACTAAGCCTATCTTTTTCTATCTCAGTCCAGTTTCCATCTCGAATTTTCTCAGCCTCACCCAGTCTACTTAGATCAGGACAGCATAGCAAATACCATCCTGGTCTAGCCCAGTTCAAATCAGCTCCATTCATGCCAACCAAACCCAGCCTGGTGTAGTAAGGTCAGCACAGCCCAGGCTAGTTTACTGTAGCTCAACTCAACTTAACCCAGCCAAGCCCAGCTCGGTCTGGCTTAGCTATCGTTCCCACCCCAGGCCATCTTAAATCAGCATTCTAGTCCACCCTAGCTTAACCTAGCTCAGCCCAGTTTAGCCCAGTTCACCTCATTCTACCCTAGTCCAGCTCAGTCTAGTCCAGTTTGGACCAGTCTAGTTCAGTTTATCCAACTCTAGACTAGCTTAGTTACCCAAGTCAGGCCATCTTATCCCACCTCAGCCCAGTTTATCCCAGCTCAACTTAGCTCAGTTCAGCTCAGACCAGTCCAGATCAGACTAGCCCAGACCAGTGTAGACTAGCTCAGTCAGCCCAACTTGGCCTACCTTGTCCCAGCTCAGCTCAGCTCAGTCTCATTCACCTCAGTTAAGCTTAGTTCAGCTCAGCCTGGCTAAATCCAGCTCAGCTCAGCCATGGCAGCCTGAGTCACCCCATTCTTTGTTGACGCCTCCTTATCCTTGCCTCAGTCTAGCCTGGGAGTCTCTTGTTGCTGCTTTCCAGGAAGCTGAGTTTCATCCATTTTTCTCTCTTCTCTGCAGCTCAGACCACGACCTTTTCTCGTGCCTGTGTTTATGTCCTATATTCGTCTGGTTCTTGCTCTCCGAATCACCTTCTCCTTGCTAATGCTTCTCTGCCTTATGTTCTCAGGTCTGGCCTAGTTGAGACTCCCCAGTGCACCAAGGAGCAGAGGAGTCCAGATGGTACCGGGACCCACCTGCTCAAGGTTGTTGAGTGTCCTTCATAGGGGAACAGCCAGGCCTCCCATGGCCAGGTGGTCCCACCCTGAAGGTCCATTCTCATGGCTAAAGGCCGTCTGCCCTACCGGAGAGAGCTTAGGACTGGGTGAAGCCTTGGCTGGAAACTGGTTTTCTCTGTGTGGTTGCCTGTGGATGGGTCAGACTGAGCGGTGAGGGGGCTGCACGACTGTGTGTCTGGCCTCTGGATGGGGTCCCTCACCCACTTCCTGTTCCACCTCCACATTGTGGCCGCTTACCTCCACGTCATGTCTGGCCTGTGGTCTGGCTGTGGTGGAGACAGGTGTGTCTGACCACACGGGCCTGGATGGGGCCAGGACTCCACACGCATGGCCACAGGGGTAGGTTGGGCAGGAGATGCAGGAGGGAATGAAATGAACATCTAGTTTCTCAGAGACTCCAAGGCAGAGATGGAGAGGGAGAGGACAATTAGGGGTAGAAGGGAGACCTGAGAGCTTGTTGTCAAGGAGCCAAAGTAACAGGGCTACTCCAGAGGGGTCCCTAAGCTGAGGGGGGCCTCAGAGAAGAGCTTTGAGGTCACAGGGTTGACAACGGGGTGAGGTAAGTGTCTGGAATGGCTTGTCACGAGCTGTGGCTACCTCCATGGCTACGTCCATGAGAAAGTGGGTGCCCCAACTTGAGGACCAACATGGAGGTCTGTAGGTCACAGTTAGGTGCTACCCTCATTTGGATCCCATCTGCCCTGAGTCAATTTCCTATCACAGCTTTCTCAGGATGGGCCTTTGACCTATGGAGCCTCTTGAAGATTGTCAGGGTAGGGCTCCACCCTTCATATGATCCTCTACACATCCGACTGTCCCCAGTGTCCTCTCTCCACAATGTCACTCTTTGTAGATTGTCAGGGTAGGGCTCCACCCTTCATATGATCCTCTACACATCCGACTGTCCCCAGTGTCCTCTCTCCACAATGTCACTCTTTGTAGATTGTCAGGGTAGGGCTCCACCCTTCATATGATCCTCTACACATCCGACTGTCCCCAGTGTCCTCTCTCCACAATGTCACTCTTTGTAGCTTGCCTCTGCCACTGTGCCTCATTTATACAACAATAGGACTCTGGGCCCTCACACCACAGTCTTTGCCCAGGAATGGCCCTGTCTGGGAGAAAGGTTGTAAATCAGTGGGTATGGTCAGGTGTGTCAGTGGTGCTAAGTGTTGAGTTGGGGAAGTTAGCCTTTTCTGGGTTCTTGGATAGATACTTCGCAGAGGAAGGGCTCCTGCATCAGACTTAGAAAGTGTGGAATAAACTGATGTCCTCCTAGCCTTTTATCTGTGAAGCTAGTCAAAGATGTTGGGGAGGTAGAGAGGAGAAAGCTTGGTCCTGCCCTCCAGAGATCTGCCTGTCTCAAGGAGGCTCTGGAGGTCCTGTCATCAGGCCAAGAATGCCCTGGAGCCATCAGCAGTGGGGGACATTGTGGTTGCCTGTCTTAGTCATTTCTGTTGCCGTTAGAGAATACCACAGGCTGAGTGGCTGCCAGTGGCTTAGTCAGTAGAGGCTCAAAGGTGGAAACGTGAAGCAGGGTGCTGGTATAGTCTTTCTGGTTAAAGCTGCTTCCTAGTCCACAGAGGCTCATTTAACACCATGTGTCCAGCCACGAGGCCGCTCTCGTGAACCAAGCACCTCCTTTTGGTCTTAGGGTTTGCCATCCCGAGTCAGAAGACACCCTCACAGGACATCGTGCTAACATGGCATCACTGGTTACAGTGTGTCATCAAGGATGTGACATGCACACTTGGACAGGTTATTCAGGCTGCAGCTGTCTGCGCACAGCAACGAGGTGGGACTGACGTTGAGCTGATGTCCCATAGGTACATTTTCTATGTAGGGTTACGGTGGCCGAGTGTAGGTTGTGGTTTTATCTAAGCGCTTGTGCCTGCTCTTGTTAGGCAACCTCTCATGAGCCTCCCCCATTGGTCTTGACCAGTGTTGGGCACGGTACTTCTGTTTTGCTGCCATATTTCTGTTTTGACACTTTGATTTTGGAGAATGCAGGCCCTGTTTACCCCCTAGGTCCTGCTTCTGTCTCTTATGACTCTTGTCACCAGGTTAAAGTCCACTAGCTAGTCCTTGATGACCTCGTCTTGAGATAGTTACCTTGGTCACATTGATGAAGAACTATTCCCAAGAGGCTACATTTATGGGTTCCAAAATGTGATTATGTCTTTTGGGGTTTTCCATGTAGCCCTCCATGGTGGACTGATAATGTAGGAATAGAGAAGAAAGCGACCTCTTAGTCTCAGAAGGTCATTCATTCATGGTATGTAGAAGCCAGGGTCACTGTCTGGGTTGTCTAGAGTGAGTCTAGCTCTCTGTGGGACTTTCCTTCCTTCTAGTTGGGATTTGGTAGGAGTTCCTGCCACACCGTGTTCTTTGAGCTGAACCCTTGCTGCCCGTGTCCAGTGTCTATGGGGTCTCGTGGCTTGGAGGGATAGTGATTAGAAGAAGACACTGAGCTATGCCTCAGGGATGTTGGTCTAGGAGCTGGTTGAGGAAGAGGCACCTAGGCCTCAGCTTGGCAGGGGATATGGCTTAGGAGAATGTGGCAGGAGGACAGGGTAGTCCACACCTGGGCTTCCTGAGACAATGTGTGTCTAAGTACAAGACCGTGCAGATCTGTGTTTTAAAGCATCATGTGTATGTGTGGTCCCATGTGCCCACAGGCATGTGCCACATGAGTGGGTCTGCGCAAACTACGTGACTGTGTGCGTGGTATACATTTGATTGTGAGCAATGGTTTGCAGCATGAATGCACATTAATGAGCTGGCCACACTAATGGCTTGGGACACATCCTAAGCAGAGCCTCTTTTCTCATCAGAACAGTCATTCTCCCAGTCCTGGGTCTTCTGCACCCAGGAGGGGTAGCTTTCTGTGTCTTTGCCATCTGGGCCCTACTCCAAGGCCCGTAGAAGCCGGACTCAGCAGCAGAGGGCTCAGATGCCTGTGGACTATGGCCTGATCCCGGCTGGTTTATCCCTATCTTAGTTCCCCCAAAGTCCCCTGGTACTGAGCTTGACACCCCAGTGTGGACCTCCTTGTGAGACTGTCACTTGTGATGACAAGAGTGTTTGGCCAATTGACCCTCAAAATGGTCTAAGTAGTTCTCATGCCTTTCTTTACCCAGGGCCCAGCAGGGCCACACTCACCCTAACATCCTTCTTTCTAGAAGTGTTCTCACCATTGAAGCATTTTCTTCAGGAAAAAAAACAGTGACTGCTGGTTTTTCCGTCCCATGAAGAGGTCTTTCTTCTTAGTCCCTGAGCAATCATTATATATGAGAGAAGCCTGTCTTTTGTCATGTGAGATCATGTCTTGAGGATGGCACAACCCATTTTGGATGGTTCTTGTACACTTGCGTGCTGTTACCTAGTCCCTCTAGTGTCCCAGCTTGGGTCAGGGGACTGGCCTGTCAGTCTGCACTTACTGGGTGGGCAGATTGTGGTCTTGAAGAGTGACCTGCAGCCAGGTTCCCGGGGGCCCAGCCCTAATTCCACCTCAATTCCCCTGGGAGGTGAGTCTGGTCAGCAGGAATGATGGACCGGATGGAGACTGGGGCAGAACTCTGTGGTTTGAGGAGGATGGCATAGAGGTGGATGTTTAATCCCCAGGCTCTTACCATCTGGTCCTTGTCCATGTTCTTGGGACCTGTCATCACCATAATGGTAGCCTTAAATACCTTCTCAAAGCACTCTCAGGAGTTATGGAAAAGAACTTTACTAAAGAGACCAGAGACAAAGTAGGACTGCCAGGCTGGGGCTGGGGTTGATGGGGCCTCAGAGCTTGAGTCTGCTGCTGCCCTGTGGGAGGCTCCTTATCTGGCAGTAGGACGATCTGCCTAGGCCAGAGGTCTGTCTGGAAGCAGTGGGGCAGGATTCCTTCTGAGGAGCAAGGGTCTGGACTTTGGGTTGATTCTGAGTGTCCCAGCTTTGACTCTGTGCTCTAGGTGGGGCCTAGTGGGGACTCTAGGCTCTGGGTTCTTGTGCTTTTGTGGTTATTCAGTCAATATGGAGTGACCCTGATGCTGAAAGACCTGGGTGACCAGCATTTGATAGGTCAAATTGAGGCTCTTCAAAGTCCTGTCTCAAAGTATCCATGCGGGACAGCCCACATTGCTGCCCCAAGCCGCACCTTCTACATGTTGACATCTCACCAACTCTGGTGCCTTTAGGGGTCTCTGCTCCCACCTACCATCCAAGGCAAACAGGCACCTCAGGAGGCTCAGACACACATGGCTGCAGGCCTGCACGGGTGCTGGCATCGCATCTATGCCCTGGTCTGGAGGATGTTGGCATAGTCTTGGAAGGTCTGGGGTGTATCGTGCATCAGTGTGGAGAAGACCCACTTCACCTGGGGGAAAGGTGTATGTGAGGATGGCGCTGCAGCTTGGCCTAGACCTCCCTGACCCACCCACCGAGGTGCAGGATCCCACCTTGAGAACAGTGACAGTGGCCCCATAGCTCACACTGAGCAGGAACAGGCTGATGAAGATATAAGTGCTGGTCCACAGCTCTTCCAGCTCCTCGCCCTCCACCTCTTCGGTACATAGGTCCTGGATGTCTAGCTCTGGGATGGGGGGACCAGCCAGTTAGCGTCCCCAGACTCCAAGTGACAGTGTGGCAGGGTGGATCCCTCACTGGTCTCAGGCAGTCCTGGTGAAACTGGAGTGGCAGAGCTCCCCATCCCACTTGCTCTGGGACTGCTCCAAGTCTCTGTTCAGCCCTGGAGGCAGATGTCCTTTTCCCCTGACCCTGACTGCTCATTCCCTCTTTCTACTCCGGTGCCCACCATGACCCAGTATCTCCCACCCTCAACAGGGCTATCGCTAGAGAGCATGATGAAGGCTACCTGCGGTGTGTGTGTGTGTGTGTGTGTGTGTGTGTGTGTGTGTGTGTGTGTGTATGTGTGTGTGTGTGTGCATGCATGTGTGTGGGCATGTGTGTGTGTCTGTGTCTCTGTGTGTGTATGTGTGTGCATGTGTGTATGCATGTGTGTGGGCATGTGTGTGTGTCTGTGTCTCTGTGTGTGTATGTGTGTGCATGTGTGTGTGTATCTGACAGGATGCCTCTATACAGCCTACAGAATTGCCTTTTGTTCAGAGTGCCCAGGGCCCTCCAGGAAGGGCTCTAAGCTCCATTTCTAGGGCCTGCATGCACACTCTGGCTCCAGGAATCTTGGTTGTGATATCTGAGGAGCAAGTCAGGACACATGGACTCCCAGCCCAGACTTATAGGACTCTAAGGTAGACTACTGGCCTTGTAGGAGCTCTATTCCTGCCTCAGTCTCCCTATAATCTGGTTTACTACTCTCTCCATACAGACCATCTTCCTGTCTCTGGTTTTCCACAGCTCAGGCCTCCACCTCCTCCATCTCTCATGGCCTGCAGTGGGCCAAAGTATAAGGATTGGCCTGGAGGCTGAGGTGCTGGCCGACTCTGCCATTGGTGATCCTCAGAGGTATCTCAGACTCAGACACTTGTCTCTGGATATGGTGGATGTGTACGGGCTTGTGTGTGTGTGTGTGTGTGTGTGTGTGTGTGTGTGTGTGTGTGTGTGTGATGGGAGCCACTGGTCTCAGGTGTGTGAACCGTATGTGCTGGTGGTTGGTGGTTGGGCGTGGGATGGGCGTGGGTATGTCTTGATTCTGGTCTCCTCATCCCTCTGGGCCTGAGATGGATGCATAGCTTGCTTTGGGCTATTGCTAAACCAAAGAGCATGATGAAGCCTACTTGGGGTGTGTGTGTGTGTGTGTGTGTGTGTGTGTGTGTGTGTGTGTGTGTGTCTGTATGTATTTATGTTCGTGTGGGTGTATCTTACTGTCTTAGTGTTGTAGAAGGTAGGGAAGAGTGTTCTGGGAGCTGAGGCCACAGGAAGAAGACACTGGTCTCTCCCTCAGGGCGTAAGTCTTCTGTTTTTATTTTGGACTCAAGTGTAAAAGGTAAAGGACTGGAAACAGACTGAAGCCTAGCGCAGGCCACATGTGAACATGGGTGAGGTGTGTTGTTGTGTCAGGTGGCTGCAAGTGTGTGCTGTTGGTGGAGTCTCTTTAAGACTTGGTGGCCTGAGTGTTTGTGGCTCTGTGTGTGTGTGTGTGTGTGTGTGTGTGTGTGTGAGAACATGGCATAGATGGGAGAACCCAACTGTGTGAAGCTGGCTTCCCATTCTGGGCCTTGGGATGACTTTGGGTTGAAAGATGAGGAGCACCAGGTTCTGATCCGGGTCTGGTATGATCACATGGCACACAGGAGGTCAGGGCCGTAGGCTCAGCCTCAATGGCTGCTGAGTACAGAGGGAAGGAGCAGGGCCATGCTGACTTCTGCCTTTCCAGATGTTGACTTTGGCTGTTTCTCTACCTTAAGGAGTTCCAGCATCCAGGAATACCTGGGAGCAGGAGCTTGCAAGACTGAGGGGTGGGTGCCGAGGCCTCTCAGGTTGGTTCATTTTACCTACATCTCTAGAGACCACCTCTCTGGCTCTTTGGATCCCTTTCAGGTGCATGATACAGTGAAGGGCAGGAAGGACCAGGGTTATCTATGCTGAAGCCCTGTGATGTCCTATTTGTCAAATACCCAACACATAGACAGATGGGTGAGCCATGCTTCACTCCTGTCCCTCTCTTGGGGTTTCCCTTCTTTCAGGCCAAGATACTTCTTCCCACAACCCACCTTCCCCGAAGAAGGGCACCCAGGGCTCTAATCAGGCACTGAGTGTTTATTGGGGTGGCTTCCCAGTGTTACAACAGTGGGCAGATGTCTGCCATTCACCTTCCCCATCACAGCTACATGGAGGCCTGGGAGGGACGGAGGGAAGTGTTACCAAGGCTCTTGGATATTGTTCTCTCCAGCTTCCTGGGTTCCCGAAGTGCCTCATGGATCACTCGGCAGGTGAACTGTTTTGTCTGTGTCCAGAGTGCCTTGGTGACCTCCAGGCGGCTAAAGATGAAGAAGCGTTGGTTGGAGCCATTGTATTTCAGAGGTGTCGTGGTACTATGTTGGCTTTTGGGGATCAGCTTGCTATCCTGCAGCCACTGCACAGAGATATCCTCGGGGAAGAAATTCTGGATCAAGCAGGTGAGTGTTCGTTTGTCCTTCTCCTCCTCCTCCGGTGGCAGGAACACATATATCTCTGGGGCTGAGCGCTTGCCTGTGGGCAGACACGAGTTAACCAGTTAACCGTGCCATCTGAACACAGAGAAGGGCCGGCCCACTCTCCATCTCCTGTGCTCACCTGGGGCCTTGGTGATGGAACGCACAATGGGCTTGGGAAAGTGAGGGTGGTCCACTCTGCACTGGTAGCCTTCACCTTCGATCCAGTCCTTGGCATCCACTGGCAAGATGGAGGTGATACTGGTTGTGGCATTATGGTGCTTGGTACTCCTCTGGGATGCCGAACCTATAGACTTCTTACGCTCTCGGACCCACGTCACGGTGATATTCTCCTCACTTTCCAGGTCCAAAACCAGACAGGTAAGTTTGGGAGTCCCATTTTCATACAGGTCGAGGGGACTGGGTGGGATCAGGTAGGTAATCACACCCCGGGGCTCATCATCTGTAAGAGAGGAAGGGCTGCGTAAGAGCCTGCCTTCCCTTCAGAACTCTGAGGTCTCAGCATCAGGCGAGTGTGGGCCTACCTGAGCATCTCCGAGTGTGGGCCCAATAGTTCTCGCCTTGGGAGGTGACCTTGCAGGTGAAGGTGCTTTCAGACATCCATTGCTGCTGGGTGATGTTGAGTCTACTGTAGGTAGAGGCTAGTTTGCCTTCCTCCTTGATTAGGACATTTTGTGCATGTGTTTCATATATCTTCCGATCGTCCATTAGCCAGTGGATAGAGACATCATTTTGGATGTGGCCGTAAACAAAGCAGTACAGCTGGATGGTGGAGTGGAATGTGTTGGGGTCGCAGGATGAATGGAGTAGATCTACAGTGGGCTTGGTGATGTTGACAGGTCGAGCTAGGGCAGAGGCAGTGAGCTGTGAGTATCTCCCTAACCTTATGTCCCCTCAAGCCTCAAACCAGGCCCCTGAGTATGTTGGGTCCCCTGGCCCCCTGTTATAGGTATATATGAGCGGTCCTTTCTGCTCTGACCATGTTCCCTCTTGTGGTAACTGTAACCAGCTCAACCCTGCTTACCCCGGATAGTCAAGTCACTGACGAATGTGGATGGGGCATGTGTCACGTGGCAAGTGAAGTTCTTGGCTGACTTGCCCCAGCTGGTCATTTGGCTGGTTGTGGTCTTAAGATCAGAACCGACAGACGGGAAGTTCATGGTGCTCGTGTTCAGGGAGTCTGAATACCAGGTCACAGTCACCGGATCAGGGAAGTAGTCCTTTACCAGGCAGCCCAATGTCACCGAAGCCGTGTTTTCGCTGCTACAGGGCTTCAAGGGATAGAGTGAAGGGGCCTTGACAGAAACTGTGGGACAGGAAGGACCTAGGTTAGATTTGTTTAGATCACTGCATGCCTGCAGCATAGGGGACTGATTAGGGCAGCTGTGACAGGAGCAGGGTTCTGGGGATTCTCTTCCAGTCTAGGAGACAGTCTCCTTCTGGGTCTTGTCTTCATTCTCTAAACCCAAGCACAAACCCAGGGAGGCCCCTGATTATTGATGCTCTGCCAAGCTTTGCTCACTGCCCCTAGCTGGCTTAGCACAGGGGCTTCCAGGAGGGCTGGGTATGAGCTTTGGAGGAAGAGGCAACTTTGCTCTCTTTCTTGACTGAGAACTTTTGGGGATGTGTGTGTTAGTTATTTCCTGTCTGTCCTTTAAGCAGGGTGACAGTGGTATTATCTCTGATATGCCCATAAATGAAGCAGGAGAACTGGGTGGCAGACTGGAAGCCATTAGGTTCTCAGGGTGAATGGAGTAGCTTTAAGGTAGGCTGTATGATATTGCCAGAGGGACCAGGCTATACTTTAAATCCAAGACACAGGTACCCCAAAGGGCTTGGGAACCCAGAGATCCAGTGAATTACTTTTGTATCTTCCGTCCCCACTTTTGGGACCTGGGGATTCAGAGCTTTCCCAGGAGCACCAGTTCCTTGGCGAGACACATTAAATCTGTTTTGGGACACATTAATGACAGAACTGTGAGACCCTTGTTTCCTAGGGCTATTGGTCTCAGCCTTTCAGATTCATGGGGCTCTTGGCTTTACCACAGGCTAACCTGCAAAGTGTTCTGCCTCCTAGTGACCTCTGCAGATCCTAGACAGCACACAGTTAGAGAATACAACCACTTCAGAAGCCACCTTGATGGCTGCCTAAATTATTCTGGAGTGCCCGCATGCCCGTGACATTCTCCTGAGCCTGGGGCCCAGTTCAGCTCTGTGCCAGGCCCCCAGAAAGCATAGGATATTTCTGATAAACCTGATTGTCTCTACCTACCCTGATATAGTCTGGCTACTATATCAGGACAATCTTCTTGGAGAACAGTTAAAAACATCCATAAAAAATTTCGAGCAATCTATTTTTTTTAAATTAATTTATTTTTTGGATTTTTTTTAAACTTACATTTCAAATGTTATCACTTTTCCCCCACCCAACCACCCACCCCTTTCCACCTCTCTGTCCTGACATTCCCCTACACTGGTGTGTGTGTGGGGTCCAGCCTTGGCAGGGCCAAGGGCTTCTCCTCCCTCTGGTTTGAGCAATCGATCTTAAACACAGTTCAGTTAAGCACCAGAAAGTTCAACTAGACCAAAAGACCTATAATAGTTTGGCCTAGTCCAGCTTGACTCCTCCTAGCCTGACCTATCCCAGCTTAGCCCAGTTGGTGTAGCTCAGGCCGGTCCATTCCAGCCTGTCCCAGTTCAGATCAATAAACTCATGCAGCCTGGCAGAGCTCAGCATAGCCTACCCCACTTAGCTCAATCCCACCCAGTTCAGGTCAACCCAGAACAGCCTGGAATGATCTAGAAGTACCCAATTCAGCCTAGTTCATCTCATAGCTCAACTTTGCTTAGCCCAACAGAGCTCAACCCCAGCCCAGTCTACCTTAGTCCAGATCAGACTAGAACAGTAATTCTAGCTCATCCCAGTTCAGCCTAGCTTAGCCTAGCTCAGTTGGGCCCAGTTGACTCTTATTCCAACTAAACTCAGCCTAGTTCAGCCCAGCTCAACTAATTATAGTTAATCCAAGTTCAGCTCAGCACAGCTCAGTTCACCCTAGCAGAGTTCAGCCATCTTATAGAAGTCTAGCCCAGCTCATCTCAGCTAAATTCAACCTAAACCAGTTCAGCCCAGTTTAGCCTAGCTCATTCCAGCCTAGCCTCACTCAGACCCACTCAGCTCCACTCAACCCAGTTTAGCTCAGACAGTCCAGTCCAGCTCAAGCCACCTGATCCCAGATTACACCAAATCAGCTCAGCTTAGCCCAACCCAGTCCAGTCCAACCAACTCCAGCTCAGCCCAATTTAGTCTAGCTCAGCCTAGTCTACCCGAGATAGCTCAGCCCAGTTTAGCCCAACCCAACGTAGCTCAGCTCAGTCTAGTTTAGCCTTCCTTAGCTGAGTTCAGTTTAGTTCAACTCAGCATAGCCCAGCCTTCCTCAGGCAAGAATAGTCTAGTTCAGCCTAGATCAGTCCACCCAATCTAGCTCAGCCCAGTCCAGCTAAGCTAGATCTAGAGTGATCCAGGGTTGGCCCAGTGCAGCACAGCTCAGTGAGGTCCAGATAAGTTCAGTGTAGTCCAATTGAGTTCAGTCCAGCCCAGGTCAATCCACCTTAGACAAAACCAGCTCAGCTTAGCTCAGCTCAGCTCAGCTCAGCTCAGCTCAGCTCAGCTCAGCCTGTTAAATTTAGTGTAGCTCAATACAGTCCAGCCCAGCCTAATTCAGCTAAGCTAAACTTAGCTGAGCTTGGCCTAGCTTGGTCTAGCTCAGATCAGGCCAGATTAGTCCTGCTTAGCCCACTTCACCCAAGTTAGCTTAGCATAGTCCAATGATGCTCATCCAAGCTCAGTCCAGGCCAATCCAGTCCTTCTCAGCTCAGGGCAGCCTTACTTAGCTTAGCCTAGCCAATTTTAGGCCAATTTAGCCCATTCCAGTTTAGTTTTGTTCAGCTCAACCCAGTCCAGCTCAGTCCAGCTCATCCCAGCTCAGTCCAGTTCAGCCCGGCTCAATCCAGCTCAGCCCAGCTCAGCCCAGCTCAGCCCAGCCTGGCCCAGCTCAGCCCAGCCTGGCCCAGCCCAGCCCAGCCCAGCCAAGTCCCTCCTAATTTAACTCAGACCTTTCCAGCCCAGTCTTGCCTAGTTCAGTGTAGTTCAGCTTAGTTTAGCCCAACTAAAAATCAACCTAGACCATCCTGACTCAGTTTAGCCAAACCCAGTTTAGCCAAGTCTAATCCAGCCAGTACAACCTAGTTTAGCCCAGTCTGGTTCAGCCCAGGTTAACTCAGTGTAGTCCAGCTGAGACCAGCCCTGCCCAGTTCAGCCCAGATCAGGACATCTCAGGTCAGCCTGGCTCAGCCTAGTCCAGTCCAGTTCAATCTAGCCAGACCAGCCCATCTCAGCTGAGTATACCCCCCATCTAGCTTAGGCTAGCCCGGCTCAGTCCAGTTCAGTCCAGACCAGACCAAACAATGTCAGCTGAATATACCCCACCTGGTTCAGTCCAGTCCAATCTAGCTCAGCCTTACCTAGCCAAACCTAGCTAAACCCAGCTAGGCCTACTTAGGCCTGCTGAGCCCAGCCCAGCCCAGCCCAGCCCAGCCCAGCCCAGCCCAGCCCAGCCCAGCCCAGCCCAGCCCAGTCCAGTCCAGCCCAGTCCAGTCCACTCTAGCCCAGCTCTGTCCAGTGCAATTTAGCTCAGCCTAGCCCAGCCCAGTCCAGCCCAATCCAACCCAGTCCAGTCCACTCCAGCCCAGCTCTGTCCAGTGCAACTTAGCTCAGCCCAGTCCAGCCAGTCCAGCTCAGCTTAGCCCAGCCTATCCTAGATCAGACCAGGCTAGTGTAGCCCAGTTCAACCCAGCCCAGTTCTGCTTAGTCTAGCCTAGTCTGATTCAGTTAAGCCCAGCCTACCCTAGTTTAAGCTGGTTTAGCCTACCTATTTCAGGCCAGCCCAGCCCAACACAAACTAGTCCAGGCCAATTCAACTCAGTCCAACCCACTTTGCTTGGCTCATCCCGGCTCATTCCAGCCCAGTGCAGCACAGATCCCACTCCTAGCTTAGCCCAGGTCAGCCCAGCTTTGTTGTTAGTTCATCACAGGGCAATTCCTTGCTGTCACTCGTTGGCTCTGTCACTTGTTATTGCCTCCTTGCCCTGATGGTTTGCAGGCAGATTCCTATTCAGCTTCTCCTGGCGTTTTCTGAGCTTCTCACGACATCTTCAGTTTCTCTTGGTTCAGCCATGTCTGGTTGAGATCCACAGTCCCCTGTCTTTGTGGATAGCGGTAGTAGTGTCTAATAACTGTGTGCCTTAATGCAGAGGAGTGACAGCTGAAGGACAGGCAATGACCAAGAGACTCTGTCCTTGTTAGAAGGCAGCCCAGGTGCCCCCTTCCCCATCCAGGACCCTGTAACCTGTTTGCCCATTCTCCTTGGGCAAACCCTTTGGCTCAGGGTCCCACAGGCTATGATACCTGAGGTCCGCTGGTAAGTGGCTGTGGCTAGCCAGGCTCTTCTCATCTGCAGCCATCTCCTGTCCCTGTGCAGGCTCCCAGATGTTGTGAACCTTTAGTAACCATTATTGCATTCGTGCCCAGATGGTAGTACCTAGGGGCCGCTCTGCCTCAGTGCCCTCAGCTAAAAGTGGGGTGGGAACCCCCGGCCTTAGCAGCCTTGGAAGTTCCCTTTTTTATTCTGTTCTTGGGAAGTTGACTAAGGGACAGTGGCGACTCAGGTGAGGCCTCTTTCTAGGAGACACACCTGCACGCTCTGGTCAGGGCACTTTTCGTTGTCTGGTGTTCTGCACAGCTCTCACGTTAGAACCTTGCATGTTCCTGCAGTCACGATGCCTGCCCCTTTGGAGTGCTACTGCCCTGAAAAGGGACTGGACTCAAGCCATTGCCTTTTCTGTTCCCTTGGCAGTCCTTCGGGGCAGTGTGGCAGTCACGTTGTAAGTTATTAACGATACACAAAGAGGAACAGCCTGTGGGCACGATATGACACGCAGGGCCTCTGATAGAGGCCCCCTGGTTCCTGTCTCAGCTTTGGAGCTGGCATGCTAGAGACAGTGGGCTTCCCTGGTAATCACTCACAAGTGGCCGCCCTTCGGCTTGGGGTCCTCTACTTGCTACTCTGGCAAGGACAGAGCACATCTGGGGAGTAACTGGGTCTCATGGAACACCATAGAAACAGCTAACGTCTCTTCCAGGCCTGTGGTCTACGTCTGCACTGAGGGAAGGGGAGAGGGTAAAGATGCTGTGTGGGCCCAGCAGCTTCCCTGGGGTACTAGCAACATCCGTTTTAACTAACACTTTGTAGAGCAAGTTCATCTTTTGAGTTCAGGGTTTCCCTCTACACTCTGACGTCTCTGTAGGCCCACGGTTCCCAGGAGTTCCGTGAAGACATACACATAAGCTATAGGAGCCACTAACTTAGCTTGTGAGTGTTGGATCTTGAGAGAGGCACACGGAGATTTGGGGAAGGGTATCAGCGCCCCATCCCTTGGACCCTGGCCGCTCAGGGTCGATGGTCCCGGTGCAAAGGACTGGGGGACTTAGGCTTTGCCAAGTCTGACTTCCACAGAAGGGTGTTTAATTGTATTTGGAAGACATCAGAGAGCTAACTGACAGTGGAAGAACCAGGTAGGCCCCGGGCTGGCCCAGGAAAGTTAGTTAGGGACTTTGGGAACACGGGGTGTGAGATCTGAGGGAATTGGGGGTCTTGCCTGGTTTTATCTCTTTCAGATAGTCTGAGGTGACAGGCTTGGCCTTTAGCCTAACAGACCTGGGTGGGAATCTGAGGGGTAAATACAGAGTTTCCTGGAAAGACCTGTGGTTCTGAGGGAAAACACAGGGGTGAGGAGCCTTTGCTCCAACTGGATCAGGTGCTGCTGTCTGTGGTGTGCCCCGAATAGTGGGAAGGACTCCATCTCCCTCATAGCCTGAGGACCAAGAAACTCTGTGTCCAGCCTGCTTGGGCCTGATTCTTCTTTGACACTCAGCTTATGCTGGGCTGCTGGTTCTGAGTCCTCAGAGTTCTATGCTGGGTGGCAGTGGGTGGTCCTCTGGAAGGAGAGGAGGCAGTTGCAACTACTTAAACCTTAGGGTTACACTGGGAGCTCTCTCTCCTTCCTGGTTCAGACTCCACGGTGACTCTTCTGGTTTTCAGGAATCATCCTCCCTCCCCCCTCCTGTCTACAGGCTGATCATTCCATTTCTGGCCACCAGTGTCCATAGTGGCCCCAGCAGCACAGTGGCTTTAGTGCCCTTGTCTTGCCCTACCTAGCCTTTATTCCACCTCCTCCTGTGGGCCAGGACTCCAGTGGGATCCTCCTTTAGTCATTCCCTTGAGTGGTTCCTTAACTCAAGCGATCATGACAGATCTGTTCCTGAATGGGCCATGTCCAAGATGTGCTGTGTGTGTTAGTGTATGCGAACTCATGTATGTGATGTGGGTGTGAACGTATCTTGAGGGCCAGGGTTAGGGTCTTACTGCTACCCCCAACTCTCTAGTAGCTCTGTAAGTCTCAGAAGTGTGCCTTAGAACAGTGTTATTTTGGTGACTGGGTGGAGGTGAGATGGACGAGACTGCTCAGCTCTCCCTAGGATCATCTGCTAAGGGATGCCAAGGACCGTAGTGTAAATGTAACATGTCTTTATTGGGCATAGTGTAATGGTCACCTTTTCTTCATGTAAAACGAGCCATTAGGGGCCAGAAGGCTTGACCTTTTGATGTACTTAAGTTGGCCTTTTTCTATATCTAGTAGTCTTAGGTCTCTTTTAGAGACCGGTGGAAGTGTCATCATGGGATTCTAGGTGCTTTGAATACCTCACAGAGCCCTGAGGAGACCATATTTGAGCTGCAAAGTATACAGCAATCATGGCTGCTGCTGAAACCACAGCCTTGTTCCAACTACCATGGCTCCAGCCTGTACCATGGCCTTAAAACTCCACTCCACCTATGACCTTCAGGTGACTTCACACACACAGCTCCAGAGGACCTTGGAATAGCAGCTCTCAAGGTCAGAAAGGAAGAAGAGCATCTTCCCTGGTGGCTCAAACCACCTGATTATTAGGGTTGGGAGATACACGGAGGGGGCACCACTGGCTCAGAGGTGAAAGGGAGAGGGGTGGGGGAAGGATCTTGGGAGGGGATGATGGGGAGAGGGGTAGTGAGTGGGATGTAAAATAATAAATAAAAAATGAATAAAATAAATAGAAATAATAAACACGCAAGCAAATAAAAAAATCCTGGTTATGTCAGAAAGAAAGGTGAACATATTTGAGACCTGCAATCTGTGCAAGGGCTGTGATGGGTTCATACGGGAGGGTTGTGATTGGTGAGACTGGAAGCGGAGCACATGCAGGGCTGTGTTTGTGGGGAGTATAATCCACGCCATCATGACCCTATACTGTCTCTAGATACAGTATGTTCCCCACTATTCCTTGAGGCTTCTCTCCAATGGATGACTCCTGATCCAAGTGTGCACCCATTAGGCCCTGATAAAGGCTTTCCCCAAATGGTCTCCAAGTCTCCTTATTTGTCATGGGTAGAGTAAGCTGTGTGGCTGTGCCAAGAGCAGACAAGGCTCCAGGTTTCCAGCCCTGAGGGCGACAGTGGCAGGAAGTAGTTGAGGAGCCAGTAAGCCATTGAGGGCAGCGTCTACAAGAATCTAAGGTGATGAGGGACAGTGGAAATATTGAGAAGACAAGCTGAGAAGAGTTGGATGTAGGGGGTGATACAGGAGAACGAGTTCCAAAGCTCAGGAGCAGTCACTTAGCTGCTGGATGTCAGCTTTCTCTATGCCAAAAGCAGCACGCCACCGGGTGTCCAAGTTCAGTGCCATAGCCTCTAGGTTTGCAAACCAGCAGGCAAGTCTCTTGAATGCAAGGCCATCAGTGCTAAGAGAACCATTCTTTAGCTGTCTGAAATTTCTCAAATAGCCAGTGGTTTGTGATGGAACACGGTAGAGGTGGAAATGCTTGCCTATATGAACCCTTTGGGTGACTTGGAGCTGGGAGCCAGGATGACCAGATACCTCAAAGAAACTTAAAGGGTGGGGGGCTTATGTGCTTAGGGCCATAATGACAGTGGGGTTGTGTGGAAGAGGCTATTTATTTCTTGACTGATGGGAAGTAGAGATAAAGGGAATGTAGTGTCCAGGGTCAGATGTAATGGCCCATGCACACCCCCAGTAATCTGCTTCCTCCACCTGGACTTCTTCTTACTGTTCAGCATTTTTCTATAATGCCACCACATTCTCACTCCACCAAAGGGCTAAGTCAGAGCCCCCTAAGACCTAACACTTCTGGAAAGTCCTTCATAGACACCTCCACAGGCATTCATTCCTTAATCTAGTCAAGGCGAACCATAAAACTCTAAGTCTTTATGTGTTATCCCTCTGTTGTCTCTTACGTGTTATCTCCCTGTTGTCTCTTATGCGCTGTCCCTCTGTTGTCTCTTATGTATTATCTCTCTTCTGTCTTTTGTGTGTTATCCCTGTGTTGTCTCTTATGTGTTATCTCCCTGTTGTCTCTTATATGCTGTCCCTCTGTTTCTAACTACATATCATCCTAATTGTCCTCCAGCTCTGTTGTTTGTTGTTTATGGGTTCATCTACCAGCCCTCTCTCCGCCATCTCCCACTACTTGTGCTTCTCTGGAGAACTTATCTTCGAAACCCTGAAACAAAATCTAACATAGAATGGTATCAGGTACAGTTACTGGATACATTTACTTCAAGTGGAAGATCAGGATTATTACTACTTTTAAAGATAAGGTTGGTCTCTAATTTGCTATGTAGACAAGAATGACTTCGAAAGTCTCATCCTCCTGTGTACGCCTTTGGAGATTTGGGATTTGGGATTACAGGCATGCATTACCACATTTGGTTTATTCTGTAATGGAGATCAGATCCAGGGCTCCTGCATTACAGACAAATACTCTAACAATTGAACTATACCCTTAGCTCAAGACCAGAAATAAAGCATTTATTTTTGCCTTTGGGATTAAAATATGGTTATATCAATAAAGGCAGTAGAAGTCTAGTACAGGATACTTTTGGTTTCTACCTGCACCCGGAGCTGAACCGCTCCCACAGCTCTCTGTTCCCAAATCCTGTGGGGGAGAGAGATGGACTCTCAAAAGTGTGGACAGTCCTGAGAGCTCAGAGGAGACAACTACTTCTGCTGACATTCATGGACCAAGAGGAACCCACCTAGTGCCCTCTGTGCCCTCTGGACATAGGAAGCTAGGAGCAGTCAGGGGCAGAAATCTTCTGGTTTCTGCCTGTGTCCAGAGCTGAAAGCCAGTTGCCAGAAGTGCTGACACACCTGAGAGCAGAGGTAAGACCAACGCTTCTGCTCCAAGCGACCTGCCTGGTGGCCTCAGGACACACAAACCCAGGAGCAGCTCTCTGTTCCCAGATCCAGCTGAAAGAAAAAAGGTCTACAGGAGTGCTGACACACAGGCTTACAGGAGGGTCAAGCCAGTGTCAGAGACAGCAAGACAATCTAACACCAGAGACAACCTGATGGCAAGAGGCAAGCGCAGCACCTAAGAAAGAGAAACTAAGGACACTTGGCATCATCAGAGCCCAGTTCTCACACCAAAGCAAATACTGGATCCAAACACACAGGAAAAGCAAGATTTGGATTTAAAAATCACATCTCATGATGGTGATAGAGGACTTTAAGAAGGACATAAGTAACTTCCTTAAAGAAATACAGGACAACATAGATAAACAAGTAGAAGCCCTTAAAGAGGAAACACAAGTAGAAGCCTGTAAAGAGAAAATACAAAAACCCCTTAAAGAATTACAGGAAAATACAATCAAACAGGTGAAGGAATTGAACAAAACCATCCAGGATCTAAAAACGGAAACAGAAACAATAAAGAAATCACAAAGGGAGACAACCCTGGAGATAGAAAACCTAGGGAAGAGATCAGGAGTCATAGATGCAAAGAATCCCCAACAGAATACAATAGATAGAAGAGAGAATCTCAGGGCAGAAGATACCATAGAAAACAACCATCAAAGATAATGTAAAATGCAGAAAGTTCCTAACCTAAAACATCCAGGAAATCTAGGACACAATGAGAAGATCAAGCCTAAGGATAATAGGTATAGAAGAGAGTGAGGACTCTCAACTTAAAGGGCCAGTAAATATCTTCAACAAAAATTATAGAAGAAAATTTCCCTAACCTAAAGAAAGAGATGCCCATAAACATATAAGAAGCCTACAGAACTCCAAATAGATTGAACTAGAAAAGAAATTCCTTCCATCACATAAAAGTCAAAACACCAAATGCACAAAACAAAGAAAGAATATTAAAAGCAGTAAGGAAAAAAGGTCAAGTAACATACAAAGGAAGACCTATCATAATTATAGCAGATTTCTTACCAGAGACTATGAAAAGCCAGAAGATCCTGGGCAGATATCATACAGACCCTAAGAGAACACAAATGCCAGGCCAGGCTACTATATCCAGCAAAACTCTCAATTAACATAGATAGAGAAACCAAGATATTCCGTGAGAAAACCAAATTTACACAATATCTTTCCACAAACACAGTCCTAAAAAGGATAATACATGGAAAACTCCAACACAATAAAGGAAATTATGCCCTAGAAAAAGCAAGAAAGTAATCTTCTTGCAACAAACCCAAAAGAAGAAAGCCCCACAAATACAATTCTACCTCTAACAAATATAAACAGGAAAGAACAATCACTATTCCTTAATATCTCTTAACATCAATGAACTCTATTTCCCAATAAAAAGACATAGAGTAGGGGCTGGGGATTTAGCTCAGTGGTAGAGCGCTTACCTAGGAAGCGCAAGGCCCTGGGTTCGGTCCTCAGCTCCGAAAAAAAGAACCAAAAAAAAAAAAAAGACATAGAGTAACAGACTGGACATGTAAAGAGGACCCAGCATTTTGCTGCATACAGAAAACACACCTCAGAGACAAAGACAGACACTACCTCAAATGGTCTGAAGAAGCAAGCTGGAGTAACCATTCTAATATTGAATAAAATCGACTTTCAACCAAAAGTGATCAAAAAAGATAAGAAAGGACACTTCACATCCATCAAAGGAAAAATCCACCAAGATGAACTCTTAATCCTGAATATCTATGCTCCAAATGCAAAGGTACTTACATTTATAAAAGAAGCCTTACTAAAGCCCAAAGCACACATTGAGCCTCACACAATAATAGTAGGAGATTTCAACATCCCACTCTCATCAATGGACAGATAATGGAAACAGAAACCAAACAGAGACATAGAGAAACTAACAGAAGTTATGAACCAAATGGATTTAACAGATATTTATAGAACATTTTATCCTAAAACAAAAGAATATACCTTCTTCTCAGCACCTCATGGTAGCTTCTCCAAAATTGACCATATAATCTGTCACAAAACAGGCCTCAACAGATACAAGAAGATTGCAGTAATCCCATGCATCCTATCAGATCACCATGGACTAAGGCTGGTCTTCAATAACAACAAAAACAACAGAAAGCCCACATATACATGGAAGTTGAACAACGCTCTACTCAATGATAACTTGGTCAAGGAAGAAATAAAGAAAGAAATTAAAGACTTTTTAGAATTTAGTGAAAATGAAGGCCCAACATACCCAAACTTATGGAACACAAATGAAAGCAGTGCTAAGAGGAAAACTCATAGCTCTGAGTGCCTCCAAAAAGAAACAGGGGAGAGCATACATTAGTAGGTTGACAGCACACCTAAAAGCTCTAGAACAAAAAGAAGCAAATACACCCAAGAGGAGTAGAGGAGTTTGAAGAGCCCTTCAAACTCAGGGCTGAAATCAACCAAGTAGTAACAAAAAGGACTATACAAAGAACCAGGAGCTGCTTCTTTGAGAAAAGCAACAAGATAGATAAATCCTCAGCCAGACTAATCAGAGGGCACAGATAACGTATCCAAATTAACAAAGTCAGAACTGAAAAGGGAGAAATAACAGAATCCGAGGAAATTAAAAAAATCATCAGATTCTATTACAAAAACTTACGTTCAACAAAACTAGAAAATCTGGAGGAAATGTACAATTTTCTAGATGGATACCAGGTACCAAAGTTAAATCAGGGTCAGATAAACCATCTAAACAGTACCATAACTTCTAAAGAAATAGGAGCAGTTATTAAAAGTCTCCAACTAAAAAAAAAAAAAAAAGCCCAGGAGAGGATGGGTTTAGTTCAGAATTCTATCAGACCTTTATAGAAGACCTCATACTAAACTATGCCCAAACTATTCCAGAAAATAGAAACAGAAGGAGCACTACCCAATTCCTTGTATTAAGCCACAATTATGCTTATACCTAATCCACATCAAGACTCGACAAAGAAAGAGAACTTCAGACCAACTTCCCTTACGAATATGGACGTAAAAATACTCAATAAAATTCTCACAAACCAAATCTAAGAATACATCAAAACAATCATCCATCATGATCAAGTAGGCTTCATCCCAGGGTTGCAGGGATGGTTTAATATACAGAAAACCATCAACGTGATCCACTATATAAACAAACTCAAAGATAGAAACCACATGATCATTTCATTAGATGCAGAGAAAGCATTTGTCAAAATTCAACACCCCTTCATGATAAAAGTCATGGACAGATCAATAATTCAAAGCCTATACCTAAACATAAAAAAAGTAATATAAAATGTAAAAGTAATATACAGCAAGCCAGTAGCCAACATTAAACTAAATCGAGAGAAACTTGAATAATCCCACTAAAATTGAACTAGACAAGGCTGCCTACTCTTTTCCTACTTATTCAATATAGCATTCAAAGTCCTACCCAGAGAAATCAGACAACAAAAGGAGGTCAAATAGATACAAATTGGAAAGGAAGAAGTCAAAATACCTCTATTTGCAGGTGATAAGATAGTATATAGTTAAGTGACCCGAAAAGTTCCACAAGAGACTACTTAACCTGACAAACAACTTCAGCAAAGTGGCTGGGTATAAAATTAACTCAAACCAATCAGTAACCTTCCTCTACTCCAAGGATAAAAGACTGAGAAAGAAATTATGACACAATAGTCACATATACCATAAAATACCTTGGTGTGACTTTAACCAAGCAAGTGAAAGATCTGTATGATAAGAACTTCGAGTTTCTGAAGAAAGAAATTGAGGAAGATCTCAGAAGATGGAAAGATCACCCATGCTCATGGATAGGCTGGATTAATATAGTAAAAATGGCCATTTTGCCTAAAGCAATCTACAGATTCAATGGAATCCCCATCAAAATTCCAACTCAATTTTTCATAGAGTTAGAAAGAGCAATTTGCAAATTCATTTGGAATAACAAAAAATCCAGGATGGCGAAAACTATCCTCAACCATAAAAGAACTTCTGGGGGAATCACCATCCATGACCTCAAGCAGTACTACAGAGCAATAGTGATAAAAACTGTGTGATATTCGTACAGAGATAGGCAGGAAGATCAGTGGAATAGAATTGAGTACCCAGAAATGAACCCACACAAGTATGGTCACTTGATCTTTGACAAAGGATCTAAAATCATTCAATGGACAAAAATTAGCATTTTCAACAAATGGCGCTGGTTTAACTGGAGGTCAGCATGTAGAAGAATGCAAATTGATCCATTTTTATCACCATGTACAAAGCTTAAGTCCAAGTGGATCAAGGACCTCCACATGCAATCATATATATTCAAACTAATAGAAGAAAAAGTGGGAAGAACCCTCGAACACATGGGAACTGGGGAAAATTTCCTGAACAAAACACCAATGGCTTATGTTGTAAGATCAAGAATCGACAAATGGGACCTCATAAAACTGCAAAGCTTCTGTAAGACAAAGGACACTGTCATTAGGACAAAATGGCAACCAACAGATCGGAAAAGATTTTTTATCAATCATACATCTGATAGAGGGCTAATTTCCAATATATACAAAGAACTGAAGAAATTAGACTCCAGAGAGTCAAATAATCCTATTAAAATGGGGTACAAAGGTAATCAAAGAATTCTCAGCTGAGGAATATCGAATGGCTCAGAAGTACCCAAAGAAATGCTCAACATCCTTAGTCATCAGGGAAATGCAAATCAAAACAACCCAGAGATTCCACCTCACACCAGTCAGAATGGCTAAGATCAAAAACTCAGGTGACTGAGTGAGGTAACCCAATCACAGAAAAGCACACATGGTATGCACTCATTGATAAGTGGCTATTAGCCCAAATGCTTGAATTACCCTAGATGCCTAGAACAAATGAAACTCAAGACGGATGATCAAAATGTGAATGCTTCACTCCTTCTTTAAAAGGGGAACAAGAATACCCTTGGCAGGGAAGAGAGAGGCAAAGATTAAAACAGACACAGAAGGAAGACCCATTCAGAGCCTGCCCCACATGTGGCCCATACATATACAGCCATCCAATTAGACAAGATGGATGAAGCAAAGAAGTGCAGGCCGACAGGAGCCGGATGTAGATCGCTCCTGAGAGACACAGCCAGAATACAGCAAATACAGAGGCGAATGCCAGCAGCAAACCACTGAACTGAGAATAGGATCCCCGTTGAAGGAATCAGAGAAAGAACTGGAAGAGCTTGAAGGGGCTCGAGACTCCATATGTACAACAATGCCAAGCAACCAGAGCTTCCAGGGACTAAGCCACTACCCAAAGACTATACATGGACTGACCCTGGACTCTGACCTCATAGGTAGCAATGAATATCCTAGTAAGAGCACCAGTGGAAGGGGAAGCCCTGGGTCCTGCTAAGACTGAACCTCCAGTGAACTAGACTATGGGGGGAGGGTGGCAATGGGGGGAGGGTTGGGAGGGGAACATCCATAAAGAAGGAGAGGGGGGAGGGGGATGTTTGCCCGGAAACCGGGAAAGGGAATAACACTCGAAATGTATATAAGAAATACTCAAGTTAATAAAAAAAACAAAACCACAGGCTGAGCAAGCCATAAATATAGACCAACAAACAATCTTCTTCCATGTCTCTCTAAAAAAAAAAAAAAAAAACTCAGGTGACAGCAGATGCTGGCGAGGATGTGGAGAAAGAGGAACACTCCTCCATTGTTGGTGGGATTGCAAGCTGGTACAAACACTCTGGAAATCAGTCTGGAGGATCCTCAGAAAATTGGACATTGAACTGCCTGAGGATCCAGCTATACCTCTCTTGGGCATATACCCAAAAGATGCCCCGACATATAACAAGGACACGTGCTCCACTATGTTCATAGTAGCCTTATTTATAATAGCCAGAAGCTGGAAAGAACCCAGATGCCCTTCAACAGAGGAATGGATACAGAAAATGTGGTATATCTATACAATGAATGCTTAGCTATCAAAAATAATAACTTCATGAAATCTGTAGGCAAATGGATGGAAGTAGAAAACATCATCCTGAGTGAGGTAACCCAATTACACAAACACACACATGGTATGCACTCATTGATAAGTGGAAATTAGCCCAGAAGCTTGAAGTACCCAAGATACTCAGAGCTTGAATTACTCAAGATACAATCCACAGACCACATGAAGCTCAAGAAGAATGACGACCAAGGTGCAGATGCTTCAGTCCTTCTTAAAAGGGGGAACAAAAATATGCACAGGAGGAGATATTGAGACAAATTTCTGAGTAGAGACTGAAGGAATGGACATTCAGAGCCTGCCCCACCTGGGGATCCAGTCCATATATATACACCCACCATAACTAGACATTATTGATTAAGCTAATAAGTGCATGTTGACAGGAGCCTGATATAGCCGTCTCCTGAGAGGCTTAGCCAGAGTGTGTCAAATACAGAGGCGGATGTTAGCAGCAAACCATTGAACTGAGCATGGGGTCCCTGTTGGAAGAGTTAGAGAAAGGATTGAAGGAGCTGAAGGGTTTTGCAACCCCATAAGAACAAACAATACTAACCAACCAGAGCTCCCAGGGACTAAACCACTACCCAAAGTGTACATATGAACAGACCCATGGCTCCAGCTGCATGTGTAGCAGAGGATGGCCTTGTTGGGTACCAATGGGAGGAGAAGTCCTTGGTCCTGCCAAGGCTGGAACCCCATCCCCCCCACCCCAATGCAGGGAAATGTCAGGGCAGGGAGGCGGGAATGGGGTGTGGTTGGAGAGGGGGAACACCCTTATAGAAGAAGGGGGAGGGAGATGGGACAGGGGGCTTATGGACGAGAAACCTGGAAAAGGAATAACATTTGAAATGTAAATATAAATTATCCAATAAAAATATGATTATATCATTTCCAACTTTAATTTCCTCCCTCTAACATCGTCTTTATTTTTTACCTGTTGTCTCCACACACACACACACACACACACACACACACACACACACACACACACACACACACACAGACATTTCTAAATATGTATTTACAACCAGGACTGGCATTTTGATGACATCTGTTTTATATCTTTGCCAGGGATAAGTGTGGCAACAACCTTTGCCAGCAGAGAAACAACAGCACTGTGTTGTTCTTACTTCCGTGTCTACTATAGTGTCTGGTCTCTTTTCTGGGGTCTAGGTCAAAGGAACAAGTAGTTCTGGAACATGACATTTTGGGGCAAAAGAACAGAACTATATGGACTCACTCTGTGGCTGCTCTCATGTACATCCTGACTTGAGGCTGAGGTCTTCCTCCTATGGGCAGATGCTTGAGTATGGAGTGAACAATGAGAGAGCTGATAGTAGGATACATATGTGCTTGGGCAGAAAACAGGGAGGATGGCTTCCCTAAGTCCAGCATATCCTTTGTGCCCGGCAGCCTGACTCTCCCACACTTGCTATGTCAGCCTGACTCTCCCACACTTGCTATGTCAGCCTGACTCTCCCACACTTGCTATGTCAGCCTGACTCTCCCACACTTGCTATGGCAGCCTGACTCTCCCACACTTGCTATGTCAGCCTGACTCTCCCACACTTGCTATGTCAGCCTGACTCTCCCACACTTGCTATGTCAGCCTGACTCTCCCACACTTGCTATGTCAGCCTGACTCTCCCACACTTGCTATGTCAGCCTGACTCTCCCATACCTGCTATGGGGGGCCCATCCACTTGGTCTTCTTCCTCTATGTGGTGTCTGTACCCTGCCTTGGGGGAAAGATCTTATGGCTACATGGTAGGCGTGGGGAAGACTTTAGAGTTGAAGGGTCAGCACATGGACCTACTGGTCTGCACCATTGGCCAGCATCATATCCTACTTTGACCATCTACTTAGTTCCCAGCACATAACTATGCCAGATTAGAAGACTAGTTAGGGGGTGAGGGACTTGGTGTGACTTCATCACAGATGCTGAACAGTTGGATAGAACTGCAGGAACATGAATCTGGAGGGACGTTCTTGTCCCCAGAGCTCAAGCTTCACTGGAAGATGGACACACATGGTCACTGAGTGAACAAAGCTAGCACAGTAGTGGGGCGCCGTGCTAGGTGGGATGGGGGCAGTCATGGAAGAGAGGTGGGTGGTGTGCTGAAGGTAATGGGGTAAACACAGGAAGGGAATACAGTGGATCTGTGTGTGCAAAGCTTGAAGCATGGGAAGTGTGCTGGGCCAGGGTGGCCAGTGCTGAGCCTGAGGCCAGGAGTTCTGGGAACTGGCAGACATGTATGTTCTTGTAAGAACTTGTGTGACTGTGTCATGTATGCTGTGGCTACTACATGATACCACACTGTGATGCCCATGTGGACATGTCTGTGACCACACTATGATGCTCATGTGGATGTGTCTGTGTGTGTTTTCCGAGACACTTTTTCGTGTGGTTTGTGTGTACACATGTCATGTGTGTACACATGTCAAGTCTCATGCAGGCCCATGACCTGGTGCTACAATCGGCGTTTGTGTCATGTTATGATTCCCAGAATGTGACAGAATGCAAGTGGGTCAAGTGTCAGTAGCTGTCTGGTCAGTCATGGCTACTGGCTAGCACAGGTATTCTGCAATTGATGTCCCCTATAGAAGTCATAAAAGATATATATATATATATATACATGTCCACCACAGGCATCATGTGGGGATGTTTCACACACATATCATATGTGGTAACACACGGTATGACATACCTACGTGTTATGACACAGGACACACACCATGGATGTCACACTATAGAGGTCAGGAGGGCAGGACTCAGATAGCTTTTACCGAATGGACACATTCAGTAAAACACAGCCTGAGATCAGTTGGTCTCAGAGATGGGGGCGGGGTCAGAAGGTGTGTCCAGGGTTATGGCACTTGTGTCTATATGTTTATAGTGCTGATGGAGGTGTAAGGGGTGGGAGCTATGGTACGTCCTGCTGTGGGAAGCCCCTGCTGCAGGACACCAGGAGGTGGTGGGTGATGGTGCAGGGCCATACATACATACAGACAGACAGACAGACAGACAGACAGACATGAGAGAAGGGTTTGGAGGTGGCGAATCTGTACTTTCTGAGACCATGCCGTCAGTTTTGGTTTGGGACCATCTTCCAGTAAGAGGTTGAGGCAGGGCTGGAGAAATGCCTCAGTAGTTAACATTTACTGGTCTTGCAGAGGATATGGGCTCAATTCCCAACATTTGCTCCAGGGAAGACAACTAGAGAAACAGAGCCAGACCTAAGAGGAAGCGTGGGCAGGATCTCACTGGTCTCACTGGCCAGTTGGTGTTGTCTGGGTGATTAGCCTGTCTGTGTGACTCCCATAGGAGTAATGCCATTCACGCAGCTCTGTTCCCTTCTGTCCTGGCTAAAACAGAACTGTCCCATGGAAGCTACAGTGGTGTTGGTCAGGTTGGCTTCTGTCTCTGCTGCAGCTTTGTTGACCTGATCCTTTTGTCCCTTGTCCAGTCCTTCATTCAGCCTCCACCATCACCTACACAGACCCAAACAGATAGAGTGTCTAACAGCCAAGGCCACAATCTGAAGATGTCTCAGCTACTAAATGCCACCTGGGAAATACTGGGAGATGATAACTGCCCAGCCAGCACCCGACTCCTGCTCTCGGAGATCAGTAAGCATCGGATGAGGAGGCCTTTGGTTGTGAATCATCCCATTTCTTCCCCTGCCGATGTCTGTATTTTCCATGTCCCGGGAGTATCTGGGCCCAAGCCCCTCCACCACAGTGCCACACAAAGATGTGGAACCTGTATCCCTTGATCTACAGAGTAGCATGGAATCCTGATGTCAACCATAACAGAAAACAGACATTGCAAACACCAGGCTACCTCTAGTAATCTTTTGCTTCTCCAACTCTGTGGAACCTCCACTTCTCTCTACAAATCCCTCACTCTCCCTTAGAAACTGTCACCTCAGCGTAAGTGGGAGGGGACCCTGTTTGCCCTCAGCTTTCTTCTGGACAGCACATTATCAGTCTGTCCAGTTCATCACGGTATACGTCTCTCCCCTGTGCCTCTCTCCTGCCCCTTCCTCCTGGAAACCATGGCTGAATCCTATCTCAGGACGAACCCCACACGATCTGATCCTTACTTGACTAGCAGGCCTTTGGAGGTGACTTGGGATAGAGCTGAATGCTGGATGGGTGAGACTTTGGGATGTTGGCATGGGGAAGGGGCATTGTATGTAGGAAGCCCCAGAAGACTCACCAATTGACATTTAAATCACCAGGACCTCAGACTATGCCTATGTTTGCAGACAGGATCATAAACTGGTAAGGACTACATGAAACTCTGAGGCAAATGGATGGATCTAGAAAATATACTGAGTGAAGTAACCCAGTCACAAAACACACACACACACACACACACACACACACACACACACACACACACACACACACACAGAGAGAGAGAGAGAGAGAGAGGGGGGGGGGCTCTGAGGTCACATGGAGGAGAAGACACCTACCAACCAAGGAGAGAGCTCTCCACCCTGTCAATGCCTAATCTGGAACTTCTCTGGACATGGCTTGAGACAATGAGCACCAGCTGTGGAGGTAGCTGGATCCATGTCCTTTGCTGACTCTGTAGCAGCCCAAGGCCAGTGAGAGGCACATGCTTCTCTGCTGTCATGGGACCTTTGTCTGGCTAGCCTAGGGTCTACCCTGGGTATCAACCCTGCTCCACAGCCTGCCCATGGCAGCAGAGCAGTCTCCAGCTGGGGAAAAAAAAACTGTGTGTGTGGAGGAATATGCCCAAGCTTTTGGTGACTCTGGTAGGGCTAGAACCCAGCCGTGAGGGACCCACTGAGGGAACCCTGGGAGGACAGGGTCAGGAGGGATGTGCATGGCTAATTGATCTGTTAACTGTGCCCTGTTCCTTGGTGTTAGGGTTAATCCATTAAGAAGGGACACCATGAGATACAAAATGTTAAAAGAATGTTTTATTGTTTAAAATGCCAAAACAACAGTGTGTGTGAGTGCACACACACACACACACACACACACACACACACACACACACACACACAGAGAGAGAGAGAGAGAGAGAGAGAGAGAGAGAGAGAGAGAGAGAGAGAGAGGGAGGGAGGGAGGGAGGGAGGGAATGGAGAGGAAAGAGAGTGCTTAAAGACATTCACAGTCTAGAAAAAAGCTGTTTTAAAGATCCAAGTTCTCTAAGCATTTCCTACCAGTCACAGAAACGCACACTCTTTCTTTCTGCCTGGATGCTCTGGCTTCTTATTGGCCATGAGAGGTAATGGAGAAGTAGATGCAGGGCTACTCTCCACTGGCCACAGCAGCCCTGGTATTCCAGGTCCACTCTCCTAGATGCTTACTGTAACTGTTGTTTTCTGCTGTAAGTGGTCCAGTCTGGAAAGCAGGCCTGCAGGGCAGACCTGCGGCACTGTGACTGTCTTCTAATCATCTGTTCACACCCTGCCCACTGTTCTTTCCCACCCGCCCCCCTCCCCCCATCCCATTTTTTGAGCCCAATATGAATCTTCTCATCAGGGCCCTCTCCTGGAGGTTTTCCTGCCTGGTCACCTCACCAATACTCAGTGGTCTGTGCACTTGTCCCTGCTAGGGCTTTGCGGAGGTTACACAAAGCAGTCCTCCTGTCCCTGCAGAGTGTGGATGGAGTCTCTATGGAGGTGACAGTGGCCTTGTCTTGAGGTTGCGTCATCAACGGTGTCTTCGGATCGGATCCTGAACCCAAGAGTCCAGCATGTCGAGTGGGTTTCGGGAAGAGAAGACTGCACAAGGAGCTTCATCTCGGGGAGGCTCATCCCAACAGTTTGAGAAACATAAACCCCTTACTCAGCCCAGGGTTCACAGAAGTACTGGGAAAGAAGGTGTCCAGATATAACTGGTTCAAAGGCTACCAGAGTGAAGTGACTCTTTGGGGCTGTGGCGACCATGGTCTTCCTAGCAGATGTTTCCTTTCAAGGATCTGAAAACATTGCTCTTTCTGGGAAGATCCATTTCAGACACGGCTGATTCCCATGGAGCTCGACTCAGGCACCGTGGACTCCCAGCCCCTCTGAGGCAAACATCCTAGAGATGGTTCTTCTGGTCCCAACCAGTTAGTTTCCTGGCAACTGCTGTGGAGGTGTTGTTTGGGTCTGGGGTATAGCTCATTGTCCACATGATCCTCCAAAAGGAAGACAGTCTAGAGTTCTGGATCAGAGTCACAGGGCTAGAGGGTGGCACTGTCAGACGGCAGTGTGGCCTCCACGTTAGGCTGCACAGTAGGATGGATGGGGTTGTGCGGGGCCCAGGAAGCTCATCCCAGAGGAAGTGGCCTAGGCTCCTTGACCAATCATGTTTCTGTAGTCAGGGGAGATTGTCTGCTTCAGCTCCACCACTGAGGAGAAGATCCACTTTACCTGTGGGGAGGTGGGAGTAAGTCAGAGAACACACCTATGCTTAGGCCCTTCAGCCCTGTGGGCAAGACAGAGGCCCGTCCCTCCTGCAGTTCCTTTCATACAGGCAGGAGACTGGGGATGGCAAGGGGTCAGGGTGACATAGACTAGGAGCCGGTGTGGAGACATCGTGGGAGTTGAGGTTGAGATGGTATGAGGATAGCTCAAAGAATACATGGTGAGGCTGATGGGGACACCCAGAGGGGTAGCATGGTAGATAGCAGGGACGTCATGAAGGGTAGTGTGGCATGCAAGGAGGTTTCGTAAGACAGTGTGGAGATCACATAGGACAGCAAGAGAGATAGAATGTCAGACAGTATGGACGCCATGGGTAGCCACACAGAGCAATGTGGGACGGCTCAGGGAACGGTGGGAATGGTGTGTGGGGCAGAGTGGGGACAGCAAGGGAACATCCTACTACGTCAGGAGAGGAGTGTGAGGACATCACAGGGTTGACACAGGCATCACAGCAGATGGTGGGGGATGGTGTGGCTGACCTTGAAGAGTGTGATGGAGGCACTGTAGCACACACTGAGCAGGAAGAGGCTGATGAAGATGGTGATGGTCGTCCAGAGCCCATCCAGCTCCCCGTCCTGAGCCTCAGCACAATCATCATCCACTTCTAGCCCTGGACAGAGAGGGCAGTCAGAATTTGTCCCAATAAAGTGGGGGGCTGGGAGCAATTCCCCATGTGGCAGAGGAGAAAGCTCCATTTGGGCTGGGCCAGCAGAGTCTCCCTGGGGCCTACTTTCCTTTCTTTTCCCTCTGGGACATCAGTCTAAGTTCCCTCCGGCTGAGTTGGATAAGGCCTTGGGGTTTGCCAGACACAGTGGACCTCATGGCGGCCTGGATTGTGCAAGGGCCCTCTCTGTTTGCAGTACAGGAGAAGGTGAAGGGTCAGCAGGGCCTGTGACCCCAGTGGACAGTGGCTATACAGCTGGTCTGACCCTTTACCTGTCCCTCAATCACCAGCGGAGCCTGTGCCTGGTCTTGCCTGAACTTGAGAAAATTCCAGAGTGTGAAGTGACTCAGACCATTATGGCTCTGGGTTGTATAATTCATGTGGGGTTGAAGCGTGACCCTGAGGTACCAGAGACGGATCTGGCTTCAGAGGACTTGTGCTGAGCCTAGAATGCAGTGACCTTAGAAGGGGAAAGGTGTGTCTGGTTGTGATGGCAGAAACGTGGGCACTCAAGTGGTGGTTGTGGGTATCCTGATACACTGCTGGGTGTAGGTGCTGTGCAGGGCACACAGGCGGGGTCCTGGTGTGTTAAATGTGTGTGCACATGTGCACGTGGATACATGTGCTATATGGACTGGATGATGTTCGGCAGGCTGATTTGAATGGGTCAGGATTCAGTATGCATGTGGCTAACAGACTCCCTTTGGGCGGCAAGAGCCATCTGCCTCAGTCTCACGTGGCACAGGCATGAGTGGGCAGTCTGTATGGGTGTGCAGACCTAGCCCATGAAAAGCTGCCTGGGTTTAGTTGAGTGTAGGGATAGCAAGGGTCTCTGGCACGCCCATGGCTATGTGTGCAATAGACTCAGAGAAACCCATAGGCAGAGGAGTGGGACACAGGGATAGGAACAGGCAGAGGGTGGTGGAGTTTGTGTGTTTCTTCCCTTGGAGGTTTCCTAGGTGTATCTCTCCGTCTGGCAGCTGCTGGTTAGTTTGAAGTCAAGGAATAGGCACTTCCTAAAGTTAAGCCCCAACACTCCAGGCCCTGATGACTCATGAGCTCTGAGTCTGGCAGTGTGGAAACCTCACTCTCTTCCTGAAGACAACTCTGGCCTTAAACCCCAGCCAGACCTTAAGCCCGTGACTTAGGCTCTATACCCCGGAAAGAACCAGGACAGTTTTGCAGGGTCCCAGGGCAGTGCTGGGTGCTTTATTTACACAAGGGAAGGGTGGAGATGGGTGTCAGTGTCCCTTAGGACCTGAGAGCTTTCTGGGTGCCGTGCTCATTTACCCGGAGGCCGGGAGATGCTCTTCTCCACGTGGCGATTGTGCAGACCCTCGTGGACCACGGAGCAGACGAAGGACGCTCTGCTATCCCACCTGCTCCTTTCCACATTGAGCTTGCTGTACATGAAGAAAGAACCGTCAGAGTCCATCACTGGCTCGGTGTTCTTGTAGTTCTTTTCTATACGCCCGTTGCTGGTCCACTCCACACCGATGTTGTTAGGGAGGAAGTCTGTGATCAAGCAGGTCAAAATGACCGCTTTCTCAGTCAACTGCTCTGTCGGTGGACCCATGACATATACCTGTGGTTTTCTGACTAGCCCTGTGGGGATAGAAACAGACACAGAGGTCATGGCCGTCCACGCGGGCATTCATTCTTATACCTATCCCAGTCCCCAGGCAGTCGGCCTGCAGCTCTCACCTTTGGGTTTTGAGATGGTTTTCTCGATGGGGCTTGGGAGGGCTTTGTTGTTGACCTTGCATTTGAACTCCTTGCCGCTCATCCAGTCCTGGTGCTGGATGGGGAGGGCACTGACCACTCTGAAGGTGCTGTTGTACTGCTCCTCACGGGGTTGTGTCTGAGCTGTGTGTACTTCTACGTTGTTCACAAACCAGCTGAACTGGACGTCTGGCTCCTCCTCGCTCACATCCACCACCACACACGTGACCTTGGCGTTCTGGGAGATCAAGAGGATGTCCTTGGGCTTTGGGGGGAAGATGAAGACGGATGGTCCACCCAAGAGTTCAGGAGCTGATGAGGAGAGATAGAAATGGGTCAGTACGTGGCTTATCCTGCAGTGCTGGGATGCTTACAGCTCTTGCCATCATTGTGGAGCTGGGGCCCAGGTCTAGTGACTTACCTGGGCATTTGTGACATGTAGGGCATGTAGGGATGGGTTTGGGTTCAATGCCGCCATTTCTGCGCTCTGTAGAGAGAAGACTGGATGTTACTGGGTTTTCAAGGAGAGAAGGCACCAAACCAGAGAGGAAAGTTTGTCCCTGGTATGATCCTATACATGACATAGACATCTATACCAGAGGATCATGTCTTAGGGGGTGGGTGGCCATAGGCAGAGGCCTCCAGGAGGCCTCCAGGAGGGAGGCAGTGACAGTGTCTCCCGGGCTGAGGCCCCCTCCCTGGTGATGTCTGCCCACCCTGGTTGGTGTAGGCAGTCTAATGCCTTATCCTCACGTCTAGTGAGCCCCTCGTCCCTTGGTTGTCCTCTCACCAATTTTCTTGTCCACCTTGGTGCTGCTGGCCGGGTGGGCTACGTTGCAGGTGACGGTCTGGCTGGGCCAGGTGCTGGAGGGTACAGTCACTGAGCTGGTGAGAGTGTAGAGCCCAGACTGCAGGACAGCTGGGAAGGTGTGCACATCGCTGGACAGGGGTCCAGAGTTCCAGGTCACGGTGACTGGCTCAGGGAAATAGCCCTTGACCAGGCATCCCAGGGTCACCGTGGAGCTGGTTGTATCACCACATCCAGGAGCCAGTGGATAGACAGATGGGGCTGTTGTTTGGGCTGCAAGAGAGGAGGGAGTGTGAGCTTTTCAACATGCGTGGCCTCAGATATTTGGAGAGGCTCTGGCCTTAGCTTTGCTCTAAAAAGACTGTGTCTTCTCAAGTTGCTCTGGGGTAAGTGGTGTCAGCAGCTTCCACCTCTAGACCCTGCACTCTGACCTTAATTTTTTTTTAGGTATTTTATTTTAGATGTATGACTATGTGTACTATGTGTGTGCCTGATGCCTGTGCTGTTAGAAGAGGGTATTGAATCTCGAGAAACTGGAGTTTCTTACAGATAGTTGTAAGATGCCATGTGGTTGTTGGGAACTGGACTTGGGTCCTCTGGAAGAGCAGCAACCACTGAGCCAACTCTCCAGCCCCAGGAGCCTTGATCTTTCAGTGATGAGGCCCTTCAGAAGCCCCTACTGAATCTACTAACATTACACAAACTCTGGCTCCTAAATCTGTGCCCTAGGTCTCTATCCGTGACTTTAGCTCTCCTTGGACCTTGCTCCCTGCTTCCTGGGGATTACTACCAACCCTCTACCCTACACCTTCTGCGTGTAGGCATCCTTTCTGTCTTGACCTAGCTGGTCACTCTTGTTCTACACAGCTCAGTGCCTCCTGATGAGAAGCTGATGAGTGCAGACACCTTCCTCCCCCTACCTCACCCTTCGCACTGCCCTGGGTTCTCTCTGACAGTGCTAATGTTACTGGGCACATCCCAGAAGCATCCCTTTCTCTTGCCGGTAGCTCTTGAAATAGGAATGTATGCTGCATTACTCAGGAAGACATTTAGTCCTCTTTCCCTTTTGAATCTGGTTCATTCTTTTTTACTTTTAATAGCACATTTTCCCCCCCTTCTATATATCAAAACTCACACTGAACAATGAGTTCTTGGTTGCGAAAGAGGATCAGTTTCTCATCTATTTTCCCTGCCTTTGCCTTCATCGAACCAAACCACACATAAATTCTTGATTCATTCTTACTCTGGGGACCTTTCTGGTCTTTCTGCCTCTCCTGTACACTACCTTCCTCAACCCCCTGCTCAAACTCTGAGAGTTACCTTGCTCTTCTTCTGTGGGCCAACACAGGCTACTTCATGCTGTCCTAAGAGGTTTCACTTCCTGCCTTATGTTCCCATAAGCCCCTAGGATCTGAGCGAGGGGTTCTGATACTAGAACTTTAACCTGTAAGATTTGTCTGGGAATGTGAGCACCAGGGTCTTTTCCTGACTATGTTCCTGCTCAGTCAGACACCTTCCTTGGCCCCCAGCATCCTGAAGCCAAGCTGCTCTTCTGCCTGAATTCAGTAGAGCCCTGAGTCCTTTCCCATCCCTTTTCTCTTCTCTCCCTGTTGTCTCTTTTCTTTCTTATCCAGCTCACACACAGCTACTCTGTCTGCCTGAGCTCCCGCTCTCCTCCATGCCATGAGGTCTATAAGGGAGTTCCCAGGATGATCGCCATTCCCCGAAGAACTCCCAAGCAGAGCTTTTCACTGTTCTTCACCCTCTGAGATAAACTCCTAGACCCCCGAGGATCTCACAGTCTCCCGTTCTCCCATGCTCTCCGCTGTGGGAGCTTTTTGCTCTATTTTGCTCATTTAACTGTTTTAGCCTCATTAGCTAACAGGTGCTTAGCCCCTTCAACACAGTCAGAGCAGACAGCCAGAATAGTTCCAGCCATGAGCTCTTGGCTTTCTTATTCTTTTGTCTGTTGCTCAGCCCCTGTCAGCATGAGGTCAGGGTGGTTAATTCACCCCTCTCCCACTAAGTTGCCCTTCTTGCTAGCCACCTAGCCTCATCCCTGTCTCTCACACCCTGCTGGCTACAGCTGTCCCATTCCTGTTGGTCTCCTTCCCTCCTTCCTGGCTGCTCCATTGGCCTGGACAGGATAGCTTGGAAACCTACCACCTCTCCTTCCTCTGTGCTTTTGATTCACTGTCTGAACTGAGCTCCCAGATGTCCCTGCTGGGGCTACTTCCTGGGAGTTTCTTGGATCCCCATCAATCCTATCTTTCCTTGCTTTCTTCCAGGTGCTTGATTCCTTTTAACTTTGCCTGTTCCAGCTCCCCTGAAGATTCTCAATCCAGTCCCCTAAGTGCCTAGGGTTACCGTGGACCCCATTAGCCTGCCTCTACTCAAGCCCCTGAACCAAGCTGCTGGGTTTGGTACTGCACATACTGCCAAGGCTCCAACCTCTATAAACCTGCTGGGACTGTGTCCCCACACACCCCAATAACCCCAATAATAGCTCTTCAGTGGCTACTTGGCTGGGTCTTTCATACTCCTGTTTTCTCCAGCTCTTCTGCAGCTACATGGTCTCCTACGATCCCA
The DNA here is from genome assembly GCF_021556685.1 of Rattus norvegicus. Classification (NCBI taxonomy): domain Eukaryota; kingdom Metazoa; phylum Chordata; class Mammalia; order Rodentia; family Muridae; genus Rattus; species Rattus norvegicus. The sequence goes on from NC_141539.1 coordinate 138,379,699, forward strand.
CCAGCCCCAAGTCCACTGTAACTGCTCGGCTCCATCGCCAGAGCTTCTAGGGCTTCTCTGGGGTTCCACTCCCATCCGACCCAGAGCCCTGCCTCAGCCCTTCCACAGATGCTCGGCCTGGTCCCTCACACTCCCACCTTCTTCAGCTCCTCCATAGGACCTAGGATCTGATTCAGCTCCACTATGGCTTCTTGGTACACTTGCCTATATTTCAAAGTTTCCCTATAACTGCTGCTTCTGGCCCCTCATATGTCCACATGCCCCAGCTCCCTTATAGGTGCCAAATCTGGTCCCCCACATCGCTACTTTCCCCAGGTTTCCCATGGCTGCTGGGTCTGGTTCTTTACACCCTGACAACCTGTTGCAGTTGCACCATAGCTTTTCAGCGTGCTCATCTACACTCCCAAGTTCCACCATAGCTACTGAATCTGGTCCCTTACACTCCCATATATCCCAGTTCCCCATAGCCACTATGTCTGCTCCCTTACACTCCTACCAGTCTCTGGTACTGCATAACTGGTTTATCACATTCTTACCTGCTCCACTTCCCCCATAGTTTCTAGGTCTGGTTCCTTACACCCGCCCTCACCTGCCCCAGCTTCCCTCTAGCTGCTAGGATTTGCCCCTTTTCATCCTTGCCATCCCCAGCTCCTCCATAGCTCAAGGATTGTTTTCTCACATTCCCACCTGCCCCAGCTCCCCACAGCTGCGAGGACTGGTCCCCCACATTCCTACTATCCTCAACTCTCCCATAGCTGCTAGGACAGGCCCCCCCCCCCATTCCTACCATCCCCAGCTTCCCCACAGCTGAGAGGACTGGTCCTCCACATTCCTACCATCCCCAGCTCTCCCATAGCTGCTAGGACTGGTCCCCCACATTCCTACCATCTACAGCTACTCCATAGCTGCTAGGACTGGACCCCACATTGCTACCATTCCCAGCTCTCAAAAACTGCTAGGTCTGGTCCCCCACATTCCTACCATCCCAACTCCCCCCATAGCTGCTAGGACTGGTTCCCAACATTCCTACCATCCCCAGCTCCCCCCAAAACTGCTAGGTCTGGTCCCCCACATTCCTACCATCCCCAGCTCTCCCATAGCTGCTAGGACTGGTCCCCCATACTCCTACCATCCACAGCCCCCCACATAGCTGCTAGGACTGGTCCTCCACATTCCTACCATCCCCAGCTTTCCCACAGCTGTGAGGACTGGTCCTCCACATTCCTACCATCCCCAGCTCTCCCATAGCTGCTAGGACTGGTCCCCCACATTCCTACCATCTACAGCTACTCCATAGCTGCTAGGACTGGACCCCACATTGCTACCATTCCCAGCTCTCAAAAACTGCTAGGTCTGGTCCCCCACATTCCTACCATCCCAACTCCCCCCATAGCTGCTAGGACTGGTCCCCCACATTCCTACCATCCCCAGCTTCCCCACAGCTGCTAGGACTGGTCCTCCACATTCCTACCATCCCCTACTCTCCCACAGCTTCTCAGAATTTTCCCCTAATCCCCTGGGCAGCTCTGAGACCCAAACTGTGACAACTGCTACCTTATCTTTACAGATGCCCAGCCTGTCTCCCCAACTCCTTCCTCCTCTAGAACTCCTGTAAAGCTCTTTCTGGTTCCTGGGGGTGCCCTGGACCTCTCTTAGCCACACCTGCCACAGCCCTTGCCCCCTCTGTAGCTCCTTAGCTTGTTTTTGTGCCTTCACCAGCCTCGGCTTACCTATAGCTCTTTGGCTTGGTCCTCCCAACTCCACCAGCCCCGGATTCCCCGTAGCTGCTCTGCCAGGTCTTCTGAGCTTTTGGAGCCATCATGGCTCTCTACTACTCTTACTGTCCTTAGCTTACCTGCAGCTGTACTGCCTTGTCCCCTCCTACAGATATACTACTGCCTGGTTGTCTCCTACAGATATACTACTGCCTGGTCTTCTACAGATATACTGCCTGGTCCCCTCCTACAGATATACTACTGCCTGGTCCCCTCCTACAGATATACTGCCTGGTCCTCTCCTACAGATATACTGCCTGGTCCCTACCTGCAGCTGTACTGCCTGGTCCCCTCCTACAGATGTACTACTGTCTGGTTCCCTCCTACGGATGTACTACTTATTGCCTGGTCCCCATAGTTCCTCTGGAAGACTTTCTCTTGAGAAATTTACCTTCTTTCAGCTTTGTTCTTGGGATCTGCTATCCAATGCCGGGAGTCACAAGGGCATCCACTCTGACTCTAGCTCTTTCTAATAGGTGTATCAGCCCTCCCAGGTGAACGTTCCCCATCCCCTCTTTACCAACTCTCTCAATTCTGTATGCCTCTGCCCTTGCTCCACTGGGTTTTCTTTTCTCTGTTGGTTCAGCTGTCCTGGGTCCACCGGCCTCTAGGCCTGGCTAGACCCTCAGGTTTCCGGGTCTATCCCATTAACTCCTTGAGGCTTACTCTGGTTGTCTGTAGGTGGGCACGGCTTTAGTGGTCTTGGCTTCTGTCCGTGGAAAGTCTGGTGTCTGCCTGGTTGGCACCAGGTTGCAGGTAGGCACCTTTTCTTTGCAACAGACAGGCCCCTCTGTTGGGGCTGATCTGTCAACTCCTCATCCTCCTGTGTTCTGCCGTCTATTAGGTCTGGAAAAGCTCACTGCTCTCCCTAGGCTGTGGCTTTCTCCAGCTTCTCTGCTGACTACATTCACGTGTGGAACCTTGTGACTGCTGCTCTTTTTGCATTGGTGTTGGGCTGCTAACAGCCCAGCTCTGAGATCTGTCTCATCCTTCCAGGATTCACAGTCCTTGCCCCAGAGGTGTGAACATCACACTTCTCCCAACCCAGTACAGACTAAGAACAGGATCGAAACTGGGTGACACGGGACACTTCCTGAGGTTCCTCTTTCTTCTGTTGGTTTCAGTGTTTGGGGTAGGGGGAGACCAGGGGGAGTCCAGACATGGTCTGGGTTACCTCCTGTAGGGGTAGGTGAAGTGGTCCTCTTGAGACCCTTAGAAGAAGATGTAGAGCCTAGCTGTCACCCAGTGTTCCTGGATTGCTTGGGGCTGAGTGATTATGTCCATTCTCCTGACCACCTTTTTGGAGAAGACCTTCTCTCAGGTCTGACCTCTAACCAGCCTACTTGGCAGCCTCTGCCATTCCCTCTCCAGCTGATGCAATCTCTCTAGAGCCCAGAAGTGTCTGTGGCTCCAGGAGGAAAGTGAAGTCTGGAGTGAGAGTACAGAATGCAGAGTGAAGCCAGGTGGAGAGGAGAAAGGGAACTGGCGCTTCTGGCTGTGTTTATAAGCAGTGGGTCATATGGCTGCAGAGAGAAGCTAGGCAGGGGTCCAGAAGTAACTCTTTGCTAAACTGAGGGAGGCCGTGCACAGGGAGGGTCTCTGGGGGCTGGGATTCCATGGGTTTTATTTCTGGGGTTGTGGTCCACAATTCTGATCCTGGGGCCTCACAGGAACAGGGGAGAGTGGGAATGCTCAGGGGAGTTAACCCTATAGATTGGAAGGAAAGAACCCATTGGGACCAGATTCGATGCTGGCAGGGCTGGGGTACAGTGTAAGGATGGGGGTGAAAAGCAAGGTCCTGAGACTAAGAGTAGGGGCTGGGGTCAGAGAAAACAGAAACTGGCTAGGTTCGTGAAGAGTAGGAGCAGATCCCATCTTAGAAGACCCAGGGCTGCATGGAGAAAAAGACTTCTCCAGGCTGGACAGTATGTTCACATCTCTTCCCCCCTTTGCAGCAAGAGCCATGGCCCTGTCCATCTCTTTCCTGGTTCCCATGGCAACATGGGTTGTTTGGTCAAGGGCTACTTCCCTGAGCCAGTAATCATGTCTTGGAAGTCTGGAGCTTTGTTCACTGGTATGTGCAACTCGACATCTGTCTTAAGGACATCAGTTCAAGCTGTCCTCCTTCAGGAGCTCAGTGATCATGCCTGGCAGCTTCTGGACGAGCCAGGCTATTACCTGCGTGTGACCCATCTGGTCAGCAGTACCAAGATGGACAGGAAAATTGATGAGAGGATGCTCAGCAGAGGTATGGCCCATTGGAGGTCAGGCTTATGTCATTTTCTTCTCTAGATCAACCAGGATGAACAGTTGTGCCCAGGGAGAGGATCTCAGGTCAAAGCACTGGAATTTCTGTCTGTCTACCTTTGCCATGACCCTCCCTCCTCCTTGAGACTAGTTTTCTGGCCTAGATACCTATGTCTCTTATCTTGAAGACACAGAATGCAGAATTCAGAGCCATCAGATGACTCCAGTGCCTAGCAGTCTGATGACCATCGGTCAACCCACATGACATTTACACAGACTTGTACACTGGTGTGCATGAGCACAGACACAAGCCTTACACTCCGAGACCTCATAGGAGCTCCCAGTACAGAACTCAGACCCATCAAGGCACCAGGCCTTCTCTGAGGCTCTTCCTCACATCTGGCTCAGCTGAGACAGATAGCACTGCCAAAGGATTCCAAAGGCAACCTGTCCCACAATACACACTCTCTCATGCCATTCTGCTCCTGGACCTTCAGACCCATGCTTTCATCCCATAGAGATGACAGTCCCCTTCCCACATAGCTGAGTGGCCCAATTCACTTCCCAGTGTGGAACTCTGAAGGCCAGGCATCACTAGGCCTGGGGTCCACCATTACACTGGCTTTCTGGGCTTGGTCATAGGCAGAGGGTCAGTGGTCACAGGCTCTGATTCAGCCCAGACAGCCCCAAATCTGAGGAGTGGAGCAGGTGGGAAGGGTTCTTACACAGTCCAGATTGCCATCTTGTCCAGTGTGTCTGGCTGAGTCCGGGACTTGGGTTGGAGCAGTTGGGAGAGTGTAGTCTGCTGGTCTGGAGAGGGCAGAAGGCTGGCCCCAGAAACAATCTACTGGCCCAGTCCAGTGGGTACCTCACTGCTGATGCACCTGCCATAGAGGGAATTGTCCCAGCCTTGTTGGGACAGAGACTGACTGCCCTCTTTGTCCAGGGCTGGAACTGGACAAGACCTGTGCTGACTCCCAGGACAGGGAGCTGGACGGGGTCTGGACGGCCATCATCATCTACATCAGCCTCTTCCTGCTCAGTGTGTGCTACAGTGCAGCTGTCACACTCTTCAAGGTCAGCCACAACATCTCCACAGTGTCCACACTGTCCTCACACTGTTCCTATACTGTCCCTGTGACGACCTATGCTGTCTACTCTTCTGTCCCCACCCTATCCTCACAAGACCCCACACCATCCCAATGCTATCGCAATACTCTCATCATGCTGTCTTTCTAGTGTCCCCATGCTATTTCCATGGTGGCCCTTCTACCCACTTAGCACAGTGGTTCTTATGCCATGGGTAGCCACTCTGAATATCAGATATCCTGCATACCAACAAGTATTTCCAATATACTCCATAGCGGTAGCAAACTTACAGTTACAAAGTAGCAATGAAATAATTTTATGGCTGGGGGCCACCGCAACATGAGAACTGTATTAAAGGATACAGCTCTGGGAAGGTCGAGAACAACTGCTCTAGAGCGTCTCATGCTACTTCCCTCCTATACACTTAGTGTCCCACAGCTCCTCCCTTGCTACCCCATGCTGTCTTTCACACTCACGTGCAGTTCCCACGATATCTTCATAATGTCGTCACACCTTCCTATGCTCTCCCATGCTGCGGATGCTGTCCTCCAAGTTCTTCTCACTGTCTACACTCTGTTCACACACTGTCCTCACAGTACCCTCCCTTACACCATGATCCCTCGTTGTACACCATTCTATCCCTGTATTCCACACCTCTAACTTCTCCCTGGTCCCCATACCACCGGACAGGCTCCTATGTAGCAGGAGCTGTCTTTGGTTCCTCCACAGAATTAAAGGGCCCTGGTCTTGGTCTTCCTCAACCACCCTGCCCAACAGATGAAGTGGATCTTTTCTGTGGTGGTGGAGTGGAAACAGAAGATGACTTCCAATGACAGGACCATGACTGGGCAGGGATCCTAGCGGTTCTTGAGGGCTTGGGGCTTGCTAGTCCACTTAAAATCTCATCCATTCTGTTTACCTGTGTGGTAACTAGGCTATACTGCCTTCTGGACTCTGTGTCCTTTGCTATTACAACTCTGCATTCTCTTCTAGGCAATGATCACGGATATCCATCTGCCCATGAAACCCGAGTCCTGGAAACAGGGCCATTCCGTGCCTGTGAGTCCATCAGATTCTTGTTACTTATAAAGTCACACCAGGCCCCCGACCCCTGTGGAATTTTCTGACCAGGGTGAGGTGTGGATTAGAAACTAGGTGGACATCCAAGATAGGTTGTGACACAGGCCAACCATGTTCCAGAAGGAACCTGTTCTTTGGACCTGAATCCCAGAGAGGACAAATGCATTGCAGCAGGCAGAGAACTGAGGGAAGACAAGCCTGTGCTAGAGGGAGGCTTTTCTCCAGGTAGCTCTTGTTACCAGAATTTCCCCCCTGAGTACAACAGACACTATCAAAATTCTTGTCCTCCGCGTTGAAGCAAACTTACAAACAACTACAGTCATGGTAGTCATGGTATGTGCCTGACACCACACCAGGCTTTGTTTCTGTTTTTTTTTTCAGCATCTCAGAGATGAGTACCCAAGATTCTTTAGATAAGCAGAACAAGGGTCAGATGATGAATGGATAAATATATATAAGTATATATATACACATATATCTCCTGCATGTCAACTCTCTCTATATCTTACATATCAATATCAACTGTATTTATTTATATAAATATATCCTGCATATAAACTGTATACATATACAGTATATACACATACATATATAACTCCTGCCTACCAGCTGTCTATATATATATCTTGCATATCAACATCAACTGCATATATATTCTGCATATAAACTGTATATATATTCTGCATATTAACTGTATATATATACAGTATATACATATACATATACATATACACATATATATCCTACCTATCAACTGTATATATATCTTGCATATCAATATCAACTGCATATATATATCCTGCATATAAACTGAATATATATTTCCTGCATATCAACTGTATATATATTTACATATATATACATATATATATGATAGGGACAGAGGGTGATGAGGATGGAGGTGATAGGCAGACAACAGGAACAGAGAAGGGAGATGGCTGACACACGCAAAATTTATGGCTACAGCTCCAATGCAGAAGGATGGTTCTTTAGACAGATGTGGACACAGATGCAGAGAGACTGGGGAGGGAATGAAGAGTTTTAAGGGACTAGCCATGCAGTTGGGTTGGAAACGTGGGTGTTAAGTCTGACATTCCTGGGACAAGGCAGCAGGATGGAAGCTGATGTCGGGACCCGGTAGTAAGATTCTTCATCCTCCGATGAGACGGTTCATTTGCTTGTCCCCTCGAGTGGATTAAGTGATGGGACTTCTGTCTATGCAGGACTTTCCAGAGACTGTGAGATCGTGAGTGCTCTGAACTAACCATCGGGTCAAGCCCTTGGTGATGGATCCAGAGCATGACAGTGTTACTGGGAGGTGGTGATGGTGGGGGAGGAGCTAAGAGAGGAAGTAAGTCACTTGGGTGTGAATTTGGGACTATATGGAAGTAATCAGTTCTCCGATCTTGGGTTCCTACCCTACGACATTGATGGGAAAACAAGAGTAATTTTATGTGCCACCCATAAGTAACAACTCAAATGTGAAAGAAAAAAATCTGAGACCCTGCAGCAGCTTAATCCCACCAAGAGAGGTTTGTGGCCCTGGCAAGCTTTAGGGTACCAACCTAGAGACTCAGCAAAAGCTCCCAGAGGGCTTTGGAGTACTTTCCTGATAATCTCTCTTTCCAGGTTCTCCAGATCTCTTTCCTGAGTGATCCCATGAGAAGTCCCTGCCTTTCTTTGTGACCCAGGAGTGGCCATCACCCCCAATCTGAGCAGCAAACATCCAGTGCCCCCCCTTCAGGGCTCCAGTCTCTCCAGAGCATTGTCTACCTCCTCACATCCTTCCCACGGAGGCTGCCAAACTTCAAACCCCACCTGCTAGGCCCAGTTCTGCGTGAGCCCCACAGGTCAGTACAGACCTTTCAAAGCATCCATTGGTCATAGCAGCCTACCAAAGAGAAATGATTAAACCTCTGTAGGTACAGTTGACCAGGAGTGCTGGGTCTCTGCTACACCAGAGGCCCTGGCTGATCCCCTAAGGCTCCAAAACCAGTCCTTGGATCTTCACCCTTTGTAAGATATGGGCAATGTCTCCCGGTGCCCTGTCATCTGGCACTGCTCCCTCTCCTATGTGCCCATCACTGTCAATCTGCTTCCAATGCTGACTGCAAGGATTGGAGGGCCAAGGGTTCTCACCTCAGGAGAGCCAGATGAATGGAGAAATGACTGAAAGAATGGGCCAGTGTGGTGGCTCAGCGGGTAAGGCTGCCGAAGATCCGTATCTAGGACTGACCTGTTGAGAGAACTGACTTTTGCAAGTCCTCTGGTTTCTTTGTGTCCTGCGGCATGTGTTCTCTCTCTCACACGCACGCACGCCTGCACGCCCGCCCACACGCACGCAAGCAACGCATGCACGCACCGCACCGCACCTCACGCACGCACACGTGTACGCTCAGGCTCACGGGCACGCGCAGGCGGATGCACACTTAAAAAACAAACGCCTACAGTAATGAGTAGACAAATGACCATGTTGGTCAGCAAGTGTTTCTCAGGGTCTTCCAGACCACTGGAGATACTGGATGGCACTTTCCGTAAGACTGTCTACCTCAGCCTACTGAAGAAAATCTTCCTGGAAGGATTGTGGCCACTGGGAGGTTGTGCCCAGATTCCTTTCTGGATTTTTGGCTTGATGTTTTTCATTAGAGACCACATCCACACGCCCCTGGGCGGTTTCAGAGGCCATAGGGTACCAAGGCTGGAGACTCATGGGCAGTTTTGGGGATGGAAGCTGCCTGGTTTTGTCCTGACAGTCCGTACTTGGGCTTTTCTCCACATAGAAGATGGAAATTGCACTACAGCAATGCTTGTGGTACCACTCCAGCAAACCCTTCTGTTGCCGGGATTCTCAAGCACAGCCCGAACCTTGCTACTTGAGTTCATCTATACCCAGCACCACAAAAGCTTCTTGGGTGGTAGAAGTGTTGACTGAAAATCCATCTGCTCCAGACATGTGGTGACCTTGTGGCCCTGGAGCGTCTGTAGGACCTCTTGGTTGTTGTTTGCCCCAGCACTGAAGCCACAGTCTGTAAGTCAGCCTTGTCATGTGGGTTGCCGCGGTCGCCATGCTTCACGACTCTGCATCAACAGCCTCCTCGCAGACAGCTTCTCAGCAGAAGCATCTGTTTCTAGCTGTGGTAACAAACAGGACACATGCTTGCCCACAGAGAGCAAGCACTCAGGCCTGCTCCATGGCCCAGCAGACTCGATTCCTTCATCTTGAGGATTGAAGCTCTAATTGAGCAGAAACCAGGCCACAGTGCCCAGCTGGAAGGATGGCCCAGTTCTTCAAATCTCTAGCTGTGGCTGTACTGGCTACGCTGAGCTACACTGGGTGTGCTCTATCTGAGTTCATTATGTATGACATACAAGACCTCAGAAGAAAGCTGGGGTGCTGGAGAGATGTCGGGGCAGTTAAGAGCGCATATTGCTCTTGTACAGGACCCTGATTTTGGTTTTCTGTAACTGGTCAGGTGGTTCTCAACCTCCTGTAATTCTCATTTCAGGGATCAGATGCCTTTTCTGACCTTCACTCGCACCTACACACATGTCTCCCCCCCCACAACACACACACACAGAGAGAGAGAGAGAGAGAGAGAGAGAAACACAAACACACACACACAGAAACACACACACAGAGAAAAAGACAGAGATATGGACAGAGAGAAATAGGGAGATAGATGAGATAGAATTGGTGGTAAAAGAAAGGGAAAGATGGGTTTTTGTCATTGTAAGGTCCAAACACAACTTCAGGACCCAATGACATCAATAACCAGAACAAAAGGAACTATGTGAAATGTATATATTCTCTGGATATAAATAAGTACTTTCTCAGAATATACCTACTCTAGGAACTTAAACAGTAAGGTGGACAGATTTGCCAGCAGAGGAAAGGATGTGGCATCTTTCAGGATAACTTACATGGATGCTGTGGGACGAGAAAGCCCAGTGCAGGGAACATTAAAAAGGGGGTAAGGACAGCAAGGATCCAGCTCATGAGGTTTCAGGGTGGGGAGACAAGATCTCATCAAGACCTGATGACCTGTATTACATTCTGGGAAAGTATCTGGCTATTTTTGGAAGGAATGGAATAGTTTATTTGGTGGAGGAACTTTTAAGTCAGCACCACACTGAGGCTGCGGCATGGTTATAACTCCTCATAAAGTGCTGTTTGGCAAGGATGGGAGCATGAAAACATTCAGCACCTCAGACAAGTGCCTGCAGAAAGATAGAAAAATGATGCAGTCCTTAAACATTATTACATTAGTGTGTTCTAGTGTGTGTGTGTGTGTGTGTGTGTGTGTGTGTGTGTGTGTGTTGGGGGGTATGTGTGTGTGGTGGTGCATGTATTTATGTGTTTTGTGTGTGTGTGTGTGTGTGTGGTATGTATGAGTGTATGTGGTGTGTTGTATTTATGTTGAGTGTGTCCATGCATGATTGTGTGTGTTTATGTATGTGTGTGTGGTGTGTAAATATGTATTTTTTTTGTGTCTCTGTGTGTGCTGAGTGGTGTATATGAAGGTGTGTGTGTGGTATGTGTGTGGTGGTGCATGTATTGATGTGTTTTGTGTGTGTGTGTGCATGTGTGTGTGTATGTGTGGTATGTATGAGGGCATGTGGTGTGTTGTATTTATGTTGAGTGTGTCCATGAATGATTGTGTGTGTTTATGTATGTGTTTCGTGTGTGTGTGTGTGTGTGTGTGTGTGTTGTTGTGGTGTATGTACATATATGTTGTGTTTATGTTGAATGTGTCTATGTATAATTGTGTACATGTGTGTGCGTGCACATGTCATGGTGCACATATGAAGGGCGGCTTCTGGGGTAAATTCATTTTCAGTGCACCTGGGCTTCACCATCCCTACTTCATAACCCACTGAAGAGCTTCACACATTGTACCTTCTCCTAATGAGCCGTTTGTAGCTCTCTTTATTGTTAGGGAATTTCATAATACATGTAATATATAAAATCCGTCCCTACTCCCTCTCCTCCATCTCCTCTTTTATCCCCACCAAATTTCCTTTCTAACGTCATGTGTCACTGGGTAGTGGGCACGTGCACACCCCTCTCTCTGTTCCTGATTGTGAGAATGACTGGCTGCCTCAAGTTCCTGCTCTCACTTTTCACGGTGATAGACTGTAACCTTAAACAGCAGGCTGAATAAAGTTGCTATTTTCAGGGTACTTTATCATCGCAACAGAAATGAAACTAAGACTCTTGCTGTGACAGACTGTACACTTGAACTATGAGATAAAACAAACATTTCCTCTTATCTGAGCAAGGAAACTGTCCCAGGCCTAAATGTTCTTTAAATTCACTATTCTATGTTCTTCTTCCCTCGCTTTGCAGGGAGGGATGTTTGGTCACATATTAAACAGAGGTTTGTGAAGAATTAAGTAACTTTTCTCAGGGTTAGTGCAGCTGTCCTCTTTGTAGTCTAGGTTCCACTGTCCTAACTCCCAAAGTGTGTAGCATTGTAGCGGCTGCCCAGTGTGCTTGGCCAAAGCCCAGGCTCCTTGCAGCTGTCTGCACATGAGCAACAAATCCCTCCGAGGTCCATCTCCCTATGGCTTCCCCAGCAGCAATACCACTCACAGGAATCTGCTGCTTCTCTGTCCGAGGAAAAGCACGTCTTTCCCTATACCAGAAGCTGTAATGGCATTGGCCAGTTTGGATTCTGCCCCCCACCCAGCCCCCCACCACTGTTGCTGTGGTGACAGGATCTTCTCTTGACCAGTCCAGCCCAGTTGATTTCCCTCATATAGCCATCACTAGAGGTCATAATGGCTTGAACAGTCTCTAACAGTCAAGGATATACCTGAGGACATCTAAACACCATCTGAGAACTCAACTGCACACTTAGCACCTAGCTCCTGTTTTTGGGTCTTTGCTTAGGAGGCCTTTGTGTACCTTAGCTCTCCATTGGTGCTAACACTCCTACATTCCAGAAGCAAATTCTGGGCCCCTCTACGGTGCTATTTCAGGCCATGGAGCCGGTGTCTCCTTGTCTCCATGGGAAGACAGAATCCAACTCTAGTAGGGCACAGACACGCCCAGCAGAACAAGAGACAATTGGCAGCCCCTGCAGGTTCTTTTTCTTCCCTGACTCGAGTATTTCTTCTCTTTCTTATTATTTCACTTTCCATAGAATTGTTATCACTGAACTAGTATGAGAGGATCACAATGGGCTATCTTCTCTATAGCAAGGAATCAGTCTATAATCTGCCTTTGAACCTCAGCAACTGCTCAGATGGTCCTGGAATCTGCTCTGCGCTGACGGCCTAAACCTCTTTCCTGACAGTCATGGCTTGAACTTGATCCTGAATGAGTCACACCCACATCTCACCCTTACCTAACTAGCAGACTTTTGGAGGAGAATTGAGACAGAGCTGATGGTGGAAGGGTGAGACTTTGGGGTGTTTGTATGGGGTGAGGGACATTATATGTGGGAAGGATATGAACTTTTGGGGTCCATAGGGAGAGCTGATGTGGACTAAATTCTGTCCCCAGAAGATTCAGCAAATGACATTTAAGCCACCGTGACCTATGTTTGCAGACAGGGTCATAAACTGATAAGTTATAATTAGGGCTAGGGTGTACCTCTTCTAGCCTGACTGTGCACTTGTGAGAAGAGATCAAGACAGAGACACACACAGAGGGAGAGCCTGTGAGGTCACAAGGAGGAGAAGGCACCTACCAGGCAAGAAGAGCCCTGCTGAGAACCCGACCTTGTCAACGCCTGATCTGGAACTTCTCCAAACATACTTGAGAAAGCAAACATCCCTTATAATCTTTCTCTTCCCTGACTCTGGAGTATTTCTTCTCTTTCTTATTCCTTCACTTTTCCATAGAAATGTTATCACTGAGCCTGAGGTCACTGAGACACCTGCTTCTTAGTTTGTGTGGCTGGTGTGGGAGGCCATGAGTGGGCAACCTACAGGACAAAGGCAGCTTCTGGCTGGGAAGAAACTGCCCATAGGGAAGAAAGACGGAGGACCTATCTGGTATAGGATAGCAGAGCTGGCACACAGCTGTGAAGGGACCCTTAGAGGAGAACTGGTAGGACACAGGACCGGGAGAGGTAGTATGTTCTTCATGACTCACTGGTCTACTTAACAGTGCTGTTTCTAAGTACCAGGGCTGTTTCACATAGGAAGAACACAGAGATTGTGGAATGTTTGAAAAAACGTTTTATTGACCAAAAAAAAAAAACCAAACCAAAAACAAACAAAACCAACAAAGCAGACAGAGACCTTAGAGACATCAATGATCCACAGGAAGTTAGAAGCCAAAGTCCTGAGTCTTTTGAGAACTTCCTGCCACTCACAGAAGAACAGGTGCCCACTTTTCCTTCCTGCCTTCATTTTTCTTCCTGTCTGGAAACCGATTTCTCATTGGCTGAGAAGTGATGGAGAAACAGGTATTGGAGCTCTGGAGTAGACCCACTCCACACTCCAGGAGCCTGGTGTTAGGGGGCATGGTAATTCCTTGGACTGCTGCCCCAGCTGTCATTAGCTAAGTCTCAGAGTCATGGACAGATGTCAGGTCTGCAAGACAAACCTGCTATACCATGGCTCTCTCCAGTGCCCTTCCACCTCTGTTGCTTTTCATCTTTTTCCTTCTGTCCCAGGTGGAATCTACTCATCAGATCCCTCTCCAGGAGGTCCTTGCTGGTCACCCAACCCCGGCTTAGGGGCCTCTGCACCTACTAGGGCTACACAGAGGCCATGAAGTCCAGGCCTTCCTCTCTTGTGCCTCCAGCATAGAGCTCAGAATTCCAGAGAGGTGGTGGTGTCTAGGCCTCAGGACTGGCCGGAGTTGTGTGTGAATTTTTTCCTTTATGTGAGAATCTAGTGTATTGTATTATACCCGCGACCGGAAGAAAGATCTACCTAAGGATCCCACCAATTAGACGGTTCTGTCCCAAGATCCCGAGAAGCACAGTTCTTTTCTGTATCCCAGGGTTCATGGAAGTGGTAAGAAGGAACCTGGCAAGACGATGTGAAGGCCACTGGAATAATTCAGTCAACTTCAGCTGGGCCATGATTGCCCAGGTCGTGGCCTGGTTGAAGTCTGTCTTACCCTGGGGATCCAAAATCTGCCGTTTACATACTCAATTCTTGTGTTTTAGAAGATGATGCTGACAGGACTGGTTCCAAGGTTGGTCCCTTCCAAGCTGAACACAGGCAACTTGGGCACTTGTCACTTTTTCAGTGATTCTTCTGTCCCAACAGAGTGGATAAACTAGTCAGGAAACTATGGTCCTTCTGACCCTATCTAGTGTCCTGGCTGCTGCTGTGATGGTATTTTAGGTCCTGGAGGCTGTGGCTTGTGGAAATCTAATGTCCACATAGTCCTCCAGAGAGAGAAGAATTGAGGGAGGTTGGGTCTCATAGACAGAAGATAGTGAAGTGAGCAGACAGTGTGATCTGAGTCAGACTGCTTGGCACATTGGACAGGGTCCTCTAGGGCGTGGGGAATCCTTTGCCATTATAGGAGGTGGCTTAGGGCCCTTGTCCAATCATGTTCTTGTATTCAGGAACCAGCGTCTGCTTCAACCCTACCACTGAGGAGAAGATCCACTTTACCTGTGGGACAGGGTGAATAAGATAAGATCAGGACTGCACTCTCACCTGTGTTTCCTCTCCCACCAAGAGAGGTAGCTCAGTCAGGCAGGTACCCATCCCTAGAGTCTCTAACCTGCTACATGGGTGTCTAGAGGATTGCATGTTGATCAGACAGGGATGGTATAGGGGGAAATGTGTGCATAGAGTGGGAATAGTGTCAGATAGATCTGAACTGCATGAGACCGGGATGAGGATACAACATGGGACAGAATGCAGACAGCATGGGCACTTCATAGGGACAGTGAATAGGGACAGTGTCGTGATAGAGTGGGGTTAGTACAAGGACAGAATGGGAGATGAGGTGAGACAGCATGGAAGAAGGTACACCTGGGAGAGAGTTCGTTAGACACTAACAGTGTGCAAACAACATGAGAATTCAGGGAACATAGACAAATGTGCAGGGATAGAGTTGGGGACCACAGGGAACATTATGGGACAGCAGGGTTTATTGTCCGGTTGTGTGCAGAGTGTGGGGACAATGTGGGAGCCAACATTGGCAGTATGAGACACTAGGGACAGTGTGAGGAGAGCATGAAAATAGAGACAACAGCCTGGGATAGCATACCAGGGAGGGATGGACAGTGTGGGGGCAGCATGAGGCAACACAGCAATAGAGTGCGGACATCTTGGGGAATTAGGGAGACTGCATGGGACACTGTGAGACTGTATCATAGAGAAGGTTAGGCGGCATTGCCCAGCATGTAAGACAGGTCAATAGCATGGGACAGTGTGGGGCATAGCTGATCACAGAGACAGTATGAGGAACAGTGTGAGGATGGTGTGGACACTGTGGAGATGGTGTGGCTGACCTTGAAGAGTGTGACAGCTGCACTGTAGCACACGCTGAGCAGGAAGAGGCTGATGAAGATGGTGATGGTTGTCCAGAGCCCGTCCAGCTCCCCGTCCTGGGCCTCAGCACAGGCATCGTCCACTTCCATCCCTGGACAGAGAGGGAAGTCAGCGTTTGTTTATCCCAACACGGCGTGACTAGGGCCATTCCCTGTGTCAGACGAGGTTGTGTGGAGTTCCAGGAGAAAGTTACAGCCTGACTGGGCCAGCAGACCCTCCCTGAGGCCATCTCTCCTTTCTGATCTCTCTCTGGACCAGAAACTTCAGTTCCCCAAAGTGCTGTAGTTTTGTCCCTGAGCTCACCAGACACCCTGGACCTGATGGTGGCCTGGCCTATACACTAGGTCATTCTGTGTGTCCCAGCCTTGAGTTCTGAGCCTGGCTAAGCTGAGTCAGGGCCTGTGCCTCTCATGGGTAGTGTCTGTGTGGTCTGCCTGATCCTGTATCTGCTGATGACCGAGAACTGAGGGCCAGAGGGATTGCAGAGCTGATTCCCCATGATGCTAGGACTGCAGTTAAGATCCACAGTGGGAAGTGAGTAAGTTATACAGTTTCGGATGGGTGCCAACTGTGTGAGGTTGGGGCACCATCCCAGGGTCAGGGACAGATTGACCCCAGGAAACTCATGTGTGCATGAAGATGTCTGTGGGCATCCAAGGCAGAGAAAAGTTGTATCTGTCTCAGCTTTCCCACTTGTGAATGTTGGGATGATCCTGTGTGTAGACCTGGTTTCTTTTCATCTGGGAGTACTGCACAGGATGCCCATGTGAGGTTCCAAGGTGTGTGTGTGTGTGTGTGTGTGTGTGTGTGTGTGTGTCACTGTGCTGTGCATTTGAAGATGTGTGTGCATGCATACATATGGGCCTTTTGCCCTCAGTGTTGCTCATCAGGTTGTGTCTAATGGGTCCATGTTGATTCTCATGGGCAGTGAGAGAGCAGTGACAGCTATGTGCATCGTTACATTAGACTTAGTCTCTGGAACGCTTCTTGCATTGAGTGGTGGAATAGCAAGGGTCTGTCTGTGACCATATGTGTCCATTGAGTGCCTTCAGTGGGATCCTTGGCTAGGAAGAGGGGTAAAGGTGGACTAGGGAGGTGGAGTTTGGGTCGTCCTTACTTTCATGATATATTCTGTGCCCACTATAGATGTATTAGGTAGAGGAAGAGAAAGCAAGAGGGATTGCCTCGGGACAAAGCCTCCACTTTTCAGTGAGAGGTAAATTCTGTTCATGCCAGCAAATCAAAAGTGCTGCGTCTGGCAGTGTAGATCACCCTTTTTCCTTAGTCAAACCTCAGGCCTCAAACCCTGGACGCCCCTCAGCCCATGACCTCGCTGGACTCTGTATCTCAGAAAGAACCAGGACATTTTTGCAGGGTCCCAAGGCAGAGCTGGGTGCTTTATTTACACAGAGAAAGGTGGTAGAGGTAGGTTTTGGCATCCTTTAGGCCAAGAGGGGCCACTGACTCTGGGGTCATTTACCCGGAGAGTGGGAGAGACTCTTCTCAGTATGGTGGTTGTGCAGGCCTTCATGCAGCACAGAACACGTGAACGTGTTTCCCTGCTGCCATTTTTCCTTCTTCACATTGAGCTTGCTGTAGAGGAAGTAACTCCCATCTGTGTCCATCGTAGGTGGAGTGTTCTTGTAGTTTTCCTGTGGCTGCCCGTTCATCTGCCACTCCACATAAATGTCTGGGGGATAGAAGCCTTTTACCATGCAGGTGATACTGACTTCATTCTGGATCATCTCTTCCTTGGTAGGTGACATGGTGTATACATGCGGAACTTGTGTTCTGCCTGTGGATACAGAGAGTGGTCAGCATGGAGGTCAGTAAGAGGGCAGAAGTCTAGTTAAGTCAAGCTCTGTCTATGGCCTACTGCAGCTTCTACACCACACACCCTGCAGCTCCCACCTTCGGGTTTGGAGATGGTTTTCTCGATGGGGGATGGGAAAGCTGCACTGGTGACCTTGCATCTGAACGTCCTGCCATTGAGCCAGTCCTGGTGCAGGATGGGGAGTTCACTGACTGAGCGGAAAGTGCTGTTGAACTGCTCCTCTGGTGGTCGAGTCTGAGCTGTGTGGACTTCCACGTCATCTACAAACCAGCTGAAATGGACCTCGGGATCGTCCTGGCTAATGTCTACCACAACACACGTGACCTTAGGAGTCAGAGTGATGGTGAGCACATCTTTGGGCTTTGGGGGGAAGATGAAGACAGATGATACTTCTGAGCCTGTAGATGAAGAAGAAAGGTGGAAATATGCCAATATCCTCCAACATGGGCCTCAGAGGACATTTGTTGGACCTGGGGCTGGAATTTAAGGCCTAGTAACTTACCTGTACATATACAAGGCTTGCAATCACCTCCACAGTTTCTGGGCACTGCAGAGAGAAGGCTGTGTGTTATTGGTGTCTATAGGTTAGAAGGCACCAGGTTGGTTCTGGTGTGGGATCATGGCAGGTTGTTCCTGGGTATGACCTTTTGCAGATTGATACTCTAGTCTGCCTCTGTATGTCATGATGCAAGGGCATCTTACCCAGAATATTAATAAATGGGTGTAAAGGACATAGAAATCTCCAGAAGGGAGACAAAGGAGAATGTTTGGTCTCCCGGGCTGAGGCCCCCTCCCTGGTGATGTCTGCCCACCCTGGTTGGTGTAGGCAGTCTAATGCCTTATCCTCACCTCTAGTGAGCCCCTCGTCCCCTGGTTGTTCTCTCACCAATTTTCTTGTCCACCTTGGTGCTGCTGGCCGGGTGGGCTACGTTGCAGGTGACGGTCTGGCTGGGCCAGGTGCTGGAGGGTACAGTCACTGAGCTGGTGAGAGTGTAGAGCCCAGACTGCAGGACAGCTGGGAAGGTGTGCACACCGCTGGACAGGGCTCCAGAGTTCCAGGTCACGGTGACTGGCTCAGGGAAATAGCCCTTGACCAGGCATCCCAGGGTCACCATGGAGTTACTTTTGAGAGCAGTTCCAGGAGCCAGTGGATAGACAGATGGGGCTGTTGTTTCAGCTACAAGAAAAAGTATGCGTGATCATTTTGTCTGACAGGTCTGGACCCAAGCTCCTACAAGTCCTCCATTTTGTACCCTCCCCAAGTCCCTGGCTGTATAAATGGAGGAGGCAACACCCAACCATTGGGCTTGTCAGTGTCAGCCTCACCAGGCCAGATCACACCTAATCCCTTTGAGCCCAGTCCCACTCCTAGTACACTTTTAGGAAAGGGCCCGAAGAGCCTTGCAGTATGGGTATCTGTGTTCCCCCACCATTGTCCAATGTGGGTATCTGTGTTCTAATGCTAAACCTCTTACCCATGGGCCATAATCTGCACACAGTTTGGACAACAGTGAAGCCCAAACTGAAGTCGGGTCATCCCTGCCGTCTTCTGTATTCTCCTGTCTTTGTCCACTCCTAGGCTGCTTTACCTGCCTTTGTCTGTTCACTAATGGTTCCTGATCCTAGGTTCTCTGAACTCTTCATAGTCCAAGATCTCTGGCCTTAGCTTCGTTTTGCTGGCCTTGTCCTTTCAGTTGGCTTTGATGTAAGTAGGTTTAGCACTCTCTATTCTTGGGTCAGGATTCACTTGTGGCTCATACGCAGCCCTCTTGGCTTTGCCACCACGTGTGTCCTGCATTAAGTCGGCCCAGCCTGCTAAACATGTGTCCTTTGACACACCTTTTACCTTGGTTCTCCTCCAGTCTCACAGTTCTTACAGGTCACCAGGTGCTCCCCTCCCCCACTGTCCAGGGACTCAGCATGGGCCTGTCTGGTGTGGCTGGGTGCTCAGCGCCTCCCCTCTCCTCGCAGTGTATTCTCACTAATGTGACCTCGGTGAACTCAGCCTTGGCTTCTCCTGTCTTGCAGTGTTGTCTTCACAGTGCCCTGGGTTCTGCCTTTGCACGGGGCTTGTATTGCCAAACCTCGGAAGTCCCTTTCCTTTCTCAGTAGCACAGGGCCCTAGAAGTTGGACAGCGCCACCATTTGTATAATGCTGGTCATCACCTCACCTCGCCCTCCTGTCCCTACTGTCCCTTGGGTCCTTCCCTCTATCCCCAGGGCCATGCTAGTCTCTGCTGCACCTGAGCTCTAACACCTCCACACACCTCCTCACTGCTCAGCCCCTGATCCTCACACCTCCTTCCTTTTGTAGGTTGACCGTGTGTCCCTGTATAGTTGGGACAGATTTGATCTTCCTGCTCTTCTGTTTCCACAATCTCGGTGGATCATATGCAGAGCCCCGGACTAACAACCCAAAGCCTGTGTGTTTCCTTTGTCTATGCCAACCCTTAGGATTCTCCCTGTCCCTTTCCCTTCTCAGCCAACAGTCCTTCCTCATGTCCCCCTATTCCCTAGATCATTTTTCTCTTAGCTCTCAGTTATTCTTGGTACCTGCATGAGCTCAGCGATTCCTGTGTCTTGGGCTCTGCCTCTCAGTCCTGAGCACCTCGGTTGGCTCCTGCTAGACCTGACCCGTTTTCCTATGCACTTCTTCTTTCCTTCCTGGGGACTTGGGCCTGCCTACTGCACATACAGCCTTTGCCCACCCCGATCTCTCCCAACACTGGACTTGTTGCTTGGGCACTCCCTCCACTGGGCACTTACTCTTTTCTAAAGACAGTCCCTTGTAGATTTCCCACTCCCTCCCATGACCTCCTGAACTTTCGGTCTTGCCCTCTTCTCCTGGTCCTAGATCCAGATGTGTCCTTGCTATGCTAGGCGCCTTTGTCTTGTTGCCCTGGCTCCTGGAGCCAAAAGAACTCAGTCCCGCCCCTCTCATCAGTGCAGAAAGCTGGATCAGCTCCAGCCTAGACCTCCTGGCTCTTTCCCTCCCTGCACTCCACCATGAATTAAGCATGCCTTCTCCTTCCTCTCTGCCATTGCCTCCCTGTCATGCTACCATTTCACCTCAGCCTTGTTCCTCAAACCCCTGGCCCTGGTCCCAGCAGAGTGATTTCTAAGGCCAGCTCATCGGCTCATGGCATCATGTGGCCCTCAATCTCATCTGGACTTCTGTCTAGCTAGTTCCTCTACATTCCCACCTGCCCTGCTCCCATTCAACTCTTTAGTCAGAACCTCCTCTACTCCAACCTGTCCTCCTCCTCAGGAGCTGCACAACTTATTCCCTGCACCCCACCTGCCTTAGGTCTACTGTAGGTGCTTAGGGCTTCCAGAGGCTTCTCTGATGATCCAGAACTCTTACCTACCCTGGGTGACCTGTGAACTGCTCAGTCTCGTTCCCTACACTGATACCTGCCTCAAGTGCCCTGCATTTGCTCATTTCTGGAATCCTACACTTCCACTTCCCTTGGTTTCCCTTCAGATACTCAGCTTGGTCTCCTACAGCCTGCTAGCCACACTGTCCTTGTAGTGGCTCAGCACGATTCCCCACATTCCCATCCACCCCCAGATACTCTATAGTCCTTCAGTCTGCTACCTTTACACCCACTGGCTCTAGCTTCATGGAATTTGTTCACTTAGGACAATCCCACTTCCACCAGTCTTAGTTTCCCAGTGACCCCTAAGCCTGGAATCCTCCATGACCTTTGCTATCCTTTCTCTACACATCCTGGATCCCCACTCATATGTAGACTAGAACCTGCTCCCCTGTGTCTGCCTAGCCTGATTCTCTAGCACCATTTCCCTCAGCTACCCTCCAGCCCCTCTGCCTGGACCTCCACATAACTAGGGCTCCAGCTCTCATGTAACTGCTCAGCCTGACTCCATACGTTTTTGCCTATCCCAGATCCTCTATAGCTGCTCACCCTGTTCTCCCATTGACCGAGTTCCCACAGATTTCCTGGAGCTCATCAGCCTGGTTCCTCTTCAACCCGTCAGTTCTGGCTCTCTGTTACTTGTTCAGTAGGAGGCCCACGTTCCCACTGGCCTCAGTTTCCCTGTAATTTTATGCCTAGTGTATTTACTTATAGCTCCCCCAGTCCCTCCATGTCTACACAGCCTGGATCCCTAGAAGCTGACTAGATCCTGCTCCCCTGTGTCTGCTGCTTAAGCTGATTCCCCACATCTATCTCAGCTACTGAGTATCTGCTTGGCCATGATCCCTGCCCTCCCTAGTGTCCCATCTCTCCTGTAGCTCCTCAGCCTGGGCCTCCACCTCCACCTACTACAGCTTCCCTGGACCTACTCAGCCTGGATCCCCACACTCCCTCTTGCCTCTGTTTCCCTGCAGATGCTCAGTCTGGAGCTTAACATTCATAGTAGCTCCAGCTGTCATGGAGATGCTCAGCCTGCCTCCTTACACAGTTACCTATCCCTGATCCTGTGTAGTTGCTCAGCCTGCTCCCCCACACCCCATTAGCTCCAGATTCCCAGCAGCTTCTCAGCTTGGTACCTTATAACCCTTCAGCTACAGCTCTTTAGTGTTTGCTCAGCTGTGCCTGCCCCCCATGCCTGCATTCCTACTTGGCTCACTTTCCCTGTGACTGCTAAGCTAAGAATCCCCCACTACCACATGCACCAGTTTCCTTTCTACTGGTCTTCAGTGTTTTTTGACCTGGAACAGACAGTCTTACCTGCCTCAACTTCCCTGTAGCCACTCTGCCTCTCTTCCTGCCCTTCCACTTGCCACATTTCCCCTGTATCCTCTCAGCCTGCATCCCTCATTCTATTCTGCCCCTGTTCCCCTATAACTACTTAACTTCCACCTCTCCTGACACTCCTGGTGCTGCTCTGTCTGGGTCCCCACCCTTCCACCTGTCCTGGCTCCCCTGGAGCTGCTCTGCCTGGGTCCCCACACTTCCACCTGTCCTGGCTCCCCTGGAGCTGCTCTGCCTGGGTCCCCACACTTCTACCTTGTTGGCCATTGGTGGTGCCCTGCCTGGGTCCCCACACCTCCACCTGTCCTGGCTCCCCTGGTGCTGCTCTGTTCTGGTCCCCACACTTCTACCTTGTTAGCCCCTGGTATTGCTCTGCCTGGGTCTCTCCACTTCTACCTTTCCTTGCTCCCCAGACACACTGAAGCCGCCCCATTTTTGTCCCCACACTTCCACCTGTCCTAGCTCCCCTGGAGCTGCTCTGTCTGGGTCCCCACACTTCTACCTGTCTTGGCTTCCCTGGCATTACTCTGCCTAGATCTCCACAGTACAACCTTTCCTTGCTCCCCTGGTGCTGCCCTGTTTGGGTTTCCACCCTTCTACCTGTCCCGCGTTCCCTGGTGCTGCTCTGCCTGGGCCCCTACCCTTCCACCTGTCCTGGCTCCTCTGGAGCTGCTCTGTCTGGGTCCCTACCCTTCCACCTGTCCTGGCTCCCCTGGTGCTGCTCTGCCTGGATCCCTACCCTTCCACCTGTCCTGGCTCCCCTGGAGCTGCACTGCCTGGGTCCCCACCCTTCCACCTGTTTGGCTCCCTACCCTTCCACCTGTCCTGGCTCCCCTGGAGCTGCTCTGTTTGGCTCCCTACCCTTCCACCTGTCCTGGCTCCCCTGGAGCTGCTCTGTCTGGCTCCCTACCCTTCCACCTGTTCTGGCTCCCCTGGAGCTGCTCTGTCTGGCTCCCTACCCTTCCACCTGTCCTGGCTCCCCTGGAGCTGCTCTGTTTGGCTCCCTACCCTTCCACCTGTCCTGGCTCCCCTGGAGCTGCTCTGTCTGGCTCCCTACCCTTCCACCTGTCCTGGCTCCCCTGGAGCTGCTCTGTTTGGCTCCCTACCCTTCCACCTGTCCTGGCTCCCCTGGAGCTGCTCTGTTTGGCTCCCTACCCTTCCACCTGTTCTGGCTCCCCTGGAGCTGCTCTGTCTGGCTCCCTACCCTTCCACCTGTCCTGGCTCCCCTGGAGCTGCTCTGTCTGGGTCCCCACCCTTCTACCTGTCCTGGCTCCCCTGGAGCTGCACTCCCTGGTCCCCCCACTTCTTCTTTCTTTGGTCCCTGGTTCGACTCTGCCTGTGACCCTACACTACCACCTTTCCTGGCTCCCCTGGTGCTGCTCTGGTTGGATCCCCACACTTCCACCTGTCCTGGCTCCCCAGATGCTGCCCTGCTTGGCTCTCCACACTTCTACTTTTTGACTCCTCTGGACCTGCTCTGCCTAGATCCCCACACTTATTCTTTCCTTGGTCCCCTGGTGCTACTCTGCCTGGATCCCCACAGTTCCACCTTTCTTAGCTCCCCTGGAGCTTCCCTGCCTGAGTCCCCACACTTCCACTCGTCCTGGCTCCCCTGGTGCTGCTCTGCCTGGGTCCCTACCCTTCCACCTGTCCTGGTTCCCCAGATGCTGCCCTGCTTGTGTCTCTACACCTCCACTTTTTGGCTCCCCTGGACCTGCTCTGCCTGGATCCCCACACTTCTTTCCTTGCTCCCCAGGTGCTGCTCTGCCTGGGTCTCCACACTTCCACCTTTCCTAGCTCCCCTGGAGCTTCCCTGCTTGGGTCCCCACACTTCTACCTGTCTTGGCTCCCCTAAAGCTGCTTAAAGTGTTCCCCACACTCTCATAGGCCTTAGCTCTTTTGCAGGTGCCCCTTCTTGGGTTCTGAGCTCTTGACTTCCCCTGATTCTCTGGAACCTCCACTTACCCTGATTCCCCTGAGCTTCTCAGCTGGTGAGTTTCTCAGCTGCTCAGCTCCCCTGAGGCTCATCTTGGCAGGGACCCTGTCCCTGGCTGCTACACCAGTCCCACTGCTGTTGGGCTTACACTTCTGGCTACTACTGCACTGTCTTCCCCAGGATGGTTTGATGCCTCCTTCCTTTTGTGCTGTCCTTAGATCAGAAGCCTGTTTGATGCGGGCTGTGAGACCTTAGATGTCTCTGCTGTGGGTGTCAGATCAACTTCTTACAGGGCACATAACTCTTTCGGTTGTTTGTATTTTATTCTGAATCTGCCACTGTCCTGGATCTCCATTAACCCCATTTCTACATGCCAACCTGCCTGATCTGGTTCTGAAAGTGTCACTAACACCACCAGCTTTGTAGCTGCTCTGCGAGGTTCCCTAAGCTCCTGGAGGTACCTTAGGCATCCAGCATTTCTATCTACCCAAGGTCATCCTCAATTCCCCCTTTGGTCCCCCAATTTCTGTGTTTGCACTGCTAGCCCCAGTATAGCTGTCCCCAATCCCCAGGTCCCCTGTGATGCTCAGCTGTATCCACCACTCCTACCCACTCCATTTCCTCTATAGTTGATTAGAAGGTCTGGTCTTCAGAATTCCAGTGCCTTCTCATAGCTCTGCCATCAGCCCCAACTTCCCTTTTCCCAGTTTCCTAAGTTCCTAGTATCTGAACTGAACCCCCAGAACTCCCGTCTGTCCCAGTTTACTTGTGTACTGCAACCTGGATCACAGAGCTTCCAGAAATGCCCTGAATCACAGCACTTTTATCAGCTGTAGTTCCCATGGGCAGGTCAGCCTTGTGTCCTCAACTCTTAACTCCCACATGGTCTAATTCTTCCATAGCGTCTTCATTTGGTCCCTGATACTGCCATCTGTCATAGGATAACCTATTCCGACAATCTTGCTATTGGACTCATGGGGAAGACCAGCCATCTTCTCCCAGGCCACCTCTCTGCCCAGCACTGGTCATTCTTAGATCTCTTGGATTCCCACTTACCCTTGCCCTCTATGCAGATCAGCTTGGTGCCCCAGGCTTGCATATCCCTAAGTCCATGACAGCTGTTAAGCCTGTTCTCTCACCTTCTGGGTTTCTCTAGTCATCCAGACTCCTATGCAGGTTCTCCTGATCTGCTGGGCTTGCTCTGCCTTCTCCAGCACTCCTGTTCTCTCAGCTCACTGGAAGTTGTCCTGCCTGTTACTTTGAGTGGCTTGGGCTTCCCTCCACTTTTCTTTCTCTCCTTCAGCTCAGGTTTGCTTCTATTCCCTTAGTAACTCTTGAGTGCTGGGATGGTTCCTGGAACCCCAGGGTGCCTACTTTCTGCTTCTCAGAAGGCCTGAAGGCATTCCCAGGCATGCTCCTGGAAGCTCCCTCCCTCTGCCCTCCTGGTCACTTACCACAGGGCTCAGCTGCCTTGGTTCTATCAACCTGTGGTCCAGGCCAAACTGATTCCGCAGTCTTCTGGATATATTTCATCATCTCCTTGTGTTTCAGGCTTGTTGTCTATGGGGTTGTGCAGCTCTAGCTGCCCGTGATTGTCTCCCAAGCACTCGCCACAGTCTTCTCAGTTGACATCAGGCTGCTGGCAAACACATTTACTGTTGAACACACAGGCTTCCTCTGCTTGGGCTGGTCCGTCAACTCCTTCCCAATCTCCTGTGATAGGATGACTCAAAGATCTGGAAGGGCTACAGATGCTGGCTGTCTGTGAGGTCTTCTTCTTCTGCAGCTTCATTTAGTGCTGACCCCTTTGACATGTGGAAGCTGTGAAAGCAGATGTATTTGTTCCTGGCTTTCTCTTGTCTTTCCCAGAGTCACAGCCTTTGTTCCAGAGATGCGAATGCCACCCTATTTCCACCCTATGATTGAGTAAGAACATGATTGACAGTGGGTGGCATAAGGTATTTCCTGAGGTTCCCCTTTATTCTGGGGAGGTTTCTGTATCTGGACATGAGGGGGAGTCCAAAGCTGACTGAGATTAGTTCATGTGGATGTGTGGGAGTAGTTGATGTGGTACTCTTGAGACTCAGGGGACAAGGTAGGAAGCCTGGATGTGCTCCTACTCTGTGCACCTGGGCCTTCTGGGTCCCTGAGCTGGCTGAGGCTGAGTGATTATGCCCACTCTTTCCTGACCAGCTCATTGGAGAGGGTTCATAGCCTCTGGGCCTCTTGTTCATGTGTGATCTAAGTCCAGCTTTGGTGGCTAAACCTCTCTGTCCCTGTCTCTAGCTAGTGCTATCTCAAGAAAACACTGATAAGCCTGGTGTGCCATCCAAACTGAATCGGTTAAAGAAGAGGCTCGAGGCTCTGCCTGAGTTTCCAAGTAGAGGAAATTATGTCTTCAGACAGAAGCATTGCTGAGACTCAGGAGAATGCCTTGGATAAATTAAGAAGAGGCACGGACCAGAAGGTCTCTAAAACGGACTGCCATGGGAACCTGATGGTTTAGATTGTGGAATCAGGGATTCCAGTTCTGGTCTCAGGGGCTCATGAGAATACGGAATGAAGTAATCAAACCTGCTCTGGCACATGATACACAGGTTAGTGGATCCCCCAGAGTAGAGGAGCTCATTGCAGGTCTTTGCAGGAGGAGTTAGGTACAGATATTGGGAGAGGGTGACCTTCAGGGCCTCAGGACTATGTAGATGGGAACAAATTCTGAAGGGTCATGGGACTGGCCATCCTCACTAAAGTGAGGGTCCTTAACTTGAATGATTGGGACTGCTAGGAAAAGCCAGGTGTTTCTCTGGGTTTAGAGACACTGACAGTATGTAATGGAAGGGAAGGAAGAATGTGTTGTGAAGTGTCAGAGAAAGAGGTGAGGAGCCTGTAGGTTATGTGGGCCTCATCAGAAAGACTGCAATGTGGAGAACAAGAAGCAGATTGTTAATCAGGAAGGTTATGTCTGGTCAGAGGTGCCCATGCTGGGTAATTGTAGTGTAGGATGCTGGGGTGAACCTCTGTAAACAGAAGATCCACGTTATGAGGTCCAAGGCTCAGACCCAGGACACAGATTTAGGAGCTTGTGCTGGCCGGGGAAGAACATAGGTTAAGGAGGAGGCTTCTTGAGGAATATCTCCGGGTAGGATGTGGGTCAATACACAGGAATGGAGGGTGCTGTCTGTGTCAGTGCCAAGTTGAGAAGATACAGCTTTCAGAGCAAAGGCAGGCTCTAGGTCTGTGAGAATGTTGATACTCAGAGGACCTGAGATGAAGAACTATCATATCATAGTCACGTATGGAACCTATAAGCCACAGTGAGACAAGGTACCTATTAAAGAGCAATAACCAAGGGTAGACAGAGTTGACGACATGGCTGGAGAACCATGTGCTGATAGGGCTGTGGTTGGTCCCTGGATGCTCTCATGGATCCTCTCTTTGACCATGAAGCTCAGGAGGAAAAGGCATCAGAGTGGTAGGTAGAGAGGCTTCCTTGACCGCTGGTCCATCAGCATTCTGGATATAGACTAGCCATGGAGATGGGTTCAGAGTGCCACAGGCCTGATATAACCTGATGATCTGTATGTTAAAAGGTGTGAAGATGAGGTGGGTGGAGCTACAGGTGTGTATGTAATGCTCATGGACTGAGTTATGGATTCTCCTTCACATTTTTAGACAGTTAGGGCCCTGAGTGGGCTGTGTACTAAGTCTACAAGTGCCTATGTCTGTCATATACACTCTCTTTCTCTTGCACCAAGTGTCTAGTACCATCTATCTTATACCTGGCCAGCATATGGGGACATTTCTGGCTGTACAGAGACTCTTAGTTGCCTCATCATTGAGCGTGGCCTGGAGGTCAATAGCCAAGTCCAGTGCCCTTTTAATCTACCTTAAAGTATGTGCTCTCCTCCCTCAGCATCTCGTTGACTATGTGCACCAGTACCTAGTCTGCATGGGTCTCCGCAAACAGAGACAGCAGTGTAGGTCTGTGTGAATCAAGAAGTACGTTCAGTTTAATATGACTCAGTACCTGTGTTGGTTTAAGATACTAGCGTTTGATGCTGGGATGTTTGTTTTGGGCACATTCAAGTACAACATCACTTGGCAGAATGTTTCCTTTTGATAATTAGCTCACTTCTTTACATATCACAAAGCTTAAGGTACAACTACAGTCCTGGTTATAAAACCTTTCTAAAGTGCAAGCGACATCATTCCTATAGCGATGGACTCTAACGGTTGACTCTATTGATGTGACGTCTGAAGGGGCTTGGGGGTCGGGAACTGATGTGATCTCAGTCACACAGCTAATGCAAAGGTCAGCAGGCTGTTTACTGCCTGGAGTAAAACAGACTTCTTGGAGGAAAACAAGGTATAATATCTCTCTTGTCAGAGGCAACTCTGTGTGTTTAACATTCTAGATTCCCCATTGTCTGTGAGCACATGAACATCTCTATGCCCTACACCTGCCCAGTCAGACTGTCACCGGCAATGGAGTCCACCCAGCTAGGAGACTTTGGATTGATACCTGGGTCATCCAAACAACCAAGGAAGAGTCCTAAGTCACGTGAAGGAAGAACTCCCTTTTTTCTCTCCTGGGGACCTCTGTTCATGCCCCTCTTGTTGGCAGCCCTTCTCTGTGAGAATCGCTCATGGGGTGAACTTTGGACTCAAGTGGTGGACTGTAGATCATCACCTATCAAGGGTACCAAGGAGGAGTCTAATCTGAGCCCGTGTCAGGGCCAAACTCTTCTTCCCTCAGTTTGATGCCTTGCATATCTCAGTAACATGGAACTTTGCCTCTGCATAGATGGAAGCTGTGGGCCCTGTACTTGCACAAGTGCCCTAAGTGTTCAGATGAGTTACTGTGCCTTGCCCTCCAGTGCCAAGGGGCTGGCGAGGGTTCCATGCATTCTTCCAGTGGAGGGTGTACCAATTCCTCACTCATCTCTCAGATCCTTCTAAAATCCTAGGTGGACCACCTGTCTTCCTCTTTCCCATGCAAAGTCCAAGGATGTGGCTATGACCATACTGTACCCCAAGAACACATGTCATCATGGATGTGAGTCAGGGTGACCCAGATGCAGGTTAGCTGGTCCATAGGTGACAGGTAAATGCACACGACATGGATGAAGCCCTAGGAAGAGCAGTAGAACGGTCCTGATTTTCTCAAGGATGCTCATGCCAGATCCACGTGAACCAATTTGCTGAGCATCACGAAGTTTACATGTCTTGAGCATGCACACTCATTTGCATGCAAATGGACCCATGTAGCAGCATGGGTCTATGGCCACCATGTAGAGCACCAGGTCCACTCATAGAACCCTCCTCAATATGCACATGCTGGACATCTGAGACAGATACAAGCGTCACCTTCTAAGTGTTTCTGTGCCTTTCCATAACACATACAAATAAACACAGAGGGGGTCAGTCTATGTCTAGATGCCCTGACCAGTCCTTCCTCTGCTTACAATCATTGTTTCTTCATAGCTGAGCAGTATGTCCCTCCTCCCACTTGTCTTAGGGGTTTACTGCTGGGAACAGACACCATGACCAAGGTAACACTTATAAACAACAACATTTAATTGGGGCTGGCTCACAGGTTCAGAGGTTCATCCCATTATCATTAAGGCGAGAACAAGGCAGCAATCATTGTAGGCATGGTGCAGGAGGAACAGGGAGCTCTACATCTTTATCTGAAGGCTGCTAGGAGAATACTGTCTTCCAGGTAGCTAGGGTGAGGGTCTTAATCCCATGCTCATAATGACACAATTACTCCAACAAGGTCACACCTTCTAATAGTGCCACTCCCTGGGCCAAGCATATACAAACCATCACACCAATGCCTCTTTTGGAGTCTGGGTATCACTAGACATGGTCTCTGTCATCACTCTGATTCTCTGCACTTGGTTACAAATGGGCAGGCAGATGGTAAGGAAGGATGTACTGCCACTGTCCTGAAAAGGTCACAGACTCTCTCTCTCCATCTAGTCTGGTTTAGCACTGAGGTGGCAGACATATTAGGAGGGGTCTTCACAGTTCAGACTACTATTAGGTTCTGTATGTCTAGCTGAGCTCTGGGACAAAGATATGGCAACTTTGGGAACTACTGTCCCGAGGAGAGCGGAAAGCAGACCTGGCCCCCCAGAGAGGCCTGTTTGTCTAGCCTAGGTATTTTTTACCAGTCTTTCCTCCTTATCGACCCACTCTGCCACACAGAAAATTAAACCAGCCCTATCTTGTTGGTGCAAACACTAACTCCCCCCTCTCTGTGCAGAGCTGTGTAGAAGTTTTGTCCAGTTCTTCCTCCCAGTCTCATTTTCTCTGAATCAGTACTGAGACTCAAAATATATATTACAATATATATTACCTAGGCAATGTTGCTATGATTTTCACTTATCAGATCATAATTCAAATTATCCAATTTATTCCAGTCTACATCTGCTCTGTGGCTGAAGACCTGTGCTCAGTTACTATGAGTTTGTCTTATCACATTTCCCCACACTATTCTGCGTCACCTGAAACTATGCCTGGTTTCTTTCTGCCTCCAGATGCTCTACATTCTATTCTTCCCTTT
This sequence comes from Rattus norvegicus, assembly GCF_021556685.1. Lineage (NCBI taxonomy): Eukaryota > Metazoa > Chordata > Mammalia > Rodentia > Muridae > Rattus > Rattus norvegicus. Next base: position 138,410,423 of record NC_141539.1, read on the forward strand.
TATATGGCCCATAGATTTTTTTTAACTTGATTGGTGATACATCCATATGATACACACGATATTCTCTCAACAGAGCTGGAACTGATGTGATCTATGCTGAGTCCTAGATGGGGAGCTGGACAGGCTTTGGACAGCCATCACTGTCTTCACAAGCCTCTTCCTGCTCAGTGTGTGCTACACTGCTACTTTCACACTCTTTAAGGTTGGCAATACCACCACCTCAATGGCATCTCACACCTGCATTCTGCATTTGCAATCCCTCAATAAAAATAATGCAAAATAAACCAAACAAATAAACTGAAGCTGTGGTGTGTTCCGATGCACCTCTACATTACACCCTTTACTCCAGACATCATTACTTGCAGTGAGTCAGGGGTATGTTTCCAGGTCTCTGACTTCTGCTGTACCATTAATACTGGATCTGCAGCAGGAACTCTTCTTGGATATCCTGTTGTTGTTCTGTGTCATGGAAATTCTTCAGCTTGCAAGGTGTAGGACCAGCTCCTTCATGTCCTCTTAGTAGTTGACAGACAGCTGATGCAATGTGATGTTGCCTTGCTGTTCTGGACACTATCCTCACCTTGACACATACTTGGAGTCCTCATTTTCCTTTGTATCATCTTGCAGTTTCCCATATGACTAGAGAGGCTAAATGGAGAAGTAGTCCCTGGCTTCCTTACTTGGATTGGATTTAATGGTCTCTGTAGGCTCACCTTAAATGGTTAGGCAGTGGCTTTATGAGTTGTGGTCTGGTTGGAGTAGGTATGGCCTTATTGGGATAGATGTAGCCAAAGTATAATTTTTCTAATTTCTTAGGAAACTCAGTTAAGCCATATGGACTTTTACTGGGACAGAAAGGTTCATGGACATTTTCTCGAAGAATAAATCATGTTTGGCTAAAGCAGATATGTGAATGAATGTTGAAGCAGACACAGGTGAGAGGATATTTTGCTGAAGCAAACATGTGAGCAGACATGTGATGTTTAGAAAGAATAAAATATGTCCCTACAGACAGGGGAGGAGCCTTAGGTCTTGGTTTGCCTCTCTGCCTCCTTAGCCTTTATTGAGGAAGCCCAGGCCTGGTTCACCTTGTGTCTCACTGCTGATCTTTGCTTACTGTGACTTTGTAGAGAATAACTTACAAAAAACTTCTTGTGATATTCTGGCAGTGCCTCTGTGGGCTTGGGCTCATTGCTGGAGCCTAATGGTTCCTTCTGGTTGTAACTGCCATTGATGATTTGCATTGGTGTTTTGCTAGAGGACTGGAAAGCTGACAACAATGATTGGAATAGCCCCCAAAGAACTATTTCTAAACAGGTTCAAAACCTCCATTTCCTATCAACCATTATTCCACTACCTCTGGGGTTTGGCGGGCTAGAAGGGAGGTTGAAGAGCTTCAGCAACCTTATTAAAGCACATTTTAAAAACTCTAATGTTACATGTGTCTTTATTGGAGGATGTGTGTCCCTGGGGTTTGCTTTGTGGTCCAAGTGACCAAGCCATGTCCATTGTTGCTATCTTGCTGCTGCCCGCTGCTCCATATGTAGAACTGCCATGTCTTTTTGAGCATCATGTCTGTCTACATGCTTCTATGGTTCCTACCATGCAGGTAATGTAGTAAGCCTCTAAATTTATACCAAACCCCAACTAAAGGTTTTTATTCTATCTGAGCTGCAGTCATCACGGTGTCTTTTCACAGCAATAGATAGTGATGAAGACAGAAGGTGATACCATGAGTGGGGTGTTAACGTACAGGCCTGGCCATGTTTCTTGGTGAAATGTAAATGTGCCAACTTTGGATGGGGAAAGCAGCCAAATGCTTCAAGTGGTGTTTAGTGAGTCAGCACAGCAGGGGCACGGAAGCCGGTGGTTCTGAGGTAATGAAGATTATGACAACTGGGCTCAAGTCATTTCAGAGGAGAAGAATATTTGGTCTAAGGATTATTCTTGCAATATTTTGGTGACGAATATGGCTGTTTACTGCCCTTTTCCTCTGGCTGGGACTAAATTAAAGCGTTTTGGATTAATGGCCTTGGCAGAGGAAATTTTATAACAGCCGAACATTGACCCTGTTTCTTGGTTATTAGTAGCCAGTCTTATGTACATCAACCATGAGAGGGACTCTCAGAAGCCATCTAAGAGAGACCTAGTATAGCAAGTGAATTTTGTGGAGATGGCCCACCATTTTTCATGGCTTCAATGGGTAAACTCTGAATTACAGGACCTTCAGAGATTTTTATCCCAGGATTGCTTCTTCCTGCTCATAAGCTTTTCCAGTCACTATTGCCTAATGATTCTTGAGCATTAACCTTTCTTTTTGGGCAGATTTTTCCCCAGATTAAGGAGAGATGTATTCTCATTTAACAAAGCTATGTCAAGAAATTAAGGATTTCATAATTCCTAATTATGATTTTATAGATTCCCTAATTTATATGAGTAATTTCAAGTCCTCTGCAACATGAAAGTTCTATGTAGAGCTCTATAAAGTTTAATTCTACCCGGGCTAAATTGCACTGAGGAGAGAAACAGGCCTGGGACAGATGTGTGATCAAGGAAAATAACTATTCTAGGTCCTTCATGTCCAAAAAAATCCACATGTGTGCACTCTGATAAAGCAAGGAGATATGAAACTGTTGCTTTGAACTTATAATGAGCTTAAACAATGAAGTTATAGAATGAAGTTATAGAATGAAAGTTTGTATTTACTATTGACATCCATGTGTAACTCCCCTTTCTGTAACATTTTATGTGTGAAGTAATTCTTTATCAAATAGAGAAAATTTTAAGTAAAATCTACATATGTAAAATGTACAAAGGGATGAAAGCAATAATAAAGTTTGAATGTAGTCGTTTCTTCTACGTACAAGAGTGTTTGTTTTTTTCTACATGGGAGACTCTCTCCTTTGTCTTCTACTTAATTTATCTCTTCTCTTTTTTCCTTGGTGCACACAGAGTTAATGGATTCTGGGCAGCTTTTCTGATCAGTGAGTAGCTACCAAGTTAATGAGCTTTCTATTGACATGTTTCTATAACTCCCTTTTTCTGTATCATTTTTTTGAATGAGGTTAATTGTTTCTTAAGTAGAGAAATTTTGTGTATAATCTATAAATGGCTGAAAGCAAGACTATGTTTGAATATAGCCATTTCTGGTACAGGCAAGAGTGGGTGTTTATTTCTTATTTTAGACTCTCTGTTGTCTCCTTTTCTCTTTCTCTTCTCTTTTTTTCTCTTTCTTTTTTCCTGCCCAATTCACAAAGAATTAATGAACTCTAAGCCTCTTCCGTGATCATTGAGGAGCTATCCAGGAAATGAACAAAGAACCAGAGTAAGATAATTCCTTTACTTAATCTCCTGCTGTTTGTTAAATGGCAGGTGTCCTTCTTCAGAAGTCTGTAGATTGCTTCCTGGTTGCTGCTGTCTCGGAGAGCTCATAAGCAACACCCCATGAGCAAAGTTGAGCCTCGTGACCGCAGGTAAGACCAACTTTTCTGCTGCAAGCGACCTGACTGGTGGCCTTGGGACACACAGAGGCAGAATTCCTCTAGGACTGGATACTTCCGGTTTTTAGAGGGAGTCCCAATCTCGCGCTCCCTGCCTCCAGCTCACTGCTCCCAAACCCTGTGGGAGAGAGAGCTCACTGCAGAGACAGGTGGGCACTCCTGAGACTGCAGAGCGGAAGAGACCACCAACACTGCCCACCCCTGCCCACATCCCTGGCCCAAGAGGAAACTGTATACAGCCTCTGGGTTCCCTTGGATAAGGGCACAGGAGCAGGAAATCTGATGCGTCTGAGACACCACCGGAACCTGAAGGAAACAGACCGGATAAACAGTTCTCTGCACCCAAATCCCGTGGGAGGGAGAGCTAAACCTTCAGAGATGCAGACACGCCTGGGAAACTAGAAGAGTCTACAGTTGGCCCACATCTCTGACTCCAGAGGAAAATACCAAATGTCATCTGGAACCCTGATGCACGGAAGCTCCCGGAAAGGGCAGCGCAGATCTTCCTGGTTGCTGCCGCCACGGAGAGCTCATAAGCAGCACCCCAGAAGCAAACTTGAGCCTCAGGACCGCAGGTAAGACCAACCTTCCAGCTCCAAGCAACCTGCCTGGTGAACTCAAGACACAGGCCCACAGGAACAGCTGAAGACCTGTAGATAGGAAAAACTACACGCCTGAAAGCAGAACACTCTGTCCCCATAACTGGCTGAAAGAAAACAGGAAAACAGGTCTACAGCACTCCTGACACACAGGCTTATAGGACAGTCTAGCCACTGTCATAAGTAGCAGAACAAAGTAACACTAGAGATAATCTGATGGCGAGAGGCAAGCGCAGGAACCCAAGCAACAGAAACTAAGACTACATGGCATCATCGGAGCCCAATTCTCCCACCAAAGCAAACACAGAATAACCAAATAGACCAGAAAAGCAAGATCTAGTTTCAAAATCATATTTGATCATGATACTGGAGGACTTCAAGAAAGACATGAAGAACTCCCTTAGAGAAACACAGGAAAACATAAATAAACAAGTAGAAGCCTACAGAGAGGAATCACAAAAATCCCTGAAAGAATTCCATGAAAATATAAATAAACAAGTAGAAGCCCATAGAGAGGAATCACAAATATCCCTGAAAGAATTCCAGGAAAACACAATCAAACAGGTGAAGGAATTAAAAAATGGAAATAGAAGCAATCAAGAAAGAACACATGGAAACAACTCTGGATATAGAAAACCAAAGGAAGAGACAAGGAGCCGTAGATACAAGCATCACCAACAGAATAAAAGAGATAGAAGAAAGAATCTCAGGAGCAGAAGATTCCATAGAAATCATCGACTCAACAGTCAAAGGTAATGTAAAGCGGAAAAAGCTACTGGTCCAAAACATACAGGAAATCCAGAACTCAATGAGAAGATCATACCTAAGGATAATAGGTATAGAAGAGAGTGAAGACTCCCAGCTCAAAGGACCAGTAAATATCTAAAACAAAATCATAGAAGAAAACTTCCCTAACCTAAAAAAAGAGATACCCATAGGCATACAAGAAGCCTACAGAACTCCAAATAGATTGGACCAGAAAAGAAACACTTCTCGACACATAATAGTCAAAACACCAAATGCACAAAACACAGAAAGAATATTAAAAGCAGTAAGGGAGGGCTGGAGAGGTTGCTCAGTGGTTAAGAGCACTGACTGCTCTTCCAGAGGTCCTGAGTTCAAATCCCAGCAACCACATGGTGGCTCACAACCACCCGTAATGGAATCCGATGCCCTCTTCTGGTGTGTCTGAAGACAGCTACAGTGTACTCATATACAAAATAAATAAATAAATCTTAAAAAAAAAGCAGTAAGGGAAAAAGGTCAAGTAACATATAAAGGCAGACCTATCAGAATCACACCAGACTTTTCGCCAGAGACTATGAAAGCCAGAAGATCCTGGACAGATGTCATACAGACCCTAAGACAACACAAATGCCAGCCCAGGTTACTGTATCCTGCAAAACTCTTAATTAACATAGATGGAGAAACCAAGATATTCCATGACAAAACCAAATTTACACAATATCTTTCTACAAATCCAACCTTACAAAGGATAGTAAATGGTAAAGCCCAACATAGGGAGGCAAGCTACACCCTAGAAAAAGCAAGAAACTAATCGTCTTGGCAACAAAACAAAGAGAAGAAAAGCACACAAACATAATCTCACATCCAAATATGAACAGGAAGCAATAATCACTATTCCTTAATATCTCTCAACATCAATGGTCTCAACTCCCCAATAAAAAGACATAGATTAACAAACTGGATATGCAATGAGGACCCTGCATTCTGCTGCCTACAGGAAACACACCTCAGAGACAAAGACAGACACTACCTCAGAGTGAAAGGCTGGAAAACAACTTTCCAAGCAAATGGTCTGAAGAAGCAAGCTGGAGTAGCCATTCTAATATCAAATAAATCAATTTTCAACTCAAAGTCATCAAAAAAGATAAGAAAGCACACTTCATATTCATCAAAGGAAAAATCCACCAAGATAAACTCTCAATCCTAAATATCTATGATCCAAATACAAGGTCACCTACACACATAAAAGAAACCTTACTAAAGCTCAAACCACACATTGTACCTCACACAATAATAGTAGGAGATTTCAACACCACACTCTCATCAATGGACAGATCATGGAACAGAAATTAAACAGAGATGTAGACAGACTAAGAGAAGCCATGAACCAAATGGACTTAACAGATATTTATAGAACATTCTATCCTAAAGCAAAAGGATATACCTTCTTCTCAGCTCCTCATGGTACTTTCTCCAAAATTGACCATATAATTGGTCAAAAAACGGGCCTCAACAGGTACAGAAAGATAGAAATAATCCCATGCGAGCTATCAGACCATCACATCCTAAAGCTGGTCTTCAATAACAATAAGGGAAGAATGCCCACATATACGTGGAAGTTGAACAATGCTCTACTCAATGATAACCTAGTCAAGGAAGAAATAAAGAAAGAAATTAAAAACTTTTTAGAATTTAATGAAAATGAAGGTACAACATACCCAAACTTATGGGACACAATGCAAGCTGTGCTAAGAGGAAAATTCATTGCTCTGAGTGCCTGCAGAAAGAAACAGGAGAGAGCATATGTCAGCAGCTTGACAGCACACCTAAAAGCTCTAGAATAAAAAGAAGCAAATACACCCAGGAAGAGTAGAAGACAGGAAATAATTAAACTCAGAGCTGAAATCAGCCAAGTAGAAACAAAAAGGACCATAGAAAGAATCAATAGAAGCAGAAGTTGGTTCTTTGAGAAAATCAACAAGATAGATAAACCCTTAGCCGGACTAACGAGAGGACACAGAGAGTGTTTCCAAATTTACAAAATCAGAAATGAAAAGGGAGACATAACTACAGATTCAGAAGAAATTCAAAAAATCATCAGATCTTACTATAAAAGTCCGTATTCAACAAAACTTGAAAATCTGGAGGAAATGGACAATTTCCTAGACATATACCAGGTACCGAAGTTAAATCAGGAACAGATAAACCAGTTAAACAACCCCATAACTCCTAAGGAAATAGAAGCAGTCATTAAAGGTCTCCCAACCAAAAAGAGCCCAGGTCCAGACGGGTTTAGTGCAGAATTCTATCAGACCTTCATAGAAGACCTCATACCAATACTATCCAAACTATTCCACAAAATTGAAACAGATGGAGCACTACTGAATTCCTTCTATGAAGCCACAATTACTCTTATACCTAAACCACACAAAGACCAAACAAAGAAAGAGAACTTCAGACCAATTTGCCTTATGAATATCGACGCAAAAATACTCAATAAAATTCTGGCAAACCGAATCCAAGAGCACATCAAAACAATCATCCACCATGATCAAGTAGGCTTCATCCCTGGCATACAGGGATGGTTAACATATGGAAAACCATCAACGTGATCCATTATATAAAAAAACTGAAAGAACAAAACCACATGATCATTTCATTAGACGCTGAGAAAGCATTCGACAAAATTCAACACCCCTTCATGATAAAAGTCCTGGAAAGAATAGGAATTCAAGGCCCATACCTAAACATAGTAAAAGCCATATACAGCAAACCAGTTGCTAACATTAAACTAAATGGAGAGAAACTTGAAGCAATCCCACTAAATCAGGGACTAGACAAGGCTGCCCACTCTCTCCCTACTTATTCAATATAGTTCTTGAAGTTCTAGCCAGAGCAATCAGACAACAAAAGGAGACCAAGGGGATTCAGATTGGAAAAGAAGAAGTCAAAATATCACTATTTGCAGATGATATGATAGTATACTTAAGTGATTCCAAAAGTTCCACCAGAGAACTACTAAAGCTGATAAACAACTTCAACAAAGTGGCTGGGTATAAAATTAACTCAAATAAATCAGTAGCCTTCCTCTATACAAAAGAGAAACAAGCCAAGAAAGAAATTGGGGAAACGGCACCCTTCATAATAGACCCAAACAATAAAAAATACCTCGGTGTGACTTTAACCAAGCAAGTAAAAGATTTGTACAATAAGAACTTCAAGACACCGAAGAAAGAAATTGAAGAAGACCTCAGAAGATGGAAAGATCTCCCATGCTCATGGATTGGCAGGATTAATACAGTAAAAATGGCCATTTTACCAAAAGCGATCTGCAGATTCAATGCAATCCCCATGAAAATACCAATCCAATTCTTCAAAGTGTTAGACAGAACAATTTGCAAATTCATCTGGAATAACAAAAAACCCAGGATAGCTAAAGCTATCCTCAACAATAAAAGGACTTCAGGGGGAATCACTATCCCTGAACTCAAGCAGTATTACAGAGCAATAATGATAAAAACTGCATGGTATTGGTACAGAGACAGACAGGTCGACCAATGGAACAGAATTGAAGACCCAGAAATGAACCCACACACCTATGGTCACTTGATTTTTGACAAAGGAACCAAAACCATCCAATGGAAAAAAGATAGCATTTTCAGCAAATGGTGCTGGTTCAACTGGAGGTCAACATGTAGAAGAATGCAGATTGATCCATGCTTATGACCCTGTACAAAGCTTAAGTCCAAGTGGATCAAGGACCTCCATATCAAACCAGACACACTCAAACTAATAGAAGAAAAACTAGGGAAGCATCTGGAACACATGGGCACTGGAAAAAATTTCCTGAACAAACACCAATGGCTTATGCTCTAAGATCAAGAATCGACAAATGGGATCTCATAAAACTGCAAAGCTTCTGTAAGGCAAAGGACACTGTGGTTAGGACAAAATGGCAACCAACAGATTGAAAAAAGATCTTTACCAATCCTACAACAGATAGAGGCCTTATATGCAAAATATACAAAGAACTCAAGAAGTTAGACCGCAGGGAGACAAATAACCCTATTAAAAAATGGGGTTTAACACCTCAGAGACAAAGACAGACACTACCTCAGAGTGAAAGGCTGGAAAACAACTTTCCAAGCAAATGGTCAGAAGAAGCAAGCTGGAGTAGCCATTCTAATATCAAATAAAATCAATTTTCAATTAAAAGTCATCAAAAAAGATAAGGAAGGACACTTCATATTCATCAAAGGAAAAATCCACCAAGATGAACTCTCAATCCTCATCTTCGGTTGGTTTATATACAAGTGTGCAATTTCTAGGCTTGAAAGTAAAATGATGCTATCTGGTGCTGGATAGAGGAGCCTTATTTTTTATTATGGCAGCTTGCTATTTTTGTAACATGGTGATTTGGTTGAACACAATAAAGTACAGTAGTAACTGATCTCCCCTTCTTCCTGGATGAGTGAGGAGATGATTAAATGTTGATGTCAGCATCCTTGAGCATATTCAGATGAGCTTCTGCTTCTGTTGAAAAGGATGCTGTGTTTGATTGTGGTCCGAAGCTTTGAAGCACTACTTGGCATCTCCTTCCTTGGAGGTCTCACTGTTTAAACATAACAGATTTGATAGCTTGTTGGTAAGGTGAGGTCCAGCTTGTCTCCACTAGGTCATCTTCATGTGAATCCAGTGGTTATACGGTTTTGTTCTAGGGATATTTCATTTTTTTAATAACGGTTTTAGCTGACATTCATGGAGAGAATGAATCCTTAGAACTGTGCCACTAGTGAAAGGAAATCCTGTCTAGAGTATGTTTCTTTACAAAGCTGTGTCACACCATCCTTTGGGCCCTCTGCTGGAAAAGTAGAATCAAGTCTCAAATAATGCCTTTTAAATTGTATCCTCTAGTATTATAGATGTAGGACAGTACTGTATCATACCTCTGTGGATGTAAAATAGCTTGTACCTGCTTTATGATACGTAGTAGTGACCGTGCTTTATCAGAGCTGTTTTTAATGATGTTGCTCAGAATGTTTTCTTTCCAGATGATGATTGAGAAGCTAATTTAAAAAAAAATGGTGCCAGGTACCACAAGTGTAACAGAATTGTGCTGTTTTCTCGGGTTTTGTTTTTTTACTTTCTTCTTTTTTTTTTTAATGGAGTGTGCTGGATGTCTCTACAGTTTTGTTCAGATGACTGCAGAACCTGGAAAAGCTGTTGCTGCTGTTGATGCATAACACACTGCTATTATTGGTCTTTTTATATAAATATATATATATATATACAGATATATAATTTGATTTTTTTGAAACTTTAGCTGTGCTGTCAACTTTGGAAAAAAGTATCCCCGTTTACTGTGTTGAGTTGGCACTGTACAGAAATTAACAGCCATATTGGTCTAGAAATGTTGAACTTAAGTTTTTTCCATTTGTACAGGGGTAACACACTGTATTAAATATGTAAGGTCTTATCTACGTGGGTTTGATTACAAAAACTAATAAAGTATTCTCTAAATTTAAAAAAAAGTAAAATAAAAAAAGAAGGTACTTTGGAGGAAAATAAATTCATAGATTTGGACTGAAAAAAAAAAAGAAATGAAAATCTCTGTCTGTAGCAAAATGATTAGAACACACAAAGTATTTTCTTAGAAGATTACAGAGATCTTGACGCAAAACGAAACAGAAAAACAAAAACACCGATGTACTTTTTTTCCCCCAAAATTCCAACATAACCAGATTCTTCTTGGGCAATAAAAAAGTAAGTAAAATTGAATGGAAAATAAAAAAAATGGGGTTTAGTGGAAGAGCATGAAGGGGCTCGAGACCCCATATGAACAACAATGCCAAGCAACCAGAGCTTCCAGGGACTAAGCCACTACCTAAAGACTATACATGGACTGACCCTGGACTCTGACCTCATAGGTAGCAATGAATATCTTAGTAAGAGCACCAGTGGAAGGGGAAGCCCTGGGTCCTGCTAAGACTGAACCCCCAGTGAACTAGACTGTTGGGGGGGAGGGCGGCAATGGGGGGAGGGTTGGGAGGGGAACACCCATAAGGAAGGGGAGGGGGGAGGGGGATGTTTGCTCGGAAACCGGGAAAGGGAATAACACTCGAAATGTATATAAGAAATACTCAAGTTAATAAAAAAAAAATGGGGTTTAGAGCTAAACAAAGAATTCACAGCTGAGGAATGCCGAATGGCTGAGAAACACCTAAAGAAATGTTCAACATCTTTAGTCATAAGGGAAATGCAAATCAAAACAACCCTGAGATTTCACCTCACACCAGTGAGAATGGCTAAGATCAAAAACTCAGGTGACAGCAGATGCTGGGGAGGATGTGGAGAAAGACGAACACTCCTCCATTGTTGGTGGGATTGCAGACTGGTAAAACCATTCTGGAAATCAGTCTGGAGGTTCCTCAGAAAATTGGACATTGAACTGCCTGAGGATCCAGCTATACCTCTCTTGGGCATATACCCAAAAGATGCCCCAACATATAAAAAAGACACGTGCTCCACTATGTTTATAGCAGCCTTATTTATAATATCCAGAAGCTGGAAAGAACCCAGATGCCCTTCAACAGAGGAATGGATACAGAAAATGTGGTACATCTACACAATGGAATATTACTCAGCTATCAAAAACAATGACTTTATGAAATTCGTAGGCAAATGGTTGGAACTGGAAATTATCATCCTGAGTGAGCTAACCCAATCACAGAAAAACACACATGGTATGCACTCATTGATAAGTGGCTATTAGCCCAAATGCTTGAATTACCCTAGACGCCTGGAACAAATGAAACTCAAGACGGATGATCAAAATGTGAATGCTTCACTCCTTCTTTAAAAGGGGAACAAGAATACCCTTGGCAGGGAATAGAGAGGCAAAGATTAAAACAGAGACTGAAGGAACACCCATTCAGAGCCTGCCCCACATGTGGCCCATACATATACAGCCACCCAATTAGACAAGATGGATGAAGCAAAGAAGTGCAGACGGACAGGAGCCAGATGTAGATGGCTCCTGAGAGACACAGCCAGAATACAGCAAATACAGAGGCGAATGCCAGCAGCAAACCACTGAACTGAGAATAGGACCCCCATTGAAGGAATCAGAGAAAGAACTGGAAGAGCTTGAAGGGGCTCGAGACCCCATATGTACAACAATGCCAAGCAACCAGAGCTTCCAGGGACTAAGCCACTACCTAAAGACTATACATGGACTGACCCTGGACTCTGACCTCATAGGTAGCAATGAATATCCTAGTAAGAGCACCAGTGGAAGGGGAAGCCCTGGGTCCTGCTAAGACTGAACCCCCAGTGAACTAGACTGTTGGGGGGGAGGGCGGCAATGGGGGGAGTGTGGGGAGGGGAACACCCATAAGGAAGGGGAGGGGGAGGGGGATGTTTGCCCGGAAACCGGGAAAGGGAATAACACTCGAAATGTATATAAGAAATACTCAAGTTAATAAAGAAAAAAGGATAAATCTTTAAAAAAAAAAAGAGTAATTGTGGCTTCATAGAAGGAATTCGGCAGCACTCCGTCTGTTTCAATTTTGTGGAATAGTTTGGATAATATTGGTATGAGGTCTTCTATGAAGGTCTGTTAGAATTCTGTACTAAACCCGTCTGGACCTGGGCTCTTTTGGTTGGGAGACCTTTAATGATTGCTTCTATTTCTTTAGGAATTATGGGGTTGTTTAAATGGTTTATCTGTTCCTGATTTAACTTTGGTACCTGGTATTTGTCTAGGAAATTGTCCATTTCCTCCAGATTTTCAAGTTTTCTTGAATATAGGCTTTTGTAGTAGGATGTGATGATTTTTTGAATTTCCTCTTATTTTGTAGTTATGTCTCCCTTTTCATTTCTGATTTTGTTAATTTGGACACACTCTCTGTGTCCTCTGGGTTGTCTGGCTAAGGGTTTATCTATCTTGTTGATTTTCTCAAAGAACCAGCTTTTGGTTCTGTTGATTCTTTGTATAGACCTTTTTGTTTCTACTTGGTTGATTTCAGCTCTGAGTTTGATTATTTCCTGCCATCTACTCCTCCTGGGTGTGTTTGCTTCTTTTTGTTCTAGAGCTTTTAGGTGTGCTGTCAAGCTGCTGACATATGCTCTCTCCTGTTTCTTTCTGCAGGCACTCAGAGCTATGAGTTTTCCTCTTAGCACAGCTTTCATTGTGTCCCATAAGTTTGGGTATGTTGTACCTTTAAATTCTAAGAAGTCTTTAATTTCTTTCTTTATTTCTTCCTTGACCAGGTTATCATTGAGTAGAGCATTGTTCAACTTCCACGTATATGTGGGCGTTCTTCCTTTATAGTTGTTGAAGACCAGCTTTAGCCCGTGGTGGTCTGATAGGACGCATGGGATTATTTCTATCTTTCTGTATCTGTTGAGGCCTGTTTTATGACCAATTATATGGTCAATTTTGGAGAAAGTACCATGAGGTGGTGAGAAGAATGTATATCCTTTTGTTTTAAGATAGAATGTTCTATAAATATCTGTTAAGTCCATTTGGTTCATGACTTCTCTTAGTCTGTCTACATCTCTGTTTAATTTCTGTTCCATGATCTGTCCATTGATGAGAGTGTGGTGTTGAAATCTCCTACTATTATTGTGTGAGGTACAATGTGTGGTTTGAGCTTTAGTAAGGTTTCTTTTATGTGTGTAGGTGACCTTGTATTTGGATCATAGATATTTAGGATTGAGAGTTTATCTTGGTGGATTTTTCCTTTGATGAATATGAAGTGTGCTTTCTTATCTTTTTTGATGACTTTGAGTTGAAAATTGATTTATTTGATATTAGAATGGCTACTCCAGCTTGCTTCTTCAGACCATTTGCTTGGAAAGTTGTTTTCCAGCCTTTCACTCTGAGGTAGTGTCTGTCTTTGTCTCTGAGGTGTGTTTCCTGTAGGCAGCAGAATGCAGGGTCCTCATTGCATATCCAGTTTGTTAATCTATGTCTTTTTATTGGGGAGTTGAGACCATTGATGTTGAGAGATATTAAGGAATAGTGATTATTGCTTCCTGTTATATTCATATTTGGATGTGGGATTATGTTTCTGTGCTTTTCTTCTCTTTGTTTTGTTGCCAAGGCGATTAGTTTCTTGCTTTTTCTAGTGTGTAGCTTGCCTCCTTATGTTGGGCTTTATCATTTATTATCCTTTGTAGTGCTGGATTTGTAGAAAGATATTGTGTAAATTTGGCTTTGTCATGGAATATCTTAGTTTTTCCATCTAAGTTAATTGAGAATTTTGCTGGATACAGTAACCTGGGCTGGCATTTGTGTTCTCTTAGGGTCTGTATGACATCTGTCCAGGATCTTCTGGCTTTCATAGTCTCTGGTGAGAAGTCTGGCATGATTCTGATAGGTCTGCATTTATATGTTACTTCACCTTTTTCCCTTACTGCTTTTAATATTCTTTCTGTGTTTTGTGCATTTGGTGTTTTGACTATTATGTGTTGAGAGGTGTTTCTTTTCTGGTCCAATCTATTTGGAGTTCTGTAGGCTTCTTGTATGCCTATGGGCATCTCTTTTTTTAGGTTAGGGAAGTTTTATTCTATGACTTTGTTTTAGATATTTACTGGTCCTTTGAGCTGGGAGTCTTCACTCTCTTCTGTACCTTTTATCTTTAGGTTTGATCTTCTCATTGTGTCCTGGATTTCCTGTATGTTTTGGACCAGTAGCTTTTTCCGTTTTACATTATCTTTGACCATTGTGTCGATGATTTCTACGGAATCTTCTGCTCCTGAGATTCTCTCTTCTATCTCTTGTATTCAGTTGGTGATGCTTGTGTCTGTGGCTCCGTGTCTCTTCCTTTGGTTTTCTATCTTCAGTGTTGTCTCCCTTTGTGCTTTCTTTATTGCTTCTCTTTCCATTTTTAATTCCTTCATCTGTTTGATTGTGTTTTTCTGGAATTCTTTCAGGGATATTTGTGATTCCTCTCTATAGGCGTCTACTTGTTTATTTATGTTTTCCTTTGTTTCTCTAAGGGAGTTCTTCATGTCTTTCTCTTAAGTCCTCCAGCATCATGTTCAAATGTGATTTTAAATCTAGATTTTGCTTTTCTGGTGTGTTTGCATATTCAGTGTTTGCTTTGGTGGGAGAATTGGGCTCTAATGATGCCATGTAGTCTTGGTTTTTGTTGCTTGGGTTCCTATGCTTGCCCCTCACTATCAGGTTGTCTCTGGTCTTACCTTGTTCTGCTATTCCTGACAGTGGCTAGGCCGTCCTATAGGTCTGTTTGTCAGGAGTGCTGTATACCTCTTTTTCTGTTTTCTTTCAGCCAGTTATGGGAGCAGAGTGTTCTGCTTTGGGGCGTGTAGTCTTTCCTGTCTACTGGTCTTCAACTGTTCCTGTGGGCCTGTGTCCTGAGTCCACCAGGCAGATCGCTTGGAGCAGCAAATTTCCTCTCACCTGTGGTCCCGTGGCTCAAGTTGCTTATGGGGGGCTGCTGTTGTGCTCTCCATGAGGACTGCAACCAGGTAGGCTTGTGCTGCCTTTTTCCAGGGCCCATGTGCACCGGCGTCCCAGATGGCGTTAGGTGTTTTCCTCTGGATTAAGAAATGTGGGCAGAGTGTAGCTCTTCTTGCTTCCCAGGTGTGTCTGCCCCTCTGAAGATTTAGCTCTCCCTTCCACGGGATTTGGATGCAGAGATGTGTTGATCTGGTTCCTTCAGGACCAGGTGGTGTCTGGATTGCAGGGGACCTGCCGCTCAAGTGCCTCTATCTTTCGGTTCCCAGAGGCCCTATACAGTTTCCTCTTGGGCCAGGGATGTGGGCAGGGGTGGGCAGTATTGGTGATCTCTCCCGTTCTGCAGTCTCAGGAGTACCCACCTGTCTGGGCAGTGAGCTCTCTTTCCCAAGGGGGTTTGGGAGCAGTGAGCTCTGGGCCAGGATCAGTGAGGTTGGGGCTCCAGCTAGAAACTGGAAGTGTCCAGTCCCAGAGGAATTTTGCCTCTGTGTGTCCTGAGTCTACCAGGCAGGTCGCTTGGAGCAGAAAAGTTGGTCTTACCTGTGGTCCTGAGGCACAAGTTGCTCATGGGGGGCTGCTGTTGAGCTCTCTGTTAGGGCGGAAACCAGGAGGGACTGTGCCACCTCTTCCCATGGGGACCCCCATTCCCCGGGGTCCCAAATGGCATTAGGTGTTTTCCTTTGGGGTCAGAAGTGTGGGCAGAATGTAGCTATTCTGGCTTCCCAGGCATGTCTGCCCCTCTGAAGGTTTAGCTCTCCCTCTCACGGGATTTGGGTGCAGAGAACTGTTGATCCAGTCCCTTCATGTCTGGGCAGTGTCTGGAGTGCAGAGGACCTGCTGCTCCAGTGCCCCTATCTTCCGGTTCCCCTTCTCTCAACTCTTAAGTTTACTAGTTGATTCTTGCCCATCACCTTGATTCGCCACTACTTGATTCTCCAACTGTTGTTGTAAAAATACAAAAATAAAAAAATGTATTGGCATCTTTTATCCTTCTGGATCCAACACCACAGTGCCCTTAGATACCTGATAGATATCTTGGCAGAAACACATCCCAACTGGGCGCTGGCTCCGTGTCTCTTGCCACCACACAGTTTCCTACACTCAAACCATCAGATAAACGAACACACAGCAAAATAACCTTCGATCCAATTGATAAGATACAATTGCCCACTTAAACATACAAAGCCTGGTACCATCCATCCCTTAGGAACATTGATAACAACCTGCAAATACACAGAGTAGAATCTTAATGTCACCTGTCATATTATCCTGCCTCGGCTGCTCTCCCTCGAATCCCTGATTTCTTTTTCAGCCATGTTATCATTTGTATACAGGAAGGCCACTGATTTTTTCCCCCCAGTTAAGCTTTTATTCAGCTACTTCATTGAAGTTATTTATCAGGTATTGGAGTTGGTAGAATTTTAGGGGGCACTTATGCATATTACTATCATATCATCTGTGAATACTGACAATTGACTTTTTCCTTTTCATATCGTAACCTCTTGATATCCCTTAGGTTTTTCATTGCACTAGCTATAACTTCAAGTACTATACTGGAGAGATACAGGGATACAGACCTGGCTTGTCTCTGATTTTAGTAGAATTGCTTTGAGTTTCTCCCCATCTAATTTGTTTTGATATAATTCCCCTTTATCGTGATTGGAAATGCCCCTTTTATCCCTATTTTGTCCAAGATTTTTATCATGAGGAGGCGTTTTTGTTAAAGACTTTGTATTTTGTTCATGTCTTTTTCAGCTTCTAATGAGATGATCATGTGTTTTTTTCCTTTCATTTTGATTATATATTATTTATTCCATTGCTTGATTGTTATAGTTTGAGCTATTCCTGTATCTGTGGCATGAAGTTACTTGACCACATTGAATAATCTTTTTGATGCATTCTTAGAGTTTGTTTGTGAGAATGTTGTTAATCGTTAGTGCATCCTTGAGGTTTTTGGGAAAATAAAGATGGATGGTCTGCCCACGACTTCAGGAACAGATGAGGAGAGACAGAAGGATGTCTGCCAATGAAAGGATGATTCTATAGAGAGATAGAGACTCAGAAACAGAGAAACTGGAGAGGGAACGAAGACTTCTAAGGTACTGGCCATGCATTTTGGCTAGAAGTGTTAAGTTTGATATCCCTGGGACAAGGCAGCCACATGGAAACAGAGACAGGAGCTTCTGTTGTGACCCTCTGGTAAGATTCTTCTCTGATATGACGGTTCTTTTGGTTATCCCCTTGAATGCATTAAGTGATAGGATTTCTGTGGAGGTGTCTATGTAGGACGTTCCAGATATTGTTAGATCTTGAAAGCTCTAAACTTATTATTGGATCAAGCCCTTGGTGCATTCAGCATATGATGTCCATATTGGGAGGTGGTGATGGTGGGAAAGTGCCTAATGAAGGAAGTACATCATTTTGTTGTGAAATCAGGACTATGTAGAAGTACGCAGTTCTCACATCTTGGGTTCTTTTAACACTGGTCTACTTAAGTGTGCCATGTTTTGTAGCCAGGGTTGATCCACATAGAAGAACACAGTGAGAGTAGAATAATTGAAAACTATTTTATTGACAAAAAACCCAAAATAAATGAAGAAAAACAACAAACCAGACAGAGACCTTAAAGCCATCAATGATCCGTAAGAAATTGACAGCCAAACTCCTTTGAGATCTTCCAGACAGACACAGGAGAGCAAGTGCCCACTTTTCCTTCCTGCCTTCATTTTTCTTCCTGTCTGGAGACTCCAAGTTTTAATTGGTTGAGAAATGATGAAGAAACAGGTATTCGAGCTCTGTAGTAGACCCACTCCACACTCTAGTAACCTGGTGGTAGGGGGTATGGGAATTCCTTGGACTGCTGCCCCAGCTGTCATTAGCTAAGTCTCAGAGTCATGGACAGAAGTCAAGGTCTGCAAGACAAACCTGCTATACCATGGCTCTCTCCAGTGCCCTTCCACCTCTGTTGCTCTTCATCTTTTGTCTTCTGATTGGAATCTGTTTATCAGGTCTCTCTCTAGGAGGTCCTTGCTGGTCTCTCAACCCCTGCTTAGGGGCCTCTGCTCCTGCTAGGGCTACACAGAGGCCACGAAGCTCAGGCCTTCCTCTCTTGTACCTCTAGCATAGAGTTCAGAATTCCAGAGAGGTGGTGGTGTCTAGTTTTCAGGACTTCAGGGTTGT
Source organism: Rattus norvegicus (assembly GCF_021556685.1). Lineage (NCBI taxonomy): Eukaryota > Metazoa > Chordata > Mammalia > Rodentia > Muridae > Rattus > Rattus norvegicus. The sequence continues at coordinate 138,428,935 of NC_141539.1, forward strand.
CTGTGAATTTGCTCCTTTAAGAATCCAGTGTTTTGTACCCAGGACCAGTAGCATAATCTACAAAAGGATTCCAACCTTTGGATGGTTCTGTCCCAAGATTCGCAGAAACACAGGTCTTTTCTGTATTCCAGGGTTGATGGAACAGGTACAAAGGAACCTGACAGGATATAGTGATGTGAGGGCCAATGGAACAATTCATTCAGCTTCAGCTGGGCCATGGCTGCCCAGTTTTCCTTTTCTGGCCTGGTTGAAATATGTCTCTTCTTAGGGATCAAAAAACTGTGTCTTCTTTTATCATCATTGTGTTTTAGAAGATGATGCTGACAGGACTGGTTCCAAGGTTCCAAGGACTGGTCCCTTCCCAGTTGGATACAGTCAAGATAGACACTTATCTCTTCTTCAGTGATTCTCTAGCCCAACAGAATGGATAAACTAGTCAGGAGACTATGGCCCTTCTGGCCCTACCCAGTGTCTTGGCTGCTGCTGTGATGGTGTTTTAGGTCCTGGTGGCTGTGCCCTGTCGAATACTAATGTCCACATAGTTCTGCAGAGAGAGAAGAATTGAGGGAAGTTGGGTCTAATGGATAGAGTATAGCGAAGTGAGCAGACAGTGTGATCTGAGTCAGGCTGCTTGGCACATTGTACAGGGTCCTTCAGGGCCTGGGGAATCCTTTGCCATCATAGGAGGTGGTTTAGGGCCCTTGTCCAATCATGTTCTTGTATTCAGGAACCAGCGTCTTCTTCAACTCCACTACTGAGGAGAAGATCCACTTTACCTGTGGAGCAGAGTAAATAAGACAAGATCAGGACGGCACTCTGACCTGTGTTTCCTCTCCCACCAAGAGAGGTAGCTCAGCCAGGCAAGTATGCATCCCTAGAGTCTCTAACCTGCTACATGGGTGTCTAGAGTATTACATGTTGATCAGATAGGGATGGTATAGGGGGAAATGTGTGCATAGAGTGGAAATAGTGTCAGATAGATCTGAACAGCATGAGTCCGGGATGAGGATACAATATGGGACAGAATGAGGACAATGTGGGCACTTTATATGGACAGCGTGGTGATAGAGTGGGGTTAGTACAAGGACAGAATGGGAGATGAGGTGAGACAGCATGGAAGAAGGTACACCTGGGAGAGAGTTCGTTAGACACTAACAGTGTGCAAACAACATGAGAATTCAGGGAACATAGTCAAATATCCAGGGATAGAGTTGGGGACCACAGGGAACATTATGGGACAGCAGAGTTTATTGTCGGGCTGTGCACAGAGTGTGGGGACAATGTAGTAGCCAACATTGGCAGTATGAGACACTAGGGACAGTGTGAGGAGAGCATGAAAATAGAGACAACAGCCTGGGATAGCATACCAGGGAAGAAAGGAATGTGTGGGGACAGCATGAGGCAGCACAGCAATAGAGTGTGGACACCTTGGGGAATTATGGAGACTGCATGGGACACTGTGAGTCTGTGTCATAGAGAAGGTTAGGTGGCATTGCCCAGCATATAAGACAGGTCAATAGCATGGGACAGTGTGGGGCATAGTTCATCACAGGTACAGTATGAGGAACAGTATAAGGACAGTCTGGACACTTTGGAGATGTTGTGACTGACCTTGAAGAGTGTGACAGCTGCACTGTAGCACACACTGAGCAGGAAGAGGCTGATGAAGATGGTGATGGTCGTCCAGAGTCCCTCCAGCTCCCCGTCCTGGGCCTCAGCACAGGCATCGTCCACTTCCATCCCTGGACAGAGAGGGAAGTCAGCGGTTGTTTATCCCAACACGGCGTGACTAGGGCCATTCCCTGTGTCAGACGAGGTTGTGTGGAGTTCCAGGAGAAAGCTACAGCCTGACTGGGCCAGCAGACCCTCCCTGGGGCCATCTCTCCTTTCTGATGTCTCTCTGGACCAGAAACTTCAGTTCCCCAAAGTGCTGTAGTTTTGTCCCTGAGCTCTCCAGACACCCTGGACCTGATGGTGGCCTGGCCTATACACTAGGTCATTCTGTGTGTCCCAGCCTTGAGTTCTGAGCCTGGCTAAGCTGAGTCAGGGCCTGTGCCTCTCATGGGTAGTGTCTGTGTGGTCTGCCTGATCCTGTATCTGCTGATGACCGAGAACTGAGGGCCAGAGGGATTGCAGAGCTGATTCCCCACGAATCAGCTGGGACTGCAGTTAAGATCCACAGTGGGAAGTGAGTAAGTTATACAGTTTCGGATGGGTGCCAACTGTGTGAGGTTAGGGGCACAATCCCAGGGTCAGGGACAGATTGACCCCAGGAAACTCATGTGTGCATGAAGATGTCTGTGGGCATCCGAGGCAGAGAAAAGTTGTATCTGTCTCAGCTTTCCCACTTGTGAATGTTGGGATGATCCTGTGTGTAGACCTGGTTCCTTTTTATATCTGAGTGCTGCATGGGATGCCCATGTGAGGTTCCAGTGTGTGTGTGTGTGTGTGTGTGTGTGTGTGTGTGTGTGTGTCACTGTGCTGTGCATTTGAAGATATGTGTGCATGCATGCATATGGGCCTTTTGCCCTCAGTGTTGCTCATCAGGTTGTGTCTAATGTTTCCATGTTGATTCTCATGGGCAGTGAGAGAGCAGTGACAGCTATGTGCATCGTTACATTAGACTTAGACTCTGGAACGCTTCTTGCATTGAGTGGTGGAATAGCAAGGGTCTGTCTGATATCCTGTGACCACATGTGTCCATTGAGTGCCTTCAGTGGGATCCTTGGCCAGGAAGAGGGGTAAGGGTGGACTGAGGGAGGTGGAGTTTGGGTCGTCCTTACTTTCGTGATATATTCTGTGCCCACTATAGATGTATTAGGTAGAGGAAGAGAAAGTGAGAGGGATTGCCTCGGGATAAAGCCTCCACTTTTCAGTGAGAGGTAAATTCTGTTCATGCCAGCAAATCAAAAGTGCTGCGTCTGGCAGTGTAGACCACCCTTTTTCCTTAGTCAAACCTCAGGCCTCAAACCCTGGATGCCCCTCAGCCCATGACCTCACTGGACTCTGTATCTCAGAAAGAACCAGGACATTTTTGCAGGGTCCCAAGGCAGAGCTGGGTGCTTTATTTACACAGAGAAAGGTGGTAGAGGTAGGTGTTGGCATCCTTTAGGCCAAGAGGGGCCACTGGACTCTGGGATCATTTACCAGGAGAGTGGGAGAGACTCTTCTCAGTATGGTGGTTGTGCAGGCCCTCATGCAGCACAGAACACGTGAAAGTGTTTCCCTGCTGCCATGTTTCTTTCTTTACATTGAGCTTGCTGTAGAGGAAGTAACTCCCATCTGTGTCCATCGTAGGTGGAGTGTTCTTGTAGTTTTCCTGTGGCTGCCCGTTCATCTTCCACTCCACATAAATGTCTGGGGGATAGAAGCCTTTTACCATGCAGGTGATACTGACTTGACTCTGGGTCATCTCTTCCTTGGGAGGCGCCATGGTGTATACCTGTGGACCTCGTGGTGTGCCTGTGGATACAGAGAGTGGTCAGCATGGAGGTCAGTAAGAGGGCAGAAGTCTAGTTAAGTCAAGCTCTGTCTATGGCCTACTGCAGCTTCTACACCACACACCCTGCTGCTCCCACCTTCGGGTTTGGAGATGCTTTTCTCGATGGGGGCAGGGAATGCTCCACTGTTGACTTTGCATTTGAACGTCTTGCCATTGAGCCAGTCCCGGTGCACGATGGGGAGTTCACTGACTGAGCGTAAAGTGCTGTTGGACTGCTTCTCCGGGGCATGAGTCTGAGCTGTGTGGACTTCCACGTCATCTATAAACCAGCTGAACCGGACCTCGGGATCATTCTGGCTAATGTCTACCACAACACACGTGACCTTAGGAGTCAGAGTGATGGTGAGCACATCTTTGGTCTTTGGGGGGAAGATGAAGACAGATGATATATCTGGGACTGTAGATGAAGAAGAAAGGTAGAAATAGGTCAATAGCTGTGTCATCCTCTAACATGGGCCTCTGAGGATATTTTTTGAATCTGGGGCTGGAGTAATAGTCCTAGTGACTTACCTGTACATCCACAAGGATTGCATTCCCTTGGCACTGCAGAGAGAAGGCTGTGTGTTAGTATGGTCTATAGGTGAGAAGGCCCCAGGTTGGTTCTGGTGTGGGATCATGGCAGGCTCTTTCTGGGTATGACCTTTTGCAGGTTGATACTCTAGTCTGCCTCTGTATGTCATGATGCAAGGGCATCTTACCCAGAATATTAATAAATGGGTGTAAAGGACATAGAAATCTCCAGAAGGGAGACAAAGGAGAATTTTTGGTCTCCTGGGCTGAGGCCCCCTCCCTGGTGATGTCTGCCCACCCTGGTTTGTGTAGGCAATCTAATGCCTTATCCTCACCTCTAGTGAGCCCCTCATCCCCTGGTTGTTCTCTCACCAATTTTCTTGTCCACCTTGGTGCTGCTGGCCGGGTGGGCTATGTTGCAGGTGACGGCCTGGCTGGACCAGGTGCTGGAGGGTACAGTCACTGAGCTGGTGAGAGTGTAGAGTCCAGACTGCAGGACAGCTGGGAAGGTGTGCACACCGCTGGACAGGGCTCCAGAGTTCCAGGTCACGGTGACTGGCTCAGGGAAATAGCCCTTGACCAGGCATCCCAGGGTCACCATGGAGTTACTTTTGAGAGCAGTTCCAGGAGCCAGTGGATAGACAGATGGGGCTGTTGTTTCAGCTACAAGAAAAAGTATGCGTGATCATTTTGTCTGACAGGTCTGGACCCAAGCTCCTACAAGTCCTCCATTTTGTACCCTCCCCAAGTCTGTGGCTGTCTACATGGAGGAGGCAACACCCAACCATTGGGCTTGCCAATGTCAGCCTCACCAGGCCAGATCACACCTAATCCCTTTGAGCCCAGTCCCACTCCTAGTACACTTTCAGGAAATGCCCTAAAGAGCCCTGTAGTATGGGTATCTGTGTTCCCCCACCATTGTCCAATGTGGGTATCTGTGTTCCTCGGCTAAACCTGTTATCCGTGGGCCATATGGCTGCACACAGTATGGACAACAGTGAAGCCCAAAATCAAGTTGGCACATCTCTCCTGTCTTCTGTCTCCTCCTTTCTTTTCCAGTCCAACCATGTTGGCTCTTGCCAAGTCCTAGGCAGCTTCTATCTTCCTTGGCCTGTTACTAATGGTTCCTGATCCTAGGTTCTCTGAACTCTTCACAGTCCAAGATCTCTGGCCTTAGCTTCGTTTTGTAGCTTGTCCTTTTAGTTGGCTTCGATCTACGTAGGTTTAGCACTCTCTATTCTTGGGTCAGGATTCACTTCTGGCCCTTACACTGCCCTCTTGACTTTGCCTCCATACGTGCCCAGCATCATGTCAGCCAGGCCTGTGAACATGTGTTTTTACCCACACTTTTTACCTTGGTTCTACTCAGATCTTTCTCCAAGTTGTTACAGGTCGCCAGCAGCCCCACCCCCACCCCATCCCCACTGTCCAGGGACTCAGCGTGGGCCTGTCTGGTGTGCGCTGGGTGCTCAGTGCCTCCCCTCTCCTCGCAGTGTATTCTCACTAATGTGACCTCGGTGAACTCAGCCTTGGCTTCTCCTGTCTTGCAGTGTTGTCTTCACAGTGCCCTGGGTTCTGCCTTTGCACGGGGCTTGTATTGCCAAACCTCGGGAAGTCCCTTTCCTTTCTCAGTAGCACAGTGCTTTTGAAATTGTAATGTACAACCATTTTTATAAAGCAGGTCATCACCTCGAGTCCCCTGTCCGTTCTGTCTCTCTGGTCCTTCCCTCTATCCCCAGGGTCATGCTAGTCTCTGCTGCACCTGAGCTCTGACAGATTCTGCTCAGCCCCTGATCTTCACACCTCCTTCCTTTTGTAGGTTGTCTGTCTGTCCTTATATAGATGGGACAGATTTGATCTTCCTGCCCTGTTTCCACCATCTTTCTGGATCACAGACAGAACTCCTGACTAACAACCCAAATCCTGTGTATTTCCTTGGCTCTATCAACCCTTAGGATTCTCCCTGTCCCTTTCCCTTCTCAGCCAACAGTCCTTCCTCATGCCCCCCTATTCCCTAGATCGTTTTTCTCTTAGCCCTCAGTTATTCTTGGTACCTGCATGAGCTCAGCGATTCCTGTGTCTTGGGCTCTGCCTCTCAGTCCTGAACACATCAGTTGGCTCCTGCTAGACCTGACCCGTTTTCCTATGCACTTCTTCTTTCCTTCCTGGGGACTTGGGCCTGCCTACTGCACATACAGCCTTTGCCCACCCCTGATATCTGTCAACACTGGACTTGGGCACTCCCTCCACTGGGCACTTACTCTTTTTTAAAGACAGTCCCTTGCAGATTTCCCACTCCCTCCCATGACCTCCTGAACTTTCGGTCTTGCCCTCTTCTCCTGGTCTTAGATCCAGATGTGTCCTTGCTATGCTAGGCTCCTTTGTCTTGTTGCCCTGGCTCCTGGAGCCAAAAGAACTCAGTCCCGCCCCTCTCATCAGTGCAGAAAGCTGGATCAGCTCCAGCCTAGACCTCCTGGCTCTTTCCCTCCCTGCACTCCACCATGAATTAAGCATGCCTTCTCCTTCCTCTCTGCCATTGCCTCCCTGTCATGCTACAATTTCACCTCAGCCTTGTTCCTCAAACCCCTGGCCCTGGTCCCAGCAGAGTGATTTCTAAGGCCAGCTCATCGGCTCATGGCATCATGTGGCCCTCAATCTCATCTGGACTTCTGTCTAGCTAGTTCCTCCACATTCCCACCTGCCTTGCTCCCATTCAACTCTTTAGTCAGAACCTCCTCTACTCCAACCTGTCCTCCTCCTCAGGAGCTGCACAGCTTATTCCCTACACCCCACCTGCCTTAGGTCTACTGTAGGTACTTAGGGCTTCCAGAGGCTTCTCTGATGTTCCAGAACTCTTACCTACCCTGGGTGACCTGTGAACTGCTCAGTCTGGTTCCCTACACTGATACCTGCCTCAAGTGCCCTGCACTTGCTCATTTCTAAAACCCTACACTTCCACTTCCCTTGGTTTCCCTTCAGATACTCAGCTTGGTCTCCTACAGCCTGCTAGCCACACTGTCCTTGTAGTGGCTCAGCACGATTCCCCACATTCCCATCCACCCCCAGATACTCTATAGTCCTTCAGCCTGCTACCTTTACACCCACTGGCTCTAGCTTCGTGGAATTTGTTCACTTAGGACAATCCCACTTCCACCAGTCTTAGTTTCCCAGTGACCCCTAAGCCTGGAATCCTCCATGACCTTTGCTATCCTTTCTCTACACATCCTGGATCCCCACTCATATGTAGACTAGAACCTGCTCCCCTGTGTCTGCCTAGCCTGATTCTCTAGCACCATTTCCCTCAGCTACCCTCCAGCAGCTCTGCCTGGACCTCCACATAACTAGGGCTCCAGCTCTCATGTAACTGCTCAGCCTGACTCCATACGTTTTTGCCTATCCCAGATCCTCTATAGCTGCTCACCCTGTTCTCCCATTGACTGAGTTCCCACAGATTTCCTGGAGCTCATCAGCCTGGTTCCTCTTCAACCCGTCAGTTCTGGCTCTCTGTTACTTGTTCAGTAGGAGGCCCACGTTCCCACTGGCCTCCGTTTCCCTGTAATTTTATGCCTAGTGTATTTACTTATAGCTCCCCCAGTTCCTCCATGTCTACACAGCCTGGATCCCTAGAAGCTGACTAGATCCTGCTCCCCTGTGTCTGCTGCTTAAGCTGGTCCCCCACATGTATCTCAGCTACTGAGTATCTGCTTGGCCATGATTCCTGCCCTCCCTAATGTCCCATCTCTCCTGTAGCTCCTTAGCCTGGGCCTCCACCTCCACCTACTACAGCTTCCCTGGATCTACTCAGCCTGGATCCCCACACTCCCACTGGCCTCAGTTTCCCTGAAATTTTATGCCTAGTATATTTACTAATAGCTCCCCCAGTTCCTCCATGTCTATACAGCTCAGCTAGGATCCCACACTCCCACTTGGTTTAGTTTTCCTGTGACTGCTAAGTCTAGAATCCTCCCTTACTACCTACCTCAGCTCCCTTGTGTGTGTTTGGCCTCGGTTTCTACATACCCAGTACATCCTGCTCCCTCGAGTGCTCTCAGACTCCTATCTTCCTAGCACTGAACCTACACTAGTTCCCATGGAGCTGCTCAGCCTGGTTCCCCACACTCTTCCTGCCACAGTTCCCATGTAACTCCTCAGCCTGGGCCTCCGCCTCCACCTACTACAGCTTCCCTGGACCTACTCAGCCTGGATCCCCACACTCCCTCTTGCCTCTGTTTCCCTGCAGATGCTCAGTCTGGAGCTTCACATTCATAATAGCTCCAGCTGTCATGGAGATGCTCAGCCTGCCTCCTTACACAGTTACCTATCCCTGATCCTGTGTAGCTGCTCAGCCTGCTCCCCCACACCCCATTACTCCAGATTCCCAGCAGCTTCTCAGCTTGGTACCTTATAGCCCTTCAGCTACAGCTCTTTAGTGTTTGCTCAGCTGTGCCTGCCCCCCATGCCTGCATTCCTACTTGGCTCACTTTCCCTGTGACTGCTAAGCTAAGAATCCCCCACTACCACATGTGCAAGCTTCCCTTCTGGTCTCCTGTGGCTTTTTTTTTTGACCTTGTTCCCACAGTCGTACCTGCCTCAGCTTCCCAGTAGTCTCTCTGCCTGTGTCCCTTCATTTCCACTTGCCACAGATCCCCTGTATCCCTGTCAGCTGTACTTGTCATTCCCACCTGCCCCTGTTCCCCTATAACTACTTAACTTCCACCTGTCCTGTCTCACCTGTAGCTGCCCTGCTTTCATCCTCTCACTCCCACATTCCTGGTCCACTGGTGCTATTCTGCCTGCACTTCTACCTTTCCTTGCTTCCCCGACGCCCCCACAGCTGCCCCATTTGGTCCCCATACTTCTACCAGTCTTGGCTCCCCTTTTGCTGCCCTGCTTGGGTCCCCTACTTCCACCTGTCTTAGCTCCTCTCCTGCTACTCTGCCTGGATCTCCACAGTACAACCTTTCCTTGTTCCTCTGGTGCTGCTCTGGTTGGATCCCTCTATTTCCACCTGTCCTGGTTCCCCAGATGCTGCCCTGCTTGTGTCTCCACTCTTCTACTTTTTGGCTCCTCTGGACCTGCTCTGTCTGGATCCCCACACTTCTTTCCTTGCTCCCCAGGTGCTGCTCTGCCTGGGTCTCCACACTTTCACCTTTCCTGGCTTCCCTGGTGCTATTCTGCCTGGATTCCCACAGTTCCACCTTTCCTAGCTCCCCTGGAACTTCCCTGTTTGGGTCCCCACACTTCTACCTGTCTTGGCTCCCCTAAAGCTGCTTAAAGTGTTCCCCACACTCTCACAGGCCTTAGCTCTTTTGCAGGTGCTCAGTCTTGGGTTCTGAACTCTTGACTTTCCCTCACACTCTGGAACCCCCATATACCCTGATTCTACTGAGATTCTCAGCTGGTGAGTTTCTCAGCTGCTTAGCTCCCCTGGATGCTCATCTTGGCAGGGACTCTGATGAGACCTCTGTCATCTGTCCTAGCTGCTACATCAGTCCCACTCCTGTTGGGTTAACACTCCTGGGTACTGCACTGTCCTCCCCAGGATGGCTTGATGCCTCCTTCCTTTTGTGCTGTCCTTAGCTCTGAAGCCTGTCTGATGCGAGCTATGAGACCTTAGATGTCTCTGCTGTGGGTGTCAGATCAGCTTCTGACAGGACACATAACTCTTTCAGTTGTTTTTAGTTTGTCCTCCTGAACCTGTCACTATCGTGGATCTCTATTAACCCCATTTCCACACGCCAACCTGCCTGATCTGGTTCTGGAAGTCTCACTAGCACCATCAGCTTTGTAGCTGCTCTGTGAGGTTCCCTAAGCTCATGGAGGTAACTTAGGCATCCAGCATTTTTACCTACCAAAGGTCATCCTCATTTTTCCATTTGGTCTTCTGATTTCTGTGGTTGCACTGCTAGCCCCAGTATAGCTGTCCCCAACCCCCAGGTCTCCTGTGATGCTCAGCTGTATCCACCACCCCTACCTGCTTCAGTTTCTCTGTAGTTGATTGGAAAGTCTAGTCTCCAGAATTCCAGTGCCTTTTCATATCTCTGCCAACAGCCTCAGTTTCCTTCTGGTACTCAGTCTGGTTTCCTAAGTTCCCAGTATCTGAATTGAACTCCCAGAACTCCTGTCTGTCCCAGTTTACTTGTGTACTGCAACCTGGATCATGGAGCTTCCAGAAATGCCCTGAATCACAGCACTTTTATCAGCCTCGGTTCCCATATACTAGTCAGCATTGTGTCCTCACCTCTTAGCTCCCACACAGACTAATACTCTGTAGCTTCCTCATTTGGTCCTTGATACTGCCACCTATCACAGGATAACCCATTCTGCCAATCTTGCTATTGGACTCATGGGGAAGACCAGCCATCCTTTCCTAGGCCACCTCTCTACCCAGCCCCAGTCATTCTTAGATCTCTTGAATTCCCACTTACCCTCTCCCTCTAGCAGTTCAGATTGGGGTCCCACATTTGCACATCTCTAGGCCCATTACAGCTGTTAAGGCTGTTCTCTCAGTTTCTGGGTTTCTCTAGTCATCCAGACTCCTATGCCCTGAGTCCCGGTAGGTGTTTTGCTGGTTTTCCTGATCTGCTGGGTTTGCTTTGCCTTCTCCAGCACTCCTGTTCTCTTAGCTCACTGGAAGTTGTCCTGCCTGATACTTTGAGTTGCTTGGGCTTCCCTCTACTTTTCTTTCAGCTCAGGTTTGCTTCTATTCCCTTAGTAACTCTTGAGTGCTGGGATGGTTCCTGGAACCCCAGGGTGCCTACTTTCTGCTTCTCAGGAGGCCTGAAGGCATTCCCAGGCATGCTCCTGGAAGCTCCCTCCCTCTCCCCTCCTGGGTCACTTACCACAGGGCTCAGCTGCCTTGGTTCTATCAACCTGTAGTCCAGGCCAAACTGATTCCACAGTCTTCTTGATATATTTCATCATCTCCTTGTGGTTCAGGCTTGTTGTCTATGGGGTTGTGCAGCTCTAGCTGCCTGTGATTGTCTCCCAAGCACTCGCCACAGTCTGCTCGGTTGACACCAGGCTGCTGGCAAACACATTTACTGTTGAACACACAGGCTTCCTCTGCTTGGGCTGGTCCGTCAACTCCTTCTCAATCTCCTGTGATAGGATGACTCAAAGATCTGGAAGGGCTACAGATGCTGGCAGTCTGTGAGGTCTTCTCCTTCTGCAGTTTCATTCAGTGCTGACCCCTTTGTCATGTGGAAGCTGTGAAAGCAGATGTATTTGTTCCTGGCTTTCTCTTGTCTTTCCCAGAGTCACAGTCTTTGTTCCAGAGATGTGAATGCCACCCTATTTCCACCCTATGATTGAGTAAGAACAGGATTGACAGTGGGTGGCATAACGTATTTCCTGAAGTTCCCCTTTATTCTGGGGGGGTTTCTATGTCTGGACATGAGGGGGAGTCCAAAGCTGACTGAGATTAGTTCATGTGGACGTATGCGATTGGGTGAGGCAGTACCCTTGAGACTCAGGGGACAAGGTAGGAAGCCTGGATGTGCTCCTTCTCTTCACACCTGGGCCTTCTGGGTCCCTGAGCTGGCTGAGGCTGAGTGATTATGCCCCCCTTTTCCTGACCACCTCATTGGAGAGGGTTCATAGCCTCTGGGCCTCTTGTCATGTGTGATCTAAGTCCAGCTTTGGTGGCTAAACCTCTCTGTCCCTGTCTCTAGCTAGTGCTACCTCAAGAAAACCCTGATATGCCGGAGGCACAGAAGAAAGGCTGAGGGCTGTGAGAGAGTGTGCAATCCAAACTGAATGGGATATAGCAGAGGCTCGAGGCTCTGCCTGAGTTTCCAAGCACAGGAAATCTTGTCCAGGGACAAGCATTGCTGAGACTCAGGAGAAGGTCTTGGATAAATGAAAACGGGACCTGATGCAGAAGGTCCCTAACTTGGCACTGCCATGGGAATCTCATGATTTACAGTTGCAAAATCAGGGAGTCTTGTTCTGATCCCAGGGGCTCATGAGGATATGAAACAAACGTGCTGTTGCACATGATACACAGGGTAGTGGATCCCCCAGAGTAGAGGAAGGAACTCATTTAAGGTCTTTTCAGGGGCAGTGTAAGTACAGGTGTGGAAGAGGGAGGCCAGCAGGGCCTTAGTACTGACTGGATGGATAGGAACAAATTCTGAAGGGGATTGGGACTGGCCAGCTTCTGCAATACTGAGGTTCCACCCATCTTGAAGGACTGGGACTACTGGGAAGAATAAGATATTTCTCTGGGCTTCAGACAGTGACATTATGCATGGGAAGAGAAGGAAGACTGTTGCAAATGGTGAGGAGCTAGGAGGTTATTACAGCCTCATTAGAAAGACTGCTGTGTGAAGAACAAGAAGTAGAATGTCAGTGTGGGACTTTATGTCTGGCCAGAGGTGCCCATGCTGGGTAATTGTAGAATAGGATGCTGGGGGTGAACCTCAGTAAACAGAAGATCCACGTTATGAGGTCCAAGGCTCAGACCCAGAACACAGATTTAGGAGCTTGTGCTGGCCGGGGAAGAACATAGGCTGAGGAGGAGGCTCCTTGAGGAATATCTCAGGGTAGGATGTGGGTCAATACACAGGAATGGAGAGTGCTGTCTGTGTCAGTGCCAAGTTGAGAAGATACAGCTTTCAGAGCAAAGGCAGGCTCTAGGTCTGTGAGAATGTTGATACTCAGAGGATCTGAGATGAAGAACTATCATATCATAGTCACATATGGAACCTATAAGTCACAATGAGACAAGGTATCTATGGAAGAGCAAAAACCAAGGGTAGACAGAGCTGAGGTAGGGGTTGGTTGTCCCTGTGCTGATCTGACTGTGGTTGGTCCCTGAATATGCTCATGGATCCTCTCTGTAATCATGAAGGTCAGGAGGAAAAGGCATCAGAGTGGTATTTAGATAGCCTCTCTTGACCGCTGGTCCAGCAGTGTTCTGTGGACTAGGAGTAGAGATGGGTTCACAGTGCCACAGCCCTGTCATAGCCTGATGATCCATAGGTTAAAAGTATGAAGATGAGGTAGGTGGAACTAGTCACGTGTGCATGTAATGCTCACAGACCCACTACTGGACCCCATTTCATATGTTTGTAGAAGGCTAGGGCCCTGGGAGACACTATGTGTACAAGTGCCTTTGTCTGGCAGTGTGAATGCGCTCTCTCTCTCTCTCTCTCTCTCTCTCTCTCTCTCTCTCTCTTACAGCAAGGTACCATTTATCTTATATCTGGTCCTGTGTATGGGGATGCGTTTGGCTCTTGGTTGCTTGGTAAGTGACCATGACCATGCCCTAGATCTGTGGAGTCATGTCCAATGACTTTTTCTCTTATCCTAAAGACTGTTCTGTACACCCACAACAGCTCAGTGGATATTCCCTCCAGCACCTGGCCTGTGGTGGTCTCTGTGAACACCATTGACAGCAGTGTCAATCTGTGTAAAGCAAGAAGGAAGTTCAGGTTAATGTGACTTGGTAGTCTGTTTGGTTTAATCTTCTAGGTTTGACACTGTGCAGTTTAGTTTGGGTACATGTAAGTACAAAACCATTTGGAAAAAATGTTTCCTGGGGATAATTAACTCAAGCCCACATGTACAATAAAGCTTAAGGCATGAATTTGTGGATGGATTTGAAATCTTTGTAAAATACAAGTGACTTCTTCTATAAAGATGGACTCTATTGATTGACCACATGTGACATCTTAAAGGGCTTGGTGGTGGGGATCTTGTGTGGTCTCAGTCATCTAGAGAGTGCAAAGGTCACCAGGCTACTCACTCACCAGCCTTCTAGGAGGAAAACAAGTTATACAATTTCTCCCTTGTAAGAGAAAATCTGTGTGCTTAACATTCCTAGTTTCTTCAGTGCTTATCTGTGAAAGTCTCAGTGCCCTACACTGGCCTAGCCAGACTGTCACCAGCAATGGAGTCCACCCAGCTAGCAAACCAAGGTAGACAGGAAAAATTATGAGAGAATAGTCAGGGAAAACAAGGGTTCCTTGGAAGTGATGCCTGGGTCATCCTCAAAGCCAGGGAAGAATTCTAAGCTAAGAAAAGCAAGGATTCCCTTCTGACCCTCCTGGATGTCTCTGCTCATGCCCCTCCTGCTCAAGTAGAGATCCTATGGGACATGTTTTGTACCTTGGACACAAGAGGTGTACTTCAGACCTTGACTTATCACCAAGGATAATATCCAGGAGGGATCTAATCTGAGCCCCCTCTTCTTTCCTCAGCTTGATGACTTTTGTACACTACTAACATGGAGCTTAGGTCTGCCAGGCTGGAAGCTCTGGGCCCAGTACACACACAAAAAGTGTCCTAAGTGTTCAGATGAGCTACTATGCCCCAGGAGAATTGTGAAGATTCCATGCATCCCTACACTGGAGTGTGTCCCAATTCCAGACTCATGTCTCCTCACCTGCTACTAAAATCCAAAAGCACTATGTAGGAGGAAGGACATGGCTGTCTATGCATAACTGTTGGGGGCCCTGCAGCCCCAAAGCCATCTCCTGCAGGAGGACCTAATTCAGGACTACCTGAGAAACCAAGTATAGTGGACACAGACAATGTCAGTCAAGTGGAAACTGACGTATAGAAGAGATGCTTTCTTCGGACCAATGGGACACTGGTGGAGGGTGTTAAAGGAGCTTGCAGAAGCATTCAGACTAGCTTGCTGCAGTATTTGTCATCTGCTCCTGGAGTCTGTGTCATTGATTCCCCGCCACCTCACCTCCAACCCCCAAGGGCAGGTCGGGTCGGGCACGAATAGTTCAGGACACAGGCAACATACTACCTGTCTTGATCTTCCCTAAAGTCCAAAGATGTACTTATGATATTCCTGACAGCCAAGAACACATTCATGGTGGTATTAGTGATGGCGACCTAGGAGTCCAGTTTTGCTGCTATAAAGGTGACATGTGACATAGATGAAGCCCTGGGAAGAGCAGTGTACCAGTACTAATTCTCCCCTGGATGCTCAGGATGGATCTGTGTGAACCAATCTGCTGAGCATAAACCAGTAAACACAGCATGTGCATTCACACTCTGCATGCACACCTAGCACCCTGGGTCCTCACTAGGGACACCTTGTAGAACATCAGATCCATTCATAGAACCCTCCTCAAAATCCACATGTTGGATATCTGAGACAGATACAATTGTCATCTTCTAAGGGTTTTATGCCCCTCCCATAACACATGCAAATGGTTCAGTTTATGACTGAACCCCCAGGCCTGGCCTTCCTCTCCTTACCATCACTGAATCTTCATAACTGAGCAGTCTGGCTCAGTTACTTCCTATTGGAAATCTCTTTTGGAATCCGGTTATCACTAGACACAGTCTCTGCCATCACTCTGACTCTCTGGGCTTGATTATCAGGGGACAGGCAGAAGGTAAGTCAGGATGTACAGCCACTGTCCTCAAAGGTCACAGACTCTATTTAAGTCTAGTCAGGTTTAGCACTGAGGGGGCAGACACGCAAGGAAGGATCTTCACACTTGAGACTACCATTATACGCTGTATGTCTGGTTGAACCCATGGACAGAGACTGAGTAATCTTTGGAACTGAGGCTGTAGACCTGGATGGGGGAGGGGCAGGCAGAAAGCAGGCCTGGCTCCAAAAAGATGTTTGCTCATTCAGTCCAGGCATTCTTACTTCTCCTGTCTCCTCAAACACCTACTCTGCCACATAGAAAATTACCCTAGCCCTACCTTGGTTGTGCAATCACTGACTCCTTCTTTGTGCAGAGCTGTGTTGAAGTTTGGTCCCTATTGCTCCCAGAAATATAGCTCAGACTCAATGTATGTTTACAAATACCTTAACCATGTAGCCAGACTTTTGTTTGGTGATTGCCTGTACTCAGACACTATGTGTCTGTCTTGTCACATTTTCCCCAGTAACTCTGCTCTGTCTAGCTCTATCCCAGAATTCCTTCTGCTTACATGATGTCTCACCATCTATTCTACCCATTCCTATAGTCCATAGGTCTTGTTATTGACAGGTGATGCAAAAGATATTCTCTCTACAGAGCTGGAACTGAATGTGTCCTATGCTGAGGCCTGGGATGGGGAGCTGGACAGGTTCTGGATGACCGTCACCATCTCCATCAGCCTCTTCCTGTTCACCATGTGCTACAGTGCTGCTGTCACAATTTTCAAGGTTGGCAATACCATCACCCTAGTGGACCCCTACTGTCCTGCAATGTTCTTACTGTCCCCAAGCTGTCTTCACACTGTTCCCACAGGGCTTCAAGCTGTTGCTATTGTATCTATAATGTTACTAGTTTGTCTCCACACTGTTTCCCACACTGTTCCTATGATTTCCTATGTTCCCAGTGTTCCAAGCTATCCAAAGGAGTGCCCTAAAGTGGAAACTTTAAGTGTTCTTTGGAAAGTCAGTTGCGTTGATTGGTGTTTTTCTTGGGCAAGCACATGAAGGAGTGTTTTCCTGAAGTGAACACAGATGTGAAAGGGTAAGCCAGAGTCATGAAGGAATGTTTTGCTGAAACAGACACAGGAGAAAGAATGATCTGCTAAAGCAATCACATGAAAGAACATGTGATTAAGATTCTTTGCTAACCACATATATGTATTGGTCCACCTTATATTGTGTAGTTGAGCTCCATTTGTCTGGACTCCATAGAGAGAAAAGACAACAAAAAATTTCTGGTGGTGTGCTGCAGTTTCTTGCCACTTCCTCAGACTGATTGGCAGAGTGATGTCAGCTGAGACAGAACCATGTACTGAGGCAAGGCACATGCTGAGGCAAGACCCATGGAGGATGTATGAGTTTTAGAGGCTATAAATAGGACTTGATGGACAGTGACTGAGGCTGAGCTTGCCTTGCTTATAGAGCTAGCTGTGCGATGCTTGTTGGTCTCGAGTCTGAGTTGATCTTTGCTTCACTGAGAGGGGCACAGATGAGAAATTCTCTTGATGTTTTTCCTGCCTCCCTCTGTTGACTCATGCTGAGGCTGAGCCTGGCTGTCTCTACTAGACGGTGCCACAGCTTCTAATAGAAAAGCCTTGAACACATGGGCATGGGGGAAATTTCCTGAACAGAACACCAATGGCTTATGCTCTAAGATCAAGAATCGACAAATGGGACTTCATACGATTGCAAAGCTTCTGTAAGGCAAAGGACACCGTAATTACAACAAAAGGGCAATCAACAGATTGGGAAAAGATCTTTACCAATCCTTCATCAGATAGAGGGCTAGTATCCAAAATATACAAAGAACTCCAGAAGTTAGACTCCAGAGAGTCACATAACCCTATTAAAAATGGGGTACAGAGCTAAACAAAGAATTCTCAACTGAGGAATATTGAATAGCTGAGAAACACCTAAAGCAATGTTCAACATCCTTAGTCATTGGGGAAATGCAAATCAAAACAACCCTGAGATTCCACCTCATACAGTCAGAATGGTGGGATTGCAAGCTGGTACAACCACTCTGGAAATCAGTCTGGAGGTTACTTAGAAAACTGGACATAGTACTGCCTGAGGACCCAGCTATACTACTCCTGGGCATTTATCCAAAAGATGCTCTAACATATAACAAAGACACATGTTCCACTATGTTCATAGCAACCTTATTTATAATAGCCAGAAGCTAAAAATGAAAGAAAGAAAGAACCCATATGTCCCTCAACAGAGGAATGGATACAGAAAATGTGGTACATTTTCACAATGGAATACTACACAGCTATTAAAACAAAGACTTCATGAAATTCATAGGCAAATGGATGGAACTAGAAAACATCATCCTGAGTGAGGTAATCCAATCACACACACACACACACACACACACAACACATGGTATGTACTTACTGATAAGTGGATATTAGCCCAAAAGCTCGAATTTCCCAAGATGGAATCTACAGACCACATGAAGCCCAAGAAGGACAACCAAAGTGTGAATGCTTCAGTCCTTCTTAGAAGGGGGAACAAAGGACTGGACACTTCCGGTTTGTAACTGGAGCCTGAACCTCACTGATCCCAGCCCACAGCTCCCTGCTCCCAAACCCCGTGGGAGAGAGAGCTCACTGCCCAGAGAGGTGGGCACTCTTGAAACTGCAGGTGGGAGAGACCGCCAGTACTGCCCAAACTTGCCCACATCCCTGGCCCAAGAGGAAACTGTATAGGGCCTCTGGGAACAGGAAGACAGGGGCACTCAAGCGGCAGGTCCCCTGAGGTCCAGACACCACTCTGATCGGAAGGGACTTGGTCAACAACTCCCTTCACCCAAATCCCGTGGGAGGGAGAGGTAAATCTTCAGAGGGGCAGACATGCCTGGGAAGCCAGAAGAGACTACACTCTGCCCACATTTCTGACTCTAGAGGAAAACACCTAGTGCCATCTGGACCCCCTGTGTACAGGGACCTGAGAAAAGGCGGGGTAGGCACTTCTGGTTGCTACCTTCACAGAGAGCTGAAACACAGCCTCTGAGGAGCGACTTCAGGCCTGAGAAAAGAGGTAAGACCAACTTTTCTGCTCCAAGTGACTTGCCTGGTGGACTCAGGATAAACGCCCACAGGAACAACTGAAGGCCAGTAGACAGGAAAGACTATACGCATGAAAGCAGAACACTTTTTTCTCAAAACTGGCTGAAACAAAAGAGGAAAAGAGGTCTACAGCACTCCTGATACACAGGCCTATAGGACAGTCTAGCCACTGTCAGAAATAGCAGAACAAGGTAAAACAAGAGACAACCTGATGGCAACAGGCAAGCATAGGAACCCAAGCAACAGAAACCAAGACTACATGGCCATCAGAGTCCAATTCTCCCACCAAAGCAAACACTGAATATCCAAACACACCAGAAAAGCAAGACCTTGATTTTAAATCACATTTGATCATGATGATGGAGGACTTCAAGAAAGACATAAAGACCTCCCTTAGAGAAACACAGGAAAACATACATAAACAAGTAGAAGCCTATAGAGAGGAATCACAAAACATCCCTGAAAGAATTACAGGAAAACACAATCAAACAGGTGAAGGAATTAAAAATGGAAATAGAAACAATAAAGAAAGCACAAAGGGAGACAACCCTGGATATAGAAAACCAAAGGAAGAGACAAGGAGCCATAGATACAAGCATCACCAACAGAATACAAGAGATAGAAGAGAGAATCTCAGGAGCAGAAGATTTCATAGAAATTATTGACACAACTGTTAAAGATAATGTAAAATGGAAAAGCTACTGGTCCAAAACATACAGGAAATCCAGGACACAATGAGAATATCAAATCTAAGGATAATAGGTATAGAAGAGAGTGAAGACTCCCAACTTAAAGGACAAGTAACTATCTTCAACAAATTTATAGAAGAAAATTTCCCTAATCCAAAGAAAGAGAAGCCCATAAACATAAAAGAAGCCTACAGAACTCCAAATAGATTGGACCAGAATAGAAACTCCTGCTATCACATAATAGTCAGAACATCAAATACAAAAAAACAAAGAAAGAATATTAAAAGCAGTAAGGAAAAAAGGTCAAGTAACATATAAAGGCAGACCTATCAGAATTACACCAGACTTCTCACAAGAGACTATGAAAGCCAGAAGATCCTGGACAGATGTCATACAGACACTAAGAGAACACAAATGCCAGCCCAGGTTACTGTATCCAGCAAAACTCTCAATTAACACAGATGGAGAAACCAAGATATTCCATGACAAAACCAAATTTACACAATAACTTTCTACAAATCCAGCACTACAAAGGATAATAAATGGTAAAGCCCAACATAAGGAGGCAAGCTACACCCGAGAAAAAGCAAGAAACTAATCGTCTTGGCAACAAAACAAAGAGAAGAAAAGCACACAAACATAATCTCACATCGAAATACGAATATTACTGGAAGCAACAATCACTATACCTTAATATCTCTCAACATCAATGGACTCGATTCCCCAATAAAAAGACACAGATTAACAAACTGGATATGCAAAGAGGATCCAACATTTTGCTGCCTACAGGAAACAGACTTCAGAGACAAAGACAGACACTACCTCAGAGTAAAAGGCTGGAAAACAACTTTCCAAGCAAATGGTCTGAAGAAGCAAGCTGGAGTAGCCATTCTAATATCAAATAAAATCGATTTTCAACAAAAAGTCATCAAAAAAGATAAGGAAGGACACTTCATATTCATCAAAGGAAAAATCCACCAAGATGAACTCTCAATCCTAAATAGCTATACTCCAAATACAAGGGCACCTCCATACATAAAAGAAACCTTACAAAAGCTCAAAGCACACATTGCACCTCACACAATAATAGTAGGAGATTTCAACACCCCACCCTCATCAATGGGCAGATCATGGAAACAGAAGTTAAACAGAGACGTAGACAGACTAAAAGTCATAAACAAAGTGGATTTAACAGATATTTATAGAACATTCTATCCTAAAACAAAAGGATATACCTTCTTCTCACTACCTCACTGTACTTTCTCCAAATTGACCATATAATCGGTCATAAAACAGGCCTCAACAGATACAGAAAGATAGAAATAATCCCATGCGTCCTATCAGACCACCACGGGCTAAAGCTGGTCTTCAATAACAGTAAGGGAAGAATGCCCACATATAAATGGAAGTTGAACAATGCTCTACTCAATGATAACCTGGTCAAGGAAGAAATAAAGAAAGAAATTAAAGACTTCTTAGAATTTAATGAAAATGAAGGTAAAACATACCCAAACTTATGGGACACAGTGAAAGCTGTGCTAAGAGGAAAACTCATAGCTCTGAGTGCCTGCAGAAAGAAACAGGAGAGAGCATATATCAGCAGCTTGACAGCACACCTAAAAGCTCTAGAACAAAAAGAAGCAAACATACCCAGGAGGAGTAGAAGGCAGGAAATAATCAAACTCAGAGCTGAAATCAACCAAGTAGAAACAAAAAGGTCTATACAAAGAATCAACAGAACCAAAAGCTGGTTCTTTGAGAAAATCACAAGATAGATAAACCCTTAGCCAGACAAAGCAGAGGACACAGAGAGTGTGTCCAAATTAACAAAATCAGAAATGAAAAGGGAGACATAACTACAGCATCAGAGGAAATTCAAAAAATCATCAGATTTTACTACAAAAGCCTATATTCAACAAAACTTGAAAATCTGCAGGAAATGACAATTTCCTAGACAGATACCAGGTACCGAAGTTAAATCAGAAACACATAAAACATTTAAACAACCCCATAACTCCTAACGAAATAGAAGCAGTCATTAAAGGTCTGCAAACCAAAAAAAGCCCAGATCCAGATGGGTTTAGTGCAGAATTCTATCAGACCTTCATAGAAGACCTCATACCAATATTATCTAAACCATTCCACAAAATTGAAACAGATGGAGCACTACCGAATTCCTTCTATGAAGCCACAATTACTCTTACACCTAAGCACACAAGGGCCCAACAAAGAAAGAGAACTTCAGACCAATTTCCCTTATGAATATCTGTGCAAAAATTCTCAATGAAATTCTTGCAAATGGAATCCAAGAGCACATCAAAACAATCATCCTTCATGATCAAGTCGGCTTCATCCCAGGGATGTAGGGATGGTTTAATTTATGGATATCCAGCAACGTAATCCACTATATAAATAAACTGAAAGATAAAAACCACATGATCATTTCATTATGGTGAGAAAGCATTTGACAAAATTCAACACCCCTTCATGATAAAAGTCCTGGAAAAAATAGGAATTCAAGGCCCATACCTAAACATAGTAAAAGCCATATACAGCAAATCAGTAGCTCATATTGAACTAAATGGAGAGAAACTTGAAGCAATCCCACTAAAATCAGGGACTAGACAAGGCTGCTCATTCTTTCCCTACTTATTCAATATAGTTCTTGAAGTTCTAGCCAGAGCAATCAGACAGCAAAGGGAGATCAAGGAGATACAGATTGGAAAGGAAGAAGTCAAAATATCACTATTTGCAGATAATATGATAGTATATTTAAGTGATCCCAAAAGTTCCACCAGAGACCTACTAAACCTCATAAACACATTCAGCAAAGTGGCTGGGTATAAAATTAACTCAAATAAATCAGTAGCCTTCCTCTACACAAAAGAGAAAGAAGCTGAGAAAGAAATTAGGGAAACGACACCCTGCATAATAGTCCCAAGTAATATAAAATACCTCAGCATGACTTTAACCAGGCAAGTGAAAGATCTGTATGATAAGAACTTCCAGCCTCTGAATTAAGAAATTGAAGAAGATCTCAGAAGATGGAAAGATCTCCCATGCTCCTGGATTGGCAGGATTAATCTAATAAAAATGGCCATTTTACCAAAAGCCATCTATAGATTCAATGCAATCCCCATCAAAATCTCAATCCAATTCTTCAGAGAGTTAGACAGAACAGTTTGTAAATTCATCTGGAATAACAAAAATCCCAGGATAGCTAAAACTATCCTCAACAATAAAAGGACTTCAGGGGGAATCACTATCCCTGAACTCAAGCAGTATTACAGAGCAATAGTGATAAAAACTGCATGGTATTGGTACAGAGACAGACAGACAGACCAGTGGAATAGAATTGAAGACCCAGATATGAACCCACACACCTTTGGGCACTTGATTTTTGACAAAGGAGCCAAAACCATCCAATGGAAAAAAGAGCATTTTCAGCAAATGGTGCTAGTTCAACTGGAGGTCAGCATGTAGAAGAATGCAGATTGATACATGCTTATCACCCTGTACAAAGCTTAAGTCCAAGTGGATCAAGGACCTCCACATCAAACCAGATACACTCAAATAAGGGGGTGGGGAGGATCATGTTTCAGTCCCAGCAAATGCAGAACTCAGCAGTCATGTGGCTCTGGCTTTAGAGTCAAGAAGAGAAGTGACTACTAGGACAGTTGATTCTAATTAGCTGGAGCTAAGAAATTAGTGGTAATTAAGAAGGGACCAGCATCACTGAGGTGAAATCTTCTGGGAAGTGTTTTTTGAGAGCAAAGAAGCTGTGTTCCAGAGAGAGCCAAGGTTGTACCTCATGCTGCAGCTAGACCTGGTAATGTGTAAGAGTCACCCAGGTAGTACTGATTTTGAAAGTATGGAGAGTAGCTGAGGCTTGGTACTGTGAGAGGCCAGGGAAGGCCATTGATGAAGGCCTCAGTTACAGTTCACAGCTGAGGAATGAAGGGTTCATGCAAAGAAGTTGATGTTTGGCACCATTAAGAGAGCCTATGACACTGGAAAAAATTTCCTGAACAAAACACCAATGGCTTATGCTCTAAGATCAAGAATCGACAAATGGGATCTCATAAAACTGCAAAGCTTCTGTAAGGCAAAGGTCACTGTGGTTAGGACAAAATGGCAACCAACAGATTGGGAAAAGATCTTTACCAATGCTACAACAGATAGAGGCCTTATATCCAAAATATACAAAGAACTCAAGAAGTTAGACTTCAGGGAGACAAATAACCCTACTAAAAAATGGAGTTCAGAGCTAAACAAAGAATTCACAGCTGAGGAATGCTGAATGGCTGAGAAACACCTAAAGAAATGTTCAACATCTTTAGTCATAAGGGAAATGCAAATCAAAACAACCCTGAGATTTCACCTCACACCAGTGAGAATGGCTAAGATCAAAAACTCAGGTGACAGCAAATGTCGACGAGGATGCGGAGAAAGAGGAACACTCCTCCATTGTTGGTGGGATTGCAGACTGGTAAAACCATTCTGGAAACCAGTCTGGAGGTTCCTCCGAAAATTGGACATTGAACTGCCTGAGGATCCAGCTATACCTCTCTTGGGCATATACCCAAAAGATGCCCCAACATATAAAAAAGACATGTGCTCCACTATGTTTATAGCAGCCTTATTTATAATAGCCAGAAGCTGGAAAGAACCCAGATGCCCTTCAACAGAGGAATGGATACAGAAAATGTGGTACATCTACACAATGGAATATTACTCAGCTATTAAAAACAATGCCTTTATGAAATTCATAGGTAAATGGATGGATCTGGAAAATATCATCCTGACTGAGGTAACACAATCACAGAAAAACACACATTGTATGCACTCATTGATAAGTGGCTATTAGCCCAAATCCTTGAATTATCCTAGATGCCTAGAACACATGAAACTCAAGGCAGATGATCAAAATGTGAATGCTTCACTCCTTCTTTAAAAGGGGAACAAGAATACCCTTGGCAGGGTATAGAGAGGCAAAGATTAGAACAGAGACAGAAGGAACACCCTTTCAGAGCCTGCCCCACATGTGGCCCATACATATACAGCCACCCAAGTAGACAAGATGGATGAAGTAAAGAAGTGCAGGCCGACAGGAGCCGGATGTAGATGTCTCCTGAGAGACACAGCCAGAATACAGCAAATACAGAGCCAAATGCCAGCAGCAAACCACTGAACTGAGAACAGGACCCCCATTGAAGTAATCAGAGAAAGAACTGGAAAGCTTGAAGGTGCTCGAGACCCCCATATGTACAACAATGCCAAGCAACCAGAGCTTCCAGGGACTAAGCCACTACCTAAAGAGTATACATGGACTGACGGAGGACTCTGACCTCATAGGTAGCAATGAATATCCTAGTAAGAGCACCAGTGGAAGGGGAAGCCCTTGGTCCTACTAAGACTGGACCGCCAGTGAACGTGATTGTTGGGGGGAGGGCGGCAATGTTGGGAGAATGGGGAAGGGAACACCCATAAGGAAGGGAAGGGGGAGGGTTTGGGGGATGTTGGCCCAGAAACTGGGAAAGGGAATAACACTCGAAATGTAAAGAAGAAATACTCAAGTTAATAAAAAAATTGAAATCTGACAATGTGTCGGCTTATACTTCTGCCTCTTTTGTGTCCCTTTGTAAAATGATGGGTGTTCGATTGACCCGTGGATTACCCTATAACTCTCAGGGTCAGGGCATTATTGAATGAGCCCATCGAACCCTAAAAGAATGTTTAATTAAACAAAAGGGGGGAATTGCCTCCACTGGCTCCACCCCTAGGGAAAGATTAGCCATTGCTCTCTTTACCTTGAATTTTTTAAATGAAGATAAGCAGGGTCGGGTTGCAGCTGAGCGTCAGGTCAACCCTGATGTTTCTCCTAAGGGCTTGGTGATGTGGAAGGATGTTTTAACTGGTTGTTGGAAGCGCCCTGACCCAGTGTTGGTCTGGGCAACAGGGTCTGTTTGTGTGTTTCCCTAGGATCATCGGCAGCCACTGTGGGTCCCGGAGAGGCTGACCAGAGCGGTCCAAGATGAACGGAAGGAGGATACTATGGATGTTCCTGATGTTGCCGATGCTTCCTGTGGTGATGGCTGAAGACCTACGCTGAGGACTTTTATATGTATTTCCCAAACCCTTGCCATCGACACATTCAGCACAAGTGTTTCCCTGGTTTTTCTCTTCTAATGCTTCATTACAGTTACCCTTTTTGCCATGGGATGGAGAAATAGCACCTGTAAATGATTCAGTGCAGCTTCAGCTGAAATGATAATGAATCAGCTGCATGGTTTGACATGCCTATCAATAGTTATACCAAAGCTAATGCCACATGGATTCAAGGGGTGTCGCCTGCCAGTATTTCCAAAGGCAATGATACCATGCCTTCCCAACCTAGATGGGCTCCCTTTTGCAAGGGTACCCGTGAGTCACTTCCGCTATGGACTGGGTGTCAGGCTAGAAAGGCAACATGGGCTGTAAAGAAGTATTTTACCTTTTCTCCTTATATTAGCACAGCCCATAATGACTCATTTTCAGGGTATAATTGGACCTATCAGAATCCTGCTCAGGCAGTAGCTAGTAATCCTTTCAATGTGTGGTTGTTATGTGGAGTGAATGGTATTTACACAGATATCTGTCCTCTGAGCATGTTAGTGGGAGGGGTTTGGGGTAATGTAAGCTTTCACTGGAATGTATCTATAGGGTTTGAAACCTCTGTTACTCAACTTGCTTATGGGCTTAATGTTTCCTTTAAGGCTACGCCTGTCTGTATGCCTTTTGTGTTTATTGTACTGGTTCAGGAGCTTAGACAATCTATCGTCCATATCAACTCCACCCATGTGGACGTATCTTTAGCTGGAGGACTGGCTGATTGGATCACCACAGCTGCCTCTCGGCTAAAAGAATGGGCAGGACTCACCCTGTGCCTGATTCTTTAGTGCATTTGCCGTATGCGGTTTCATCAATGGAGAACTCAAGCCTTAATGATTCAGGCTATTGCAGCAGTGGAGACAAGACAGTGTCCTTCAGTATGGCTTGGTATGCTAGAGAAGTAGTCAATGACAGGTAAGACTCCCTGGGCATGTTACCAACCTAAGACAGGGATCAAACCTAAGCTGTTTGTCTCCCGATGACGGGTAAGGGGCATTGCTGCAGGGGGCAACCTAAGACAGGCATTCTCTCTGCCAAAAATATTAAGAAGGGGGAGATGTGGGGAGCGGGTGTAGTGGCAATCCCAACATGGTGCCTGGGACTGCTGCCGAGTCTTACGACTAGCACCTGAAAGTAAGCCACGCCCCATCGTGAGAGCTGCGCAGGCGCACCATGACGATAGATCAGGCCATGTGATGTGGACCTATGAACGGAGGTTATGCAGACTGGACGGTTGAGGCGGTTGAGGGAGGTTATAAGGGAGTACGCTCTCGGGCTGGAGAGAGATTGTTGCTGCTTGCATGCTAAAAGGTTCCTGAATAAACTGCTTTGAGAAGAACATCGTGGTATTACTCCTTTCCTGCTGGTTGGGGTTGGAAGCGACACTCATTGATAAGTGACTATTAGCCCAAATGCTTGAATTACCCTAGATGCACAGAACATGTGAAACTCAAGAAGGATGACCAAAATGCGAATGCTTCACTCCTTCTCTAAAAGGGGAACAAGAATACCCTTGGGAGGGAAGAGGGAGGCAAAGTTTAGAACAGAGGCTGAAGGAACGCCCATTCAGAGCCTGCCCCAAATGTGGCCCATAAGTATACAGCCACCAAACTAGATAAGATGGATGAAGGAAAGAAGTGCAGGCTGACAGTAACTGGATGTAGATCTCTCCTGAGAGACACATCCAGAATATGGCAAGTACGTAGGCGAATGCCAGCCGCAAACCACTGGACTGAGAATGGGACCCCCATTGAAGGAATCAGAGAAAGGACTGAAGGAACTTGAAGGGGCTTGAGACCCCATATGAACAGTAATGCCAACCAACCAGAGCTTCCAGGGACTAAGCCTTACCCAAAGACTATACATGGACTGACCCTGGGCTCTAACTGCATAGGTAGCAATGAATAGCCTAGTAAGTGCAGCAGTGGAAGGGGAAGCCCTTGGTCCTGCCAAGACTGAACCCCCGTGAATGGGATTGTTGACAGGAGTGTGGTAAGGGGAGGAGGATGGGGAGTGGAACACCCATATAGAAGGGGGGGAAGGGGTTAGGGGGATGTTTGCCTGGAAACTGGGAAAAGTAATATCAATTGAAACGTAAATAAGAAATAACCAATTTAATAAAGTGGAGAAAAAAAGAGGGGGGAACAAAAATATTCATAGGAGGGGATATGGAAACAAAGTTTGGAGCTGAGACATAAGGAATGTCCATATAGAGACTGCCCCCATTGGGGATCTAGCCATATACATACAGCCACCAAACTTAGACATATTGCTGATGCCAAGAAGTGCATGGTAACTGGAGCCTGATATAGCTGTCTCCTGAGAGGCTCAGCTAGAGCATGACAAATACAGAGGTCAATGCTTGCAGCCAACAATTGGACTGAGAATGGGGTCCCCATTGGAGGAGTTAGAGAAAGGGTTAAAGGAACTGAAGGGGTTTGCAGCCCCATAAGAACAACATTACTAACCATCCAGAGCTCTCAGGGACTAAACTACCATCCAGTGAGTACACATGGAGAGACCCATGGTTCCAGCTGCATATGTAACAGAAGTTGGCCTGGTTGGGCTCCAATGGGAGGAGAAGCCCTCGGTTCTGCCAATCCTTGATCTCCCAGTGTAGGGGAATGTCAGGGCATGGAGGTGGGAAGGGGTGGTTCAGTGGGGAAACACTCTTATAGAAGAAGGGAGAGGGGATGGGATAGGGAGTTTATGGATGGGAAACTGGGAAAGGGGTTAACATTTGAAATGTAAATAAAAAAAATATCCAATTAAGAAAAAAAAAGAAATACTGGCAGAAGACCATGGGTGGAGGAAAAACCTGTCTGACCAACCTCTGCAGGGAGCTGAGGCTACCTGGTTTACAAATAGCAGCAGTTTTCTCAATGAAGGTCAGAAATGAGCAGGTGCTGCCTTGGTGGATGGCACAAATATCATTTCGGTAGACCCCCAGCCCCCAAACAGAAAGCAGAACTAATTGCCATCACCAAGGTTTTGGAACTTGGGGCTGGCAAGAAAATTAACATCTACATGGATAGCAGGTAGGCCTTTGCCACAGCCCACATCCACTGGGTTATATACCGAGAGAGAGAACCACTCACATCAGAGGGAAAAGAAATGAAAAACAAGCAGGAAATCTTGATCTCTTGGATGCCCCGATGAAGCCAGCAACTGTATTATTCATTGCCCAGGGCATCAGAAGGGAAGACACTCAGTGGCCTGGGGCAATAACCAGGCAGATCAAGTGGTTGGAGAAATGGCTATGCAGGAGCCTATCCCAGAGACACCTGCTGGGAAATGGGATTGGTCTAAGGGATGGCCTCACTTAGAATATACAGCAGAAGGAAAGGCCTAAATTGCTAGCCACCCCATCAAGTATTACTTAGAGGGGGAAGGATGATGGAGTACTCAAGAGGGGAAACTATACTCCCCAGAGAACAACCAAAAGACTCACTTGGCCAAGTGCATAAATGAACTCATCTAGTGGATAGGAAGCTCATCCAAGCAGTCAAGGGAGAGACAGTGGAACAATGTAAGGTATGTCAGCAAGTAAATGCTTATGCAGCCAAGAACAACAGGGCAAGAGACCTAGGGGAAAACGACCTGGGGTATATTGAGAGGTCGGTTTCACAGAAGTTAACTCAGGAGACTGTAGATACTTTTCCTGGATGGGTTGAGGCTTTCCCCACCAAGCAGAAAACAGCTACCGTGGTAGCCAAGAAGATATTAGAAGAAATTTTCCTAAGGTTCAGAGTGCCCAAGGTAACTGGATTGGACAACGCTCTTGCTTTTGTTTCTAAGGTAAGTCAGGGATTGGCAGAGATATTGGGGACTACTTGGAAGCTCCATTGTGTATACCATCCCCAGAGCTCAGGGTAGGTAGAGGGAATGAACCGAACCCTAAAAGAGGCCGTAATTAAATCGCCCTTGGAGACTGGCCCTGATTGGGTGGTGTTCCTTTTCCTGGCCCTATTTGGAGACCAGAATACCCCCTACCGGAACACCCCCTACCACTTTAACCTGACCCCTTTTGAGATCCTGTTTGGTTCCCCAACGTCCTTGGTATCCATTGGGTCCTCCCTGGAGGTATCCCAATTCACTGATAGGAACGTCTTCTTGAGGCTCCAAACCCTTCAGTAAATATAACATGAGATTTAGCCCAAACTGTCTGCCTTATATGCTCCAGGAACACCAGAGACCCCTCACCACTTCCGGACTGGTGACTAGGTCCACGTTCAGAGACATCAGGCACAGTTGCTGGAACCCAGGTGGAAGAGACCCTTTCCGGTGCTGTTAACTACTTCCAGAGTCCTCATGTGGATGGTATTGTGGCCTGGGTGCATACATCCCATGTGTAATTTGCAGATACACAGGGACCCCTGCTGCCTCCATGTGCCGGTTTGTCAAACCTGAACTGTTTCCACTGAAACTGGAGATGAGGTCGCCTCCCTGACAGCCTCCAAACCCCTCAACACCTGGTGGCCCAACCTCACTTTTGACCTGTGCCAGCTGGCGGCAGGACTTGACTCGTGGGACATTCCCACTCATGATGGGAATGCTGGCAGAAGCAAACTGCCCATGTGGGAGAAAGAGGGCTCTGGGCTGGGGCGGGGGAGCGATAGGCTGTGCATTCCCCACATAGGGGTATCAGTTGCAGGAGACTTCCACTTATTTTTGCCCTTGAGATGGAAAAAGCCTGGCAGAAGTTCACTGATGAGGGCGTCCAGAACAGTTTTGTTGCACTGCCTGGTGAATGTGAGATTACAGGAGACACCTACTGGAACCCCTCTTCCTCTTGGGACTCGGTCATGGTAAAAAGAAATTACAGGATTGGGGAACGCTACCAGGGGGACAGAGGTATTGGGGTACCCCCAGCGCAAATGCCACCTGTAACCCAATAATAATCAGATTCTCTCAGAAAGGCAAAGAAGTAATGGGATGGCTAAAGGGAAAAACTTGGGGACTCGGGTTGTACAAATAGGGATATGATGATGGCCGAGATGAGAGAAGGGCTAGCCAAATGGAAGAGAGAAAGTGAACAGAGTGAGGGCTAGTTCAAGTCTTGGTTTAACTCCTCACTTGGCTAACTACCCTCATATCCACCTTGTTAGGACCCTTAGTTGCGCTCCTGCTACTGTTGACCTTTGGGCCCTGAGTATTGAAAAAGACTATAGCCTTCTTAGAAGAGAGAATAGGTGCAGTACAGCTGGTGGTACTGTGCCAATAATATGAGACCCTGAGAATAGGACCTGAAGAATATGAGTTAGTCACCAGAGACCCCTGAGCATAGCTCCAAGATTGGAGCTTGTACAAGAAAAAGAGGGGGATGAAGGACCCTTGGGGCTTTTGCCAGTCTTACACTCACCAGCCTTGGGCCAAGGCTGGGCCAGGTTCAAGCTTCCTGCCTTGGGTCGAGGCTAGGCCTTGTTCCATTCATCACCCACAGGAACACTATGGAATAGAGAATTCTCAGAAGGTACTGACTGATGCTTGCTAGCCAATAGATTTAAAGGTCAATATACTCAGCCAATAAGTTTGAACTGTAACCTTGCTAATGTAACCTGTGCCCCTAAAAAGTATAAAAACTGCTTGTATAACCTTTTGGGGTCACCTTCTAGACCTTGAGGAACTAACTGAAGGTCGACCCCAACGTGATAGAAAATAAACCTCTTGTTTTTTCATTGAAAAAACAAAAAGAGTTTTCAAAGGAGAAGAATGTTATTTTGTGACCAAGAGACTGTTCTTGTGATATTATGGTGAAGAATGTGGCTGCTTTTTACCCTGGTCTAAAGAGTCTACCTGAGGCTAAGGTAAAGAGATTAACAAAGGAAGTCTTAATTAAGCCCAGCAAAGACTTTGTTTTCTGGTTTTGTCCCACGAATAGTGTTGTGAGTAAGTATAGTAAACTTTGAAAGGAAAAATATAAGTGTATGGTTCAAGTAATAAAGGGATACTAGGAAGTGAAATGTAGCTGAATCCTATGTTCAAGGTGATTAAGAGATTAAGGGAGTGGTGATCTCAGGGCAAGATCCCACTCAGCTAAGCTTACTGTTTGTATTCGCAGTTGAACAAGGAAAGTTTGGACTTTCAGTCTGGAATGACATACAATCTAGAAATTGAGGGCACACTTTTGTCCCTTGTATCCAGATTTTGAGGCTGGAAGCACAGGTTTTTGATCTGGATCTTGAGGAACAGTGGCCATGAAAATCTTAGGCCCAGGTATGGTGGTACACAGTTTTAATCACAGGAGACAAAGCCAAGCAGATCTCTGAGTTCAAGGCCAGCCTGGGACAGGGCAAATTCTAGGTGAAGGAATGTTTAAGTCTAGGCATGGTGGTACATACCTTTAATTCTAGCATTCAAAAGACAAGAACCATGAAGGTCTCTGAGTTAAAGGTCAATTTACAGACCACATTCTAGGACAGCCAAGCTTAGGCAGTGAAGGAGTTGCAAAACAGAAATCTGGTAATAGAATAAGGGGGTGGGGAGGATCATGTTTCAGTCCCAGCAAATGCAGAACTCAGCAGTCATGTGGCTCTGGCTTTAGAGTCAAGAAGAGAAGTGACTACTAGGACAGTTGATTCTAATTAGCTGGAGCTAAGAAATTAGTGGTAATTAAGAAGGGACCAGCATCACTGAGGTGAAATCTTCTGGGAAGTGTTTTTTGAGAGCAAAGAAGCTGTGTTCCAGAGAGAGCCAAGGTTGTACCTCATGCTGCAGCTAGACCTGGTAATGTGTAAGAGTCACCCAGGTAGTACTGATTTTGAAAGTATGGAGAGTAGCTGAGGCTTGGTACTGTGAGAGGCCAGGGAAGGCCATTGATGAAGGCCTCAGTTACAGTTCACAGCTGAGGAATGAAGGGTTCATGCAAAGAAGTTGATGTTTGGCACCATTAAGAGAGCCTATGACACTGGAAAAAATTTCCTGAACAAAACACCAATGGCTTATGCTCTAAGATCAAGAATCGACAAATGGGATCTCATAAAACTGCAAAGCTTCTGTAAGGCAAAGGTCACTGTGGTTAGGACAAAATGGCAACCAACAGATTGGGAAAAGATCTTTACCAATGCTACAACAGATAGAGGCCTTATATCCAAAATATACAAAGAACTCAAGAAGTTAGACTTCAGGGAGACAAATAACCCTACTAAAAAATGGAGTTCAGAGCTAAACAAAGAATTCACAGCTGAGGAATGCTGAATGGCTGAGAAACACCTAAAGAAATGTTCAACATCTTTAGTCATAAGGGAAATGCAAATCAAAACAACCCTGAGATTTCACCTCACACCAGTGAGAATGGCTAAGATCAAAAACTCAGGTGACAGCAAATGTCGACGAGGATGCGGAGAAAGAGGAACACTCCTCCATTGTTGGTGGGATTGCAGACTGGTAAAACCATTCTGGAAACCAGTCTGGAGGTTCCTCCGAAAATTGGACATTGAACTGCCTGAGGATCCAGCTATACCTCTCTTGGGCATATACCCAAAAGATGCCCCAACATATAAAAAAGACATGTGCTCCACTATGTTTATAGCAGCCTTATTTATAATAGCCAGAAGCTGGAGAACCCAGATGCCCTTCAACAGAGGAATGGATACAGAAAATGTGGTACATCTACACAATGGAATATTACTCAGCTATTAAAAACAATGCCTTTATGAAATTCATAGGTAAATGGATGGATCTGGAAAATATCATCCTGACTGAGGTAACACAATCACAGAAAAACACACATTGTATGCACTCATTGATAAGTGGCTATTAGCCCAAATCCTTGAATTATCCTAGATGCCTAGAACACATGAAACTCAAGGCAGATGATCAAAATGTGAATGCTTCACTCCTTCTTTAAAAGGGGAACAAGAATACCCTTGGCAGGGTATAGAGAGGCAAAGATTAGAACAGAGACAGAAGGAACACCCTTTCAGAGCCTGCCCCACATGTGGCCCATACATATACAGCCACCCAAGTAGACAAGATGGATGAAGTAAAGAAGTGCAGGCCGACAGGAGCCGGATGTAGATGTCTCCTGAGAGACACAGCCAGAATACAGCAAATACAGAGCCAAATGCCAGCAGCAAACCACTGAACTGAGAACAGGACCCCCATTGAAGTAATCAGAGAAAGAACTGGAAAGCTTGAAGGTGCTCGAGACCCCCATATGTACAACAATGCCAAGCAACCAGAGCTTCCAGGGACTAAGCCACTACCTAAAGAGTATACATGGACTGACGGAGGACTCTGACCTCATAGGTAGCAATGAATATCCTAGTAAGAGCACCAGTGGAAGGGGAAGCCCTTGGTCCTACTAAGACTGGACCGCCAGTGAACGTGATTGTTGGGGGGAGGGCGGCAATGTTGGGAGAATGGGGAAGGGAACACCCATAAGGAAGGGAAGGGGGAGGGTTTGGGGGATGTTGGCCCAGAAACTGGGAAAGGGAATAACACTCGAAATGTAAAGAAGAAATACTCAAGTTAATAAAAAAAATTGAAATCTGACAATGTGTCGGCTTATACTTCTGCCTCTTTTGTGTCCCTTTGTAAAATGATGGGTGTTCGATTGACCCGTGGATTACCCTATAACTCTCAGGGTCAGGGCATTATTGAATGAGCCCATCGAACCCTAAAAGAATGTTTAATTAAACAAAAGGGGGGAATTGCCTCCACTGGCTCCACCCCTAGGGAAAGATTAGCCATTGCTCTCTTTACCTTGAATTTTTTAAATGAAGATAAGCAGGGTCGGGTTGCAGCTGAGCGTCAGGTCAACCCTGATGTTTCTCCTAAGGGCATGGTGATGTGGAAGGATGTTTTAACTGGTTGTTGGAAGCGCCCTGACCCAGTGTTGGTCTGGGCAACAGGGTCTGTTTGTGTGTTTCCCTAGGATCATCGGCAGCCACTGTGGGTCCCGGAGAGGCTGACCAGAGCGGTCCAAGATGAACGGAAGGAGGATACTATGGATGTTCCTGATGTTGCCGATGCTTCCTGTGGTGATGGCTGAAGACCTACGCTGAGGACTTTTATATGTATTTCCCAAACCCTTGCCATCGACACATTCAGCACAAGTGTTTCCCTGGTTTTTCTCTTCTAATGCTTCATTACAGTTACCCTTTTTGCCATGGGATGGAGAAATAGCACCTGTAAATGATTCAGTGCAGCTTCAGCTGAAATGATAATGAATCAGCTGCATGGTTTGACATGCCTATCAATAGTTATACCAAAGCTAATGCCACATGGATTCAAGGGGTGTCGCCTGCCAGTATTTCCAAAGGCAATGATACCATGCCTTCCCAACCTAGATGGGCTCCCTTTTGCAAGGGTACCCGTGAGTCACTTCCGCTATGGACTGGGTGTCAGGCTAGAAAGGCAACATGGGCTGTAAAGAAGTATTTTACCTTTTCTCCTTATATTAGCACAGCCCATAATGACTCATTTTCAGGGTATAATTGGACCTATCAGAATCCTGCTCAGGCAGTAGCTAGTAATCCTTTCAATGTGTGGTTGTTATGTGGAGTGAATGGTATTTACACAGATATCTGTCCTCTGAGCATGTTAGTGGGAGGGGTTTGGGGTAATGTAAGCTTTCACTGGAATGTATCTATAGGGTTTGAAACCTCTGTTACTCAACTTGCTTATGGGCTTAATGTTTCCTTTAAGGCTACGCCTGTCTGTATGCCTTTTGTGTTTATTGTACTGGTTCAGGAGCTTAGACAATCTATCGTCCATATCAACTCCACCCATGTGGACGTATCTTTAGCTGGAGGACTGGCTGATTGGATCACCACAGCTGCCTCTCGGCTAAAAGAATGGGCAGGACTCACCCTGTGCCTGATTCTTTAGTGCATTTGCCGTATGCGGTTTCATCAATGGAGAACTCAAGCCTTAATGATTCAGGCTATTGCAGCAGTGGAGACAAGACAGTGTCCTTCAGTATGGCTTGGTATGCTAGAGAAGTAGTCAATGACAGGTAAGACTCCCTGGGCATGTTACCAACCTAAGACAGGGATCAAACCTAAGCTGTTTGTCTCCCGATGACGGGTAAGGGGCATTGCTGCAGGGGGCAACCTAAGACAGGCATTCTCTCTGCCAAAAATATTAAGAAGGGGGAGATGTGGGGAGCGGGTGTAGTGGCAATCCCAACATGGTGCCTGGGACTGCTGCCGAGTCTTACGACTAGCACCTGAAAGTAAGCCACGCCCCATCGTGAGAGCTGCGCAGGCGCACCATGACGATAGATCAGGCCATGTGATGTGGACCTATGAACGGAGGTTATGCAGACTGGACGGTTGAGGCGGTTGAGGGAGGTTATAAGGGAGTGCGCTCTCGGGCTGGAGAGAGATTGTTGCTGCTTGCATGCTAAAAGGTTCCTGAATAAACTGCTTTGAGAAGAACATCGTGGTATTACTCCTTTCCTGCTGGTTGGGGTTGGAAGCGACACTCATTGATAAGTGACTATTAGCCCAAATGCTTGAATTACCCTAGATGCACAGAACATGTGAAACTCAAGAAGGATGACCAAAATGCGAATGCTTCACTCCTTCTCTAAAAGGGGAACAAGAATACCCTTGGGAGGGAAGAGGGAGGCAAAGTTTAGAACAGAGGCTGAAGGAACGCCCATTCAGAGCCTGCCCCAAATGTGGCCCATAAGTATACAGCCACCAAACTAGATAAGATGGATGAAGGAAAGAAGTGCAGGCTGACAGTAACTGGATGTAGATCTCTCCTGAGAGACACATCCAGAATATGGCAAGTACGTAGGCGAATGCCAGCCGCAAACCACTGGACTGAGAATGGGACCCCCATTGAAGGAATCAGAGAAAGGACTGAAGGAACTTGAAGGGGCTTGAGACCCCATATGAACAGTAATGCCAACCAACCAGAGCTTCCAGGGACTAAGCCTTACCCAAAGACTATACATGGACTGACCCTGGGCTCTAACTGCATAGGTAGCAATGAATAGCCTAGTAAGTGCAGCAGTGGAAGGGGAAGCCCTTGGTCCTGCCAAGACTGAACCCCCGTGAATGGGATTGTTGACAGGAGTGTGGTAAGGGGAGGAGGATGGGGAGTGGAACACCCATATAGAAGGGGGGGAAGGGGTTAGGGGGATGTTTGCCTGGAAACTGGGAAAAGTAATATCAATTGAAACGTAAATAAGAAATAACCAATTTAATAAAGTGGAGAAAAAAAGAGGGGGGAACAAAAATATTCATAGGAGGGGATATGGAAACAAAGTTTGGAGCTGAGACATAAGGAATGTCCATATAGAGACTGCCCCCATTGGGGATCTAGCCATATACATACAGCCACCAAACTTAGACATATTGCTGATGCCAAGAAGTGCATGGTAACTGGAGCCTGATATAGCTGTCTCCTGAGAGGCTCAGCTAGAGCATGACAAATACAGAGGTCAATGCTTGCAGCCAACAATTGGACTGAGAATGGGGTCCCCATTGGAGGAGTTAGAGAAAGGGTTAAAGGAACTGAAGGGGTTTGCAGCCCCATAAGAACAACATTACTAACCATCCAGAGCTCTCAGGGACTAAACTACCATCCAGTGAGTACACATGGAGAGACCCATGGTTCCAGCTGCATATGTAACAGAAGTTGGCCTGGTTGGGCTCCAATGGGAGGAGAAGCCCTCGGTTCTGCCAATCCTTGATCTCCCAGTGTAGGGGAATGTCAGGGCATGGAGGTGGGAAGGGGTGGTTCAGTGGGGAAACACTCTTATAGAAGAAGGGAGAGGGGATGGGATAGGGAGTTTATGGATGGGAAACTGGGAAAGGGGTTAACATTTGAAATGTAAATAAAAAAAATATCCAATTAAGAAAAAAAAAGAAATACTGGCAGAAGACCATGGGTGGAGGAAAAACCTGTCTGACCAACCTCTGCAGGGAGCTGAGGCTACCTGGTTTACAAATAGCAGCAGTTTTCTCAATGAAGGTCAGAAATGAGCAGGTGCTGCCTTGGTGGATGGCACAAATATCATTTCGGTAGACCCCCAGCCCCCAAACAGAAAGCAGAACTAATTGCCATCACCAAGGTTTTGGAACTTGGGGCTGGCAAGAAAATTAACATCTACATGGATAGCAGGTAGGCCTTTGCCACAGCCCACATCCACTGGGTTATATACCGAGAGAGAGAACCACTCACATCAGAGGGAAAAGAAATGAAAAACAAGCAGGAAATCTTGATCTCTTGGATGCCCCGATGAAGCCAGCAACTGTATTATTCATTGCCCAGGGCATCAGAAGGGAAGACACTCAGTGGCCTGGGGCAATAACCAGGCAGATCAAGTGGTTGGAGAAATGGCTATGCAGGAGCCTATCCCAGAGACACCTGCTGGGAAATGGGATTGGTCTAAGGGATGGCCTCACTTAGAATATACAGCAGAAGGAAAGGCCTAAATTGCTAGCCACCCCATCAAGTATTACTTAGAGGGGGAAGGATGATGGAGTACTCAAGAGGGGAAACTATACTCCCCAGAGAACAACCAAAAGACTCACTTGGCCAAGTGCATAAATGAACTCATCTAGTGGATAGGAAGCTCATCCAAGCAGTCAAGGGAGAGACAGTGGAACAATGTAAGGTATGTCAGCAAGTAAATGCTTATGCAGCCAAGAACAACAGGGCAAGAGACCTAGGGGAAAACGACCTGGGGTATATTGAGAGGTCGGTTTCACAGAAGTTAACTCAGGAGACTGTAGATACTTTTCCTGGATGGGTTGAGGCTTTCCCCACCAAGCAGAAAACAGCTACCGTGGTAGCCAAGAAGATATTAGAAGAAATTTTCCTAAGGTTCAGAGTGCCCAAGGTAACTGGATTGGACAACGCTCTTGCTTTTGTTTCTAAGGTAAGTCAGGGATTGGCAGAGATATTGGGGACTACTTGGAAGCTCCATTGTGTATACCATCCCCAGAGCTCAGGGTAGGTAGAGGGAATGAACCGAACCCTAAAAGAGGCCGTAATTAAATCGCCCTTGGAGACTGGCCCTGATTGGGTGGTGTTCCTTTTCCTGGCCCTATTTGGAGACCAGAATACCCCCTACCGGAACACCCCCTACCACTTTAACCTGACCCCTTTTGAGATCCTGTTTGGTTCCCCAACGTCCTTGGTATCCATTGGGTCCTCCCTGGAGGTATCCCAATTCACTGATAGGAACGTCTTCTTGAGGCTCCAAACCCTTCAGTAAATATAACATGAGATTTAGCCCAAACTGTCTGCCTTATATGCTCCAGGAACACCAGAGACCCCTCACCACTTCCGGACTGGTGACTAGGTCCACGTTCAGAGACATCAGGCACAGTTGCTGGAACCCAGGTGGAAGAGACCCTTTCCGGTGCTGTTAACTACTTCCAGAGTCCTCATGTGGATGGTATTGTGGCCTGGGTGCATACATCCCATGTGTAATTTGCAGATACACAGGGACCCCTGCTGCCTCCATGTGCCGGTTTGTCAAACCTGAACTGTTTCCACTGAAACTGGAGATGAGGTCGCCTCCCTGACAGCCTCCAAACCCCTCAACACCTGGTGGCCCAACCTCACTTTTGACCTGTGCCAGCTGGCGGCAGGACTTGACTCGTGGGACATTCCCACTCATGATGGGAATGCTGGCAGAAGCAAACTGCCCATGTGGGAGAAAGAGGGCTCTGGGCTGGGGCGGGGGAGCGATAGGCTGTGCATTCCCCACATAGGGGTATCAGTTGCAGGAGACTTCCACTTATTTTTGCCCTTGAGATGGAAAAAGCCTGGCAGAAGTTCACTGATGAGGGCGTCCAGAACAGTTTTGTTGCACTGCCTGGTGAATGTGAGATTACAGGAGACACCTACTGGAACCCCTCTTCCTCTTGGGACTCGGTCATGGTAAAAAGAAATTACAGGATTGGGGAACGCTACCAGGGGGACAGAGGTATTGGGGTACCCCCAGCGCAAATGCCACCTGTAACCCAATAATAATCAGATTCTCTCAGAAAGGCAAAGAAGTAATGGGATGGCTAAAGGGAAAAACTTGGGGACTCGGGTTGTACAAATAGGGATATGATGATGGCCGAGATGAGAGAAGGGCTAGCCAAATGGAAGAGAGAAAGTGAACAGAGTGAGGGCTAGTTCAAGTCTTGGTTTAACTCCTCACTTGGCTAACTACCCTCATATCCACCTTGTTAGGACCCTTAGTTGCGCTCCTGCTACTGTTGACCTTTGGGCCCTGAGTATTGAAAAAGACTATAGCCTTCTTAGAAGAGAGAATAGGTGCAGTACAGCTGGTGGTACTGTGCCAATAATATGAGACCCTGAGAATAGGACCTGAAGAATATGAGTTAGTCACCAGAGACCCCTGAGCATAGCTCCAAGATTGGAGCTTGTACAAGAAAAAGAGGGGGATGAAGGACCCTTGGGGCTTTTGCCAGTCTTACACTCACCAGCCTTGGGCCAAGGCTGGGCCAGGTTCAAGCTTCCTGCCTTGGGTCGAGGCTAGGCCTTGTTCCATTCATCACCCACAGGAACACTATGGAATAGAGAATTCTCAGAAGGTACTGACTGATGCTTGCTAGCCAATAGATTTAAAGGTCAATATACTCAGCCAATAAGTTTGAACTGTAACCTTGCTAATGTAACCTGTGCCCCTAAAAAGTATAAAAACTGCTTGTATAACCTTTTGGGGTCACCTTCTAGACCTTGAGGAACTAACTGAAGGTCGACCCCAACGTGATAGAAAATAAACCTCTTGTTTTTTCATTGAAAAAACAAAAAGAGTTTTCAAAGGAGAAGAATGTTATTTTGTGACCAAGAGACTGTTCTTGTGATATTATGGTGAAGAATGTGGCTGCTTTTTACCCTGGTCTAAAGAGTCTACCTGAGGCTAAGGTAAAGAGATTAACAAAGGAAGTCTTAATTAAGCCCAGCAAAGACTTTGTTTTCTGGTTTTGTCCCACGAATAGTGTTGTGAGTAAGTATAGTAAACTTTGAAAGGAAAAATATAAGTGTATGGTTCAAGTAATAAAGGGATACTAGGAAGTGAAATGTAGCTGAATCCTATGTTCAAGGTGATTAAGAGATTAAGGGAGTGGTGATCTCAGGGCAAGATCCCACTCAGCTAAGCTTACTGTTTGTATTCGCAGTTGAACAAGGAAAGTTTGGACTTTCAGTCTGGAATGACATACAATCTAGAAATTGAGGGCACACTTTTGTCCCTTGTATCCAGATTTTGAGGCTGGAAGCACAGGTTTTTGATCTGGATCTTGAGGAACAGTGGCCATGAAAATCTTAGGCCCAGGTATGGTGGTACACAGTTTTAATCACAGGAGACAAAGCCAAGCAGATCTCTGAGTTCAAGGCCAGCCTGGGACAGGGCAAATTCTAGGTGAAGGAATGTTTAAGTCTAGGCATGGTGGTACATACCTTTAATTCTAGCATTCAAAAGACAAGAACCATGAAGGTCTCTGAGTTAAAGGTCAATTTACAGACCACATTCTAGGACAGCCAAGCTTAGGCAGTGAAGGAGTTGCAAAACAGAAATCTGGTAATAGAATAAGGGGGTGGGGAGGATCATGTTTCAGTCCCAGCAAATGCAGAACTCAGCAGTCATGTGGCTCTGGCTTTAGAGTCAAGAAGAGAAGTGACTACTAGGACAGTTGATTCTAATTAGCTGGAGCTAAGAAATTAGTGGTAATTAAGAAGGGACCAGCATCACTGAGGTGAAATCTTCTGGGAAGTGTTTTTTGAGAGCAAAGAAGCTGTGTTCCAGAGAGAGCCAAGGTTGTACCTCATGCTGCAGCTAGACCTGGTAATGTGTAAGAGTCACCCAGGTAGTACTGATTTTGAAAGTATGGAGAGTAGCTGAGGCTTGGTACTGTGAGAGGCCAGGGAAGGCCATTGATGAAGGCCTCAGTTACAGTTCACAGCTGAGGAATGAAGGGTTCATGCAAAGAAGTTGATGTTTGGCACCATTAAGAGAGCCTATGACACTGGAAAAAATTTCCTGAACAAAACACCAATGGCTTATGCTCTAAGATCAAGAATCGACAAATGGGATCTCATAAAACTGCAAAGCTTCTGTAAGGCAAAGGTCACTGTGGTTAGGACAAAATGGCAACCAACAGATTGGGAAAAGATCTTTACCAATGCTACAACAGATAGAGGCCTTATATCCAAAATATACAAAGAACTCAAGAAGTTAGACTTCAGGGAGACAAATAACCCTACTAAAAAATGGAGTTCAGAGCTAAACAAAGAATTCACAGCTGAGGAATGCTGAATGGCTGAGAAACACCTAAAGAAATGCAACATCTCTAGTCATAAGGGAAATGCAAATCAAAACAACCCTGAGATTTCACCTCACACCAGTGAGAATGGCTAAGATCAAAAACTCAGGTGACAGCAAATGTCGACCAGGATGCGGAGAAAGAGGAACACTCCTCCATTGTTGGTGGGATTGCAGACTGGTAAAACCATTCTGGAAACCAGTCTGGAGGTTCCTCCGAAAATTGGACATTGAACTGCCTGAGGATCCAGCTATACCTCTCTTGGGCATATACCCAAAAGATGCCCCAACATATAAAAAAGACATGTGCTCCGCTATGTTTATAGCAGCCTTATTTATAATAGCCAGAAGCTGGAAAGAACCCAGATGCCCTTCAACAGAGGAATGGATACAGAAAATGTGGTACATCTACACAATGGAATATTACTCAGCTATTAAAAACAATGCCTTTATGAAATTCATAGGCAAATGGATGGATCTGGAAAATATCATCCTGACTGAGGTAACACAATCACAGAAAAACACACATGGTATGCACTCATTGATAAGTGGCTATTAGCCCAAATCCTTGAATTACCCTAGATGCCTAGAACACATGAAACTCAAGACAGATGATCAAAATGTGAATGCTTCACTCCTTCTTTAAAAGGGGAACAAGAATACCCTTGGCAGGGTATAGAGAGGCAAAGATTAGAACAGAGACAGAAGGAACACCCATTCAGAGCCTGCCCCACATGTGGCCCATACATATACAGCCATCCAATTAGACAAGATAGATGAAGCAAAGAAGTGCAGGCAGACAGGAGCCGGATGTAGATCTCTCCTGAGAGACACAGGCAGAATACTGCAAATACAGAGGCGAATGCCAGCAGCAAACCACTGAACTGAGAACGGGACCCCTGTTGAAGGAATCAGAGAAAGAACTGGAAGAGCTTGAAGGGGCTTGAGACCCCATATGAACAACAATGACAAGCAACCAGAGCTTCCAGGGACTAAGCCACTACCTAAAGACTATACATGGACTGACCCTGGACTCTGACCTCATAGGTAGCAATGAATATCCTAGTAAGAGCACCAGTGGAAGGGGAAGCCCTGGGTCCTGCTAAGACTGAACCCCCCAGTGAACGTGATTGTTGGGGGGAGGGCGGCAATGGGGGGAGGATGGCGAGGGGAACACCCATAACGAAGGGGAGGGGGAGGGGTTAGGGGGATGTTGGCCTGGAATCCGGGAAATGGAATAACACTCAAAATGTACATAAGAAATACCCAAATTAATAAAAAAAAAAAAAAAGAGAGAGCCTATGAGAGGCTATTGGTGAAGCCTAATTGCAGGAAAAGAACCCAGTGTATGGGAGATGCCACCCCATGGGATGAGCACCAAGCACAGCGGCAGAAGTGGTGTGGAGTCAACCAGAGCCTAGAATGCTACAGAGAGAAGAGCTGGAGAAGTGAGCCAAGCCCCTTGGAGGAGCTTGGAAGATTATGTCTGGATCCTGGACACTGGAACAAGAAGCTATGAAGATGAAGTTGACTTGGAGACCCAAAGATGCCAGAGCTCCTTGGGATATGTGCTAAGGAAAGCTGTTGACAGGTAGTAGAACCAGGTCAAGAAAAAGAAATTTGTCACAGTTAACAAACATAAAAAAGGAGTTGGAGATCTGAAGGAGATGTGGAGTTAAGAGTTTGCCCAGCTGCTTTCCTGTCTTAATTTGGGGATTACAGTTATGTGATTGGATGAATCTCAGAAGAGACTCTGAACTTTGGACTTTTAACATTGTTGAGACTGCTATAGATCATGGGGACTTTGGAGGTTGGAATAAATGTAGTTTTTTTTATTATGCTATGACTAGATATGGCCCTCATAGCCTCATGTGTTTGAACCAGCCTCTGAGGGTCAGGAAATGGAATGTGGTGGTTTGTGTATGCTTGGCCCTAGGATGTGTAGCCCTAGGAGTTATAGGTGTGGCCTTGTTGGAGTAGACCCTCATCCTAGCAGTCTGGAAGTCAATCTTCTCCTGTTTGCCTTCAGAACAAGATGGTGAACTCTCAGCTCTTCCTGCACCATGCCTGCCTGGGTGCTGCC
Source organism: Rattus norvegicus (assembly GCF_021556685.1). Taxonomy (NCBI): domain Eukaryota; kingdom Metazoa; phylum Chordata; class Mammalia; order Rodentia; family Muridae; genus Rattus; species Rattus norvegicus. The sequence continues at coordinate 138,472,593 of NC_141539.1, forward strand.
ATGCTACTGCCTTGATGATCATGGACTGAACCTCTGAACCTGTAAGACAGCCCCAATTAGACGTTGTTCTTATGAGAGTTGCCTTGGTCATGGTGTCTGTTCACAGCAGTAAAACTTGTTCTAGGAAGGTTTCTAAATGTATTAACCTTTCCTTTTTGGCTCCTGTAGTTCTGCTTCTGGCTAGCTGTTCTTGTTAACTAAAATTTGGCAACCCTCAACATAGTTTTGGAACTTAAAATATCACCCTGAGAAAGGTTCAGCGCTACACTGGAATCCCGAACACACAATGTAGTTGCTGGCTGTCTAATAAAGGCTTACTGTTGTCTTCTTTTCTTATAAAGGACAACAATTTTATTGAGCATTTTTGCATCGATATTCATAAGGGAAATTGGTCTGAAGTTCTCTTTCTTTGTTGGGTCTTTGTGTGGTTTAGGTATAAGAGTAATTGTGGCTTCATAGAAGGAATTCGTTAGTGCTCCATTTGTTTCAATTTTGTGGAATAGTTTGGATAGTATTGGTATGAGGTCTTCTATGAAGGTCTGATAGAATTCTGCACTAAACCCGTCTGGACCTGGGCTCTTTTTGGTTGGGAGACTTTTTTTTAAGTTCATAGCTTATTTATTTGCAATAGCAAGAAACTGGAAGCAATCCAGATGTCAACTGCAGAATGGACACAGAAAATGTGGCACACCCACACAGTGGGACACACTCAACCATCAAACACAAGGACATCAGAATGCATGGAACTAGAAAACATCAGCCTGGGCGATGCAATCCAGGTTCCAAAGGACATGCACAGCATATACTCACTGATAAGTTGACAGTATCCAAAATGATGAGAATAGGCATGATATACCCCAAACACTTGAAGGAACTAAATAAGAAGGAAGGCCAAATTGAGGATGCTTGCATTGCTTTTATAAAATATCAATCTGGGTTATTCATAGAGAACAATCCTGGGTTGTCCCACTGTTCTAATCATTGAGGTTTCACAGATCATGTCATTCATACCTGACATCTTATGAAAGCCTTCCTTTTGTGCTCTTAAAAGAAAAAAAATAATACAGACGTCAAGAGAGGGAGATTTTATTTGGAGGAGAGAAAAAGAACTCATACTTTGCCTATGAACCACTTTTAAGAGGCATTTGTCATCTGACTGTCCTTGGACGTGGATGTAGTTTTTTTTTTAATTTATTTTATTTATTTTTTTTATTAACTTGAGTATTTCTTATATACATTTCGAGTGTTATTCCCTTTCCCGGTTTCCGGGCAAACATCCCCCTCCCCACTCCCCTTCCTTAGGGGTGTTCCCCTCCCAACCCTCCCCCCATTGCGGCCCTCCCCCCATAGACTAGTTCACTGGGGGTTCAGTCTTAGCAGGACCCAGGGCTTCCCCTTCCACTGGTGCTCTTACTAGGATATTCATTGCTACCTATGGGGTCAGAGTCCAGGGTCAGTCCATGTATAGTCTTTAGGTAGTGGCTTAGTCCCTGGAAGCTCTGGTTGCTTGGCATTGTTGTACATATGGAGACTCGAGCCCCTTCAAGCTCTTCCAGTTCTTTCTCTGATTCCTTCAATAGGGGACCTATTCTCAGTTCAGTGGTTTGCTGCTGGCATTCGCCTCTGTATTTGCTGTATTCTGGCTGTGTCTCTCAGGAGCGATCTACATCCGGCTCCTGTCGGTCTGCACTTCTTTGCTTCATCCATCTTGTCTAATTGGGTGGCTGTATATGTATGGGCCACATGTGGGGCAGGCTCTGAATGGGTGTTCCTTCAGTCTCTGTTTTAATCTTTGCCTCTCCCTTCCCTGCCAAGGGTATTCTTTTTCCTCATTTAAAGAAGGAGTGAAGCATTCACATTTTGATCATCCGTCTTGAGTTTCGTTTGTTCTAGGGATCTAGGGTAATTCAAGCATTTGGGCTAATAGCCACTTATCAATGAGTGCATACCATGTATGTCTTTCTGTGATTGGGTTAGCTCACTCAGGATGATATTTTCCAGTTCCAACCATTTGCCTACGAATTTCATAAACTCGTTGTTTTTGATAGCTGAGTAATATTCCATTGTGTAGATGTACCACATTTTCTGTATCCATTCCTCTGTTGAAGGGCATCTGGGTTCTTTCCATTTTCTGGCTATTATAAATAAGGCTGCGATGAACATAGTGGAGCACGTGTCTCTTTTATATGTTGAGGCATCTTTTGGGTATATGCCCAAGAGAGGTATAGCTGGATCCTCAGGCAGTTCAATGTCCAATTTTCTGAGGATTCTCCAGACTGATTTCCAGAATGGTTTTACCAGTCTGCAATCCCACCAACAATGGAGGAGTGTTCCTCTTTCTCCACATCCTCGCCAGCATCTGCTGTCACCTGAGTTTTTGATCTTAGCCAATCGCACTGGTGTGAGGTGAAATCTCAGGATTGTTTTGATTTGCATTTCCCTTATGACTAAAGATGTTGAACATTTCTTTAGGTGTTTCTCAGCCATTCAGCATTCCTCAGCTGTGAATTCTTTGTTTAGCTCTGAACCCCATTTTTTAATAGGGGTATTTGTTTCCCTGCGGTCTAACTTCTTGAGTTCTTTGTATATTTTGGAAATAAGGCCTCTATCTGTTGTAGGATTGGTAAAGATCTTTTCCCAATCTGTTGGTTGCCGTTTTGTCCTAACCACAGTGTCCTTTGCCTTACAGAAGCTTTTCAGTTTTATGAGATCCCATTTGTCGATTCTTGATCTTAGAGCATAAGCCATGGGTGTTTTGTTCAAGAAATTTTTTCCAGTGCCCATGTGTTCTAGATGCTTCCCTAGTTTTTCTTCTATTAGTTTGAGTGTGTCTGGTTTGATGTGGAGGTCCTTGATCCACTTGGACTTAAGCTTTGTACAGGGTGATAAGCATGGATCGATCTGCATTCTTCTACATGTTGCCCTCCAGTTGAACCAGCACCATTTGCTGAAAATGCTATCTTTTTTCCATTGGATGGTTTTGTCTCCTTTGTCAAAAATCAAGTGACCATAGGTGTGTGGGTTCATTTCTGGGTCTTCAATTCTATTCCATTGGTCTATCTGTCTGTCTCTGTACCAATACCATGCAGTTTTTATCACTATTGCTCTGTAATACTGCTTGAGTTCAGGGATAGTGATTCCCCCTGAAGTCCTTTTATTGTTGAGGATAGCTTTAGCTATCCTGGGTTTTTTGTTATTCCAGATGAATTTGCAAATTGTTCTGTCTAACTCTTTGAAGAATTGGATTGGTATTTTGATGGGGATTGCATTGAATCTGTAGATTGCTTTTGGTAAAATGGCCATTTTTACTATATTAATCCTGCCAATCCATGAGCATGGGAGATCTTTCCATCTTCTGAGGTCTTCTTCAATTTCTTTCCTCAGTGTCTTGAAGTTCTTATTGTACAGATCTTTTACTTGCTTGGTTAAAGTCACACCGAGGTACTTTATATTATTTGGGTCTATTATGAAGGGTGTCGTTTCCCTAATTTCTTTCTCGGCTTGTTTCTCTTTTGTATAGAGGAAGGCAACTGATTTATTTGAGTTAATTTTATACCCAGCCACTTTGCTGAAGTTGTTTATCAGCTTTAGTAGTTCTCTGGTGGAACTTTTGGGATCACTTAAATATACTATCATGTCATCTGCAAATAGTGATATTTTGACCTCTTCTTTTCCAATCTGTATCCCCTTGATCTCCTTTTGTTGTCTGATTGCTCTGGCTAGAACTTCAAGAACTATATTGAATAAGTAGGGAGAGAGTGGGCAGCCTTGTCTAGTCCCTGATTTTAGTGGGATTGCTTCAAGTTTCTCTCCATTTAGTTTAATGTTAGCAACTGGTTTGCTGTATATGGCTTTTACTATGTTTAGGTATGGGCCTTGAATTCCTATTCTTTCCAGGACTTTTATCATGAAGGGGTGTTGAATTTTGTCAAATGCTTTCTCAGCATCTAATGAAATGATCATGTGGTTCTGTTCTTTCAGTTTGTTTATATAATGGATCACGTTGATGGTTTTCCGTATATTAAACCATCCCTGCATGCCTGGGATGAAGCCTACTTGATCATGGTGGATGATTGTTTTGATGTGCTCTTGAATTCGGTTTGCCAGAATTTTATTGAGTATTTTTGCGTCGATATTTATAAGGGAAATACGTCTGAAGTTCTCTTTCTTTGTTGTGTCTTTGTGTGGTTTAGGTATAAGAGTAATTGTGGCTTCGTAGAAAGAATTCGGTAGGGCTCCATCTGTTTCAATTTTGTGGAATAGTTTGGATAATATTGGTATGAGGTCTTCTATGAAGGTTTGATAGAATTCTGCACTAAACCCGTCTGGACCTGGGCTCTTTTTGGTTGGGAGACCTTTAATGACTGCTTCTATTTCCTTAGGAGTTATGGGGTTGTTTAACTGGTTTATCTGTTCCTGATTTAACTTCGATACCTGGTATCTGTCTAGGAAATTGTCCATTTCCTGAAGATTTTCAAATTTTGTTGAATATAGGTTTTTATAGTAAGATCTGATGATTTTTTTAATTTCCTCCGAATCTGTAGTTATGTCTCCCTTTTCATTTCTGATTTTGTTAATTTGGACACACTCTCTGTGTCCTCTCGTTAGTCTGGCTAAGGGTTTATCTATCTTGTTGATTTTCTCAAAGAACCAACTTTTGGTTCTGTTGATGCTTTCTATGGTCCTTTTTGTTTCTACTTGGTTGATTTCAGCTCTGAGTTTGATTATTTCCTGCCTTCTACTCCTCCTGGGTGTATTTGCTTCTTTTTGTTCTAGAGCTTTTAGGTGTGCTGTCAAGCTGCTGACATATGCTCTTTCCTGTTTCTTTCTGCAGGCACTCAGCGCTATGAGTTTTCCTCTTAGCACAGCTTTCATTGTGTCCCATAAGTTTGAGTATGTTGTATCTTCATTTAAATTAAATTCTAAAAAGTTTTTAATTTCTTTCTTTATTTCTTCCTTGACCAGGTTATCGTTGAGTAGAGCATTGTTCAATTTCCACGTATATGTGGGCATTCTTCCCTTATTGTTATTGAAGACCAGTTTTAGGCCGTGGTGGTCCGATAGCACGCATGGGATTATTTCTATCTTTCTGTACCTGTTGAGGCCCGTTTTTTGACCAATTATATGGTCAATTTTGGAGAAAGTACCATGAGGAGCTGAGAAGAAGGTATATCCTTTTGCTTTAGGATAGAATGTTCTATAAATATCCGTTAAGTCCATTTGGCTCATGACTTCTCTTAGTCTGTCGACATCACTGTTTAATTTCTGTTTCCATGATCTGTCCATTGATGAGAGTGGGGTGTTGAAATCTCCCACTATTATTGTGTGAGGTGCAATGTGTGTTTTGAGCTTTAGTAAGGTTTCTTTTACGTATGTAGGTGCCCTTGTATTTGGGGCATAGATATTTAGGATTGAGAGTTCATCTTGGTTGATTTTTCCTTTGATGAATATGAAGTGTCCTTCCTTATCTCTTTTGATGACTTTTAATTGAAAATTGATTTTATTTGATATTAGAATGGCTACTCCAGCTTGCTTCTTCTGACCATTTGCTTGGAAAGTTGTTTTCCAGCCTTTCACTCTGAGGTAGTGTCTGTCTTTGTCTCTGAGGTGTGTTTCCTGTAGGCAGCAGAATGCAGGGTCCTCGTTGCGTATCCAGTTTGTTAATCTATTTCTTTTTATTGGGGAGTTGAGGCCATTGATATTGAGAGATATTAAGGAATAGTGATTATTGCTTCCTGTTATATTCATATTTGGATGTGAGGTTATGTTTGTGTGCTTTCATTCTCTTTGTTTTGTTGCCAAGACGATTAGTTTCTTGCTTCTTCTAGGGTATAGCTTGCCTCCTTATGTTGGGATTTACCATTTATTATCCTTTGTAGTGCTGGATTTGTAGAAAGATATTGTGTAAATTTGGTTTTGTCATGGAATATCTTGGTTTCTCCATCAATGTTAATTGAGAGTTTTGCTGGATACAGTAACCTGGGCTGGCATTTGTGTTCTCTTAGGGTCTGTATAACATCAGTCCAGGATCTTCTGGCCTTCATAGTTTCTGGCGAGAAGTCTGGTGTGATTCTGATAGGTCTCCCTTTATATGTTACTTGACCTTTTTCCCTTACTGCTTTTAATATTCTTTCTTTATTTTGTGCGTTTGGTGTTTTGACAATTATGTGACGGGAGGTGTTTCTTTTCTGGTCCAATCTATTTGGAGTTCTGTAGGCTTCTTGTATGTCTATGGGTATCTCTTTTTTTAGGTTAGGGAAGTTTTCTTCTATGATTTTGTTGAAGATATTTACTGGTCCTTTGAGCTGGGAGTCTTCACTCTCTTCTATACCTATTATCCTTAGGTTTGATCTTCTCATTGAGTCCTGGATTTCCTGTATGTTTTGGACCAGTGGCTTTTTCCGCTTTACATTATCTTTGACAGTTGAGTCAATGATTTCTATGGAATCTTCTGCTCCTGAGATTCTCTCTTCCATCTCTTGTATTCTGTTGGTGAAGCTTGTATCTACAGCTCCTTGTCTCTTCTTTTGGTTTTCTATATCCAGGGTTGTTTCCATGTGTTCTTTCTTGATTGCTTCTATTTCCATTTTTAATTCCTTCAACTGTTTGATTGTGTTTTCCTGGAATTCTTTCAGGGATTTTTGCGATTCCTCTCTGTAGGCTTCTAATTGTTTATTAATGTTTTCCTGTGTTTCCCTAAGTGTGTTCATGTCTTTCTTGAAGTCCTCCAGCATCATGATCAAATATGATTTTGAAACTAGATCTTGCTTTTCTGGTGTGTTTGGATATTCCATGTTTGTTTTGGTGGGAGAATTGGGCTCCGATGATGCATTGTAGTCTTGGTTTCTGTTGCTTGGGTTCCTGCGCTTGCCTCTCGCCATCAGATTATCTCTAGTGTTACTTTGTTCTGCTATTTCTGACAGTGGCTAGACTGTCCTATAAGCCTGTGTGTCAGGAGTGCTGTAGACCTGTTTTCCTCTCTTTCAGTCAGTTATGGGGACAGAGTGTTCTGCTTTCGGGCGTGTAGTTTTTCCTCTCTACAGGTCTTCAGCTGTTCCTGTGGGCCTGTGTCTTGAGTTCACCAGGCAGCTTTCTTGCAGCAGAAAATTTGGTCTTACCTGTGGTCCCGAGGCTCAGGTTCGCTCGTGGGGTGCTGCCCAGGGGCTCTCTGCAGCGGCAGCAACCAGGAAGACCTGTGCCGCCCCTTCCCGGAGCTTCAGTGCACCAGGGTTCCAGATGGTCTTTGGCTTTTTCCTCTGGCGTCCGAGATGTGTGTGCAGGGAGCAGTCTTCTGGTTTCCCAGGCTTGTCTGCCTCTCTGAAGGTTTAGCTCTCCCTCCCACGGGATTTGGGTGCAGAGAACTGTTTATCCGGTCTGTTTCCTTCAGGGTCCGGCGGTGTCTCTGGCAGGGGTCCTGCTGCTCCTGGGCCCTCCCCCACGGGAGCCCAGAGGCCTTATACAGTTTCCTCTTGGGCCAGGGATGTGGGCAGGGGTGAGCAGTGTTGGTGGTCTCTTCCCCTCTGCAACCTCAGGAGTGCCCACCTGACCAGGCGGTTGGGTCTCTCTCTCACCGGGTCTGGGAGCAGAGAGCTGCTGCAGGCCGGGATCTGCTGGTGTGGGACTTCCGGTAAACACAGAACGTGCCCGGTCCTAGAGAAATTCTGCTTCCGTGTGTCCCAAGCTCACCAGGCAGCTTTCTTGCAGCAGAAAATTTGGTCTTACCTGTGGTCCCGAGGCTCAGGTTCGCTCGTGGGGTGCTGCCCAGGGGCTCTCTGCAGCGGCAGCAACCAGGAAGACCTGTGCAGCCCCTTCCGGGAGCTTCAGTGCACCAGGGTTCCAGATGGTCTTTGGCTTTTTCCTCTGGCGTCCGAGATGTGTGTGCAGGGAGCAGTCTCTTCTGGTTTCCCAGGCTTGTCTGCCTCTCTGAAGGTTTAGCTCTCCCTCCCACGGGATTTGGGTGCAGAGAACTGTTTATCCGGTCTGTTTCCTTCAGGGTCCGGAGGTGTGTGGATGTAGTTTTATCCTGTGTGTTGAATTTTCAAATCAGAAATTTAGGGAGACCTTTTACAATAAAAATATGATGTACTATCTTATCATTAGACAGTAGCTGTGAAGTCTTCATTCATGTCTCATAAATGCTTAATATGAAAAATGATCATCAAATCACCATGCTATGTTACACTCATCAGAAAGGCAGAGGAAGGAGCAGAGGCATGGCCCATACTTTTGTATGTGATGGAGGTTTCAAGTCAAAGTTTGGAGGTGCAGAATAGTGTGTATACGTTTGCATGTGGGAGCCAAAGGACAACTTTGAATGTCACTCCTCAAGTGCTTTCTATCTTTGAAACAGGTTTACTCATGGGCCTGGAGTTTCACTAAAAATAATAAACTAACATTCCACTGAGTCCCCTGAGATCTGCTTCTACCTCACTTCCTTCTCTTAATGGGTTTATGAATATAAAACCAAATGCCCAGACATTAGACTAGATTCTGAAGGATCCAACTCAGATCCTCCCTCAATTACATGACAAATATATTGTGAGTTAAGCTATCCCTCTATCCCTTGACTCAAAAGTTTTAATAAAATTTCCAAGACAGGATTGTTTTCAAAGTACCTTCAAATTATTAACAAAAATTTGGTATCCTCACCCTCACCAATATATTGAGGCTCTGTTCCTTTTTTTTTTATTAACTTGAGTATTTCTTTTTTTATATATTTTTTATTAACTTGAGTATTTCTTATATACATTTCAAGTGTTATTCCCTTTCCCGGTAACCGGGCAAACATCCCCCTCCCCCCTCCCCTTCCTTAGGGGTGTTCCCCTCCCAACCCTCCCCCCATTGCCGCCCTCCCCCCACCAGTCTAGTTCACTGGGGGTTCAGTCTTAGCAGGACCCAGGGCTTCCCCTTCCACTGGTGCTCTTACTAGGATATTCATTGCTACCTATGAGGTCAGAGTCCAGGGTCAGTCCATGTATAGTCTTTAGGTGGTGGCTTAGTCCCTGGAAGCTCTGGTTGCTTGGCATTGTTGTACTTTTGGGGTCTCGAGCCCCTTCAAGCTCTTCCAGTTCTTTCTCTGATTCCTTCAACGGGGGTCCTATTCTCAGTTCAGTGGTTTGCTGCTGGCATTCGCCTCTGTATTTGCTCTATTCTGGCTGTGTCTCTCAGGAGCGATCTACATCCGGCTCCTGTCGGTCTGCACTTCTTTGCTTCATCCATCTTGTCTAATTGGGTGGCTATATATGTATGGGCCACATGTGGGGCAGACTCTGAATGGGTGTTCCTTCAGTCTCTGTTTTAATCTTTGCCTCTCTCTTCCCTGCCAAGGGGATTCTTGTTCCCCTTTTAAAGAAGGAGTGAAGTATTCACATTTTGATCATCCGTCTTGAGTTTCCTTTGTTCTAGGGATCTAGGGTAATTCAAGCATTTGGGCTAATAGCCTCTTATCAATGAGTGCATACCATGTATGTCTTTCTGTGATTGGGTTAGCTCACTCAGGATGATGTTTTCCAGTTCCAACCATTTGCCTACGAATTTCATAAAGTCGTTGTTTTTGATAGCTGTTTAATATTCCATTGTGTAGATGTACCACATTTTCTGTATCCATTCCTCTGTTGAAGGGCATCTGGGTTCTTTCCAGCTTCTGGCTATTATAAATAAGGCTGCAATGAACATAGTGGAGCACGTGTCTTTTTTATATGTTGGGGCATCTTTTGGGTATATGCCCAAGAGAGGTATAGCTGGATCCTCAGGCAGTTCAATGTCCAATTTTCTGAGGATTCTCCAGACTGATTTCCAGAATGGTTGTACCAGTTTGCAGTCCCACCAACAATGGAGGAGTGTTCCTCTTCCTCCACATCCTCGCCAGCATCTGTTGTCCCCTGAGTTTTTGATCTTAGCCATTCTCACTGGTGTGAGGTGAAATCCCAGGATTGTTTTGATTTGCATTTCCCTTATGACTAAAGATGTTGAACATTTCTTTAGGTGTTTCTCAGCCATTCAGCATTCCTCAGCTGTGAATTCTTTGTTTAGCTCTGAACCCCATTTTTTAATAGGGTTATTTGTCTCCCTGCGGTCTAACTTCTTGAGTTCTTTGTATATTTTGGATATAAGGCCTCTATCTGTTGTAGGATTGCTAAAGATCTTTTCCCAATCTGTTGGTTGCCATTTTGTCCTAACCACAGTATCCTTTGCCTTACAGAAGCTTTGCAGTTTTATGAGATGGGTGGGAGACTTTTAATGACTGCTTCTCTTTCTTTAGGAGTTATGGGGTTGTTTAAATGGTTTATCTGTTCCTGATTTAACTTTGGTACCTGGTATCTGTCTAGGAAATTGTCATTTCCTGAAGATTTTCAAGTTTTGTTGAATATAGGCTTTTGTAGTAGGATCTGATGATTTTTTGAATTTCCTCTGATTCTGTAGTTATGTTTCCCTTTTCATTTCTGATTTTGTTAATTTGGACACACTCTCTGTGTCCTCTGGTTTGTCTGGCTAAGGGTTTATCTATCTTGTTGCTTTTCTCAAAGAACCAGCTTTTGCTTCTGGTGATTCTTTGTATTGTCCTTTTTGTTTCTACTTGGTTGATTTCAGCTCTGAGTTTATTTCTTGCCTTCTACTCCTCCTGGGTGTATTTGCTTCTTTTTGTTCTAGAGCTTTTAGGTGTGCTGTCAAGCTGCTTATATATGCTCTCTCCTGTTTCTTTCTCCAGGCACTCAGAGCTATGAGTTTTCCTCTTAGCACGGCTTTCATCATGTCCCATAAGTTTGGGTATGTTTTACCTTCATTTTCATTAAATTCTAAGAAGTCTTTAATTTCTTTCTTTATTTCTTCCTTGACCAAGTTATCATTGAGTACAGCATTGTTCAACTTCCATGTATATGTGGGCGTTCTTCCCTTATTGTTATTGAAGACCAGCTTTAGCCCGTGGTGGTCTGATAGGATGCATGGGGTTATTTCTATCTTTCTGTATCTGTTGAGGCCTGTTTTATGACCAATTATATGGTCAATTTTGGAGAAAGTACAGTGAGGTGGTGAGAAGAATGTATATCCTTTTGTTTTAGGGTAGAATGTTCTATAAATATCTGTTAAGTCCATTCGGTTCATGACTTCTCTTAGTCTGTCTATGTGTCTGTTTAACTTCTGTTTCCATGATCTGTCCATTGATGAGAGTGGGGTGTTGAAATCTCCTACTATTATTGTGTGAGGTGCAATGTGTGCTTTGAGCTTTCGTAAGGTTTCTTTTATGTATGTAGCTGTCCTTGTATTTTGAGCATAGCTATTTAGGATTGAGAGTTCATCTTGGTGGATTTTTCCTTTGATGAATATGAAGTGTCCTTTTTTTATCTTTTTTGATGACTTTTAATTGAAAATCGATTTTATTTGATATTAGAATGGCTACTCCAGCTTGCTTCTTCTGACCATTTGCTTGGAAAGTTGTTTTCCAGCCTTTTACTCTGAGGTAGTGTCTGTCTGAGGTGTGTTTCCTGTAGACAGCAGAATGCAGGGTCTTCATTGCGTATCCAGTTTGTTAATCAATGTCTTTTTATTGGGGAGTTGAGACCATTGATGTTGAGAGGTAGTAAGGAATAGTGATTATTGCTTCCTGTTATATTCATATTTGGATGTGAGATTATGTTTGTGTGCTTTTCTTCTCTTTGTTTTGTTGCCAAGACGATTAGTTTCTTGCTTTTTCTCGGGTGTAGCTTGCCTCCTTATGTTGGGCTTTACCATTTATTATCCTTTGTAGTGCTGGATTTGTAGAAAGATATTGTGTAAATTTGGTTTTGTCATGGAATATCTTGGTTTCTCCATCTGTGTTAATTGAGAGTTTTGCTGGATACAGTAACCTGGGCTGGCATTTGTGTTCTCTTAGTGTCTGTATGACATCTGTCCAGGATCTTCTGGCTTTCATAGTCTCTTGTGAGAAGTCTGGTGTAATTCTGATAGGTCTGCCTTTATATGTTACTTGACCTTTTTCCCTTACTGCTTTTAAAATTCTTTCTTTGTTTTTTTTGTATTTGATGTTCTGACTATTATGTGATAGGAGGAGTTTCTATTCTGGTCCAATCTATTTGGAGTTCTGTAGGCTTCTTTTATGTTTATGGGCTTCTCTTTCTTTGGATTAGGGAAATTTTCTTCTATAAATTTGTTGAAGATAGTTTCTTGTCCTTTAAGTTGGGAGTCTTCACTCTCTTCTATACCTATTATCCTTAGATTTGATATTCTCATTGTGTCCTGGATTTCCTGTATGTTTTGGACCAGTAGCTTTGTGCATTTTACATTATGTTTGACAGTTGTGTCAATGTTTTCTATGGCATCTTCTGCCCGTGTGATTCTCTCTTCTGTCTCTTGTATTCGGTTGGTGATTCTTGCATATGTGACTTCTGATCTTTTCCCTAGGTTTTCTATCTTCAGGGTTGTCTCCCTTTGTGCTTCCTTTATTGTTTCTATTTCCATTTTTATATCGTGAATGTTTTTTCCATTTCCTTTACCTGTTTGGTTGTGTTTTTCTGTAATTCTTTAAGGGATTTTTGTGTTTCCTCTTTAAGGGCTTCTATTTGTTTACTTGTGTTGTCTTGTATTTCTTCAAGTCAATTATCTATGTCCTTCTTAATGTCCTTCATCATTATCATAAAATGTGATTTTAAACCCAAATCTTGCTTTTCTGGTGTTTTGGATATCCAGTATTTGCTTTGGTGGGAGAACAGGGCTTTGCTGATGCCATGTCGTCTTGGTTTCTGTTGCTTAGGTTCCTTGCTTGCCTCTCACCATCAGGTTGTCTCTGGTGTTGGCTTGTCTTGCTGACTTTGAAAGTAGCTTGGCCCTCCTGTAGGCCTGTTTTCTTTCAGCCATATCTGGGAACAGAGAACTCTGCTCATAGGTGTGTAGGTGTTTTTGACAACTGGCTTTCAATTCTTGACACAGACAGAACACTGAAGGGTCCTTCCCTTGACTGCTCCTAAATCCCAGTGCCCAGGGGTCAGAGATGGCATTAGGTGATTTCCTCTTTCATCCGGAATGTGGGCAGAAACTATGTTTCTTTTGGGTTCTCAGGAGTGTCCACAGTTCTGAGGGTCCATCTCTCTCCACCACGGGATTTGGGTTCAGGGACTTGTCAACTTTCTATTGTCTTAAATCTATGTCCAAGCAACATTCTCTGTTGGCTATCCCACAACAAGATTTCATCAAAGTAGTGGTCCTGGGCTGTATCTTGATTGGTCCAGTACATGCCTACCAGTAGAATGCTCCATGTTTGAGCCCTGTCATCATATAAACTAGGTGTAGTGAATATAAGCCTGTATTTCCAGTACTGCATACGTGAAGGCAGATGGATCAGAAATTCAAAGTGATCTTTGACTACATAATAAAAAGTCAGAGGCCAACCTGGGATATACAAGAATTTACTCCCCCCCCAAAAAACCCCAAAACCAATACCAAATAAGATAGCATTCTGCTTGAAGCAACTATGTCTAGCCACTGTGGCTAAACATCAAGTTCAGGGTTTTTCAGAGTGTCAGAGATGAGTGCCCAAGGTCCTTCCAAGAAGTAGAACAAGTGGCAGATGATAGATGCATGATAGATAGAGGATAGATATAAACAGTAGATAGACATAGAGGATGGTAAAGATAGAAATGATATGCAGGCAGACAGCAGAGGGACCACAGATTTTAGACCTAGATGACAGATGGATGATACATAGAAATCTTGTAGCTACACCTCCAGTTGCAGAAGGCTGGTTATTGTGATAGTTTGTATATGCTTGTCGAAGGGAGTGGCACTATTAGGAAGTATGGCCCTATTGGAGTAGGCATGGCATTGTGGGTATGGGCTTAAGACCCTCATCCCAGTTGCCTGGAAGTTAGTATTCTGCTAGCTGCCTTCAGATGAAGATATAGAACTCTCAGCTCTAATTGTACTATGCCTGCCTGGATGCTGCCATGCTCCTGGTTTGATGATAAGGGACTGAACTTCTGAACCTGTAAGCCAGCCCCAATTAAATGTTGTCCTTTATAAAACTTGCATTGGCCATGGTGTCTGTTCACTGCAGTAGAACCCTAACTAAGACAGTTATGTAGACAGATATAGACTCAGAGCCTGGGGAGGGACTGAAGTCTTTTAAAGAACTGGCCACTCTATTGGAGTGTGCACTGGCTCATTTTTGTGTGTCACAAGCTAGAATCATCAGAGAGAAAGGAGCCTTACTTGAGGAAATGCCTCCATGAGATCAGCTGTAAGGCATTATTCAATCAGTGATCACTGGGAGAGGACCCAGCCTGAGATGGGTGGTGACATTCCTGGGCTGGTCATCCTGGCTTCTGTAAGAAAGCAGGCTGACCAAGCAATGTGAAGCAAGCCAGTAAGCAAGACCCCTCCATGGCCTCTGCATCATCTCCTGTCTCCAGGATCCTGCCCTGTGTGAGTTCCTGTCCTGACTTCCTTCAGTGGTTATCAGCAATGTGGAAGTGTGAGCCAAATAAACTCTTTCTTCCCCGAGTTGCTTTTTGGTTCTGGCATTTCATCAAAATGTGAAAAACCTGAATTAAGACAGGTAGGAACTGTGAGTGTTAAGTTTGATATTCCTGGGACAAGGCAGCAGGATGGAACCTGAGGCAGGAGCTGATGTTGTGACCCCATGCAAGATTCTTCCTTCTCTGATATAATGGTTCATTTGCTTGTCACCTTGATTGGATTAAGTGGTGGCATTTCTTAGGAGGGGGTCTTCTCAGAGGTAATTAGATTTGAGAGCTCTGAACTAATCAGTTGGTCAACCTGTGGTCTGACAGATTGAGAATATGATGGCGTTATGGGGGGTAGTGAATGGTAGAGAGAGGACCTAGTAGAGGGAATCACTTAGGGTGTAAATTTGGAACTACATCTGTCCCTGGACACTTTCTAAATTCCACTTGTAGGTTATGAGCCAAGATATAGCCTTGTCATGAGAAAGAATGTTGAGGAAACTGGCTTGTTCCTGGAACAGGGGCCAATATCCAGGATCCAGGCCTACCCTGAGTACAGGAGCCAGTGTTCATGGAAGTGGCTATTGATGGCTGAAGAGCAAGATCTACTTGCTACAATAGACACTCCTTGCCTGTGTGTCCAAAGCTTGGCAAATATACAGCCATGTGGACAGGAATAGTGTTACTCCTTGGCCCTGGTTATACCCTTATCTCTCAGATTCCTGTCTGTAGCAAGTAACAAGACACTGGCACATACCACCACAGAGCTTCCCATATCTGCATTGTCTTCACAGTGACAGACCGATGTCTCTTAAAATGTGAGCCAAAATAAGTCACTTTTTGTTTCCTGTCATGTATTTGGTTACAGTAGTAAGTTTTAAAGTCCTAAGCTCAGGACACTGATATATGTGTACATTTGGATACCGAGTTGGACACTGGATCAGTCTAGGGTATCAAACACAGTAGGAGGAGGTCCTTGGAGAGGGGCAGTTTGTACACAGATGCACACACAGGGAGGAGACTGTAACAATTAGTCAGTGGATAGTGTATTGCTTCTACAAGACAAGGGATGGCTGAATGCTATGACTGCACAGCTAGGTGGGGCACAGGACTGACTCTTTCTGCAACATGGAGAAATCTAACCTCAGATGCCATATCCCAAATTCTTGGCTTCCACAGTTGGCAGAGAATGGAGTTCTGCTTTTCAAGCAGCCTATGGAAACTGGTATTAGAAGTTGAATGGCGGAAGGCCCTGGTGTAGGGACCGGAACCAGGGAAGATGCAGAGCTGAAGTGGCGTGTACTGCTCCTTGGCCAAGAAAGGCCATTTCAATCGGCTACCTCATGGCCTCAAGGGGCTTCTTCAGTTCCTTTAAGAACGTATTCAGATCAACCAATTGATGCCGATGTAACAGTGATAGGTTCTGGTCCTGGAGGATATGTTGCTGCCATTGAAGCTGCCCAGTTAGGCTTTAAGACAGTCTGCATTGAGAAGAATGAAACACTTAGAGGAACATGCTTGAATGTTGGTTGTATTCCTTCAAAGTCTTTATTAAATAATTCTCGTTATTACCATTTGGCCCATGGAAAAGATTTTGCATCTAGGGGAAGTGAAATACCAGAAGTTCGCTTGAATTTAGAGAAGATGATGGAGCAGAAGCGTTCTGCAGTAAAAGCATTAACAGGGGGGAATTGCCCACTTATTCCAACAAAATAAGGTTGTTCATGTCAATGGATTTGGAAAGATAACTGGCAAGAATCAGGTTATAGCTACAACAGCGGATAGCAGCACTCAGGTTATTGGCACCAAAAACATCCTTATAGCTACGGGCTCAGAAGTTACTCCTTTTCTTGGAATCATGATTGATGAAAGCACCATAGTGTCTTTTACAGGAGCTTTATCTTTAAAAAAAGTTCCAGAGAAGTTGGTTTTTATTGGTGCAGGAGTAATCGGTGTGGAATTGGGTTCAGTTTGGCAAAGACTTGGTGCAGATGTGACAGCGGTTGAATTTTTGGGTCATGTGGGTGGAATAGAAATTAGCATGGAGATATCTAAAAATTTTCAACATATTCTTCAAAATCAAGGATTTAAGTTTAAACAATATACAAAAGTTACTGGTTCCACCAAGAAGTCAGATGGAAAGATTGATGTGTCTGTCGAAGCTGCTTCTGGTGGGAAAGCTGAGGTCATTATGTGTGATGTATTCTTGGTTTGCATTGGTCGATGGCCCTTTACTCAGAATTTGGGACTAGAAGAGCTTGGAATTGAACTAGATCCCAAAGGTAGAATTCCAGTCAATACCAGATTTCAAACTAAAATTCCAAATATCTTTGCTATTGGAGATGTGGTTGCTGGTCCAACGTTGGCTCACGAAGCAGAAGATGAAGGCATCATCTGTGTTGAAGGAATGGCAGGCGGTGTTGTCCACATTGATTATAATTGTGTGCCGTCAGTGATCTACACACATCCTGAGGCTGCTTGGGTTGGCAAATCAGAAGAACAGTTGAAAGAAGAGGGTGTCGAGTTCAAAGTTGGAAAATTCCCATTTGCTGCCAACAGCAGAGCTAAAACAAATGCTGACACAGAAGGCATGGTGAAGATTCTTGGATATAAATCAACAGAGAGAGTACTGGGACATATTCTAGGACCAGGTGCTGGAGAAATGGTGACTGAGGCTGCCCTGCATTGGAATACGGAACTTCCTGTGAAGATATAGCTACAGTCTGCCATGCACATCCAACCTTAGAGAAGCAAACTTGGCTGCATCTTTTGGCAAACCAATCAACTTTTAATTAGAGGATTGCTTTTATTAAAATCTGGAAGCTTTTGTCAACATTACATTTTTGAACAGGATTAATCTCCCAGTCCCAAGAATTTGTAGGATGAAATTATGAAACTTCTGGAAGGTATTTAGTAGGGTTCGAACAGAATGGAATAAACTTGTATACCTATGTAGCAAGAATTTTGTTCCAGTGCATTAATGCAAAGAGAAAGCGACATATACTAGCATCCTGGGAAGTTTTTGACCTGTTTTCATACTGTCTATGAGATTCAACATCACTGAACTAGCACTCATAGATTTTACCTCTAATTTTGTGGAGGTGAGTCTGTTGACAAGGAAGGAGTCGGAGAATACATGTGAACAACTTGAGGAGAACTGGCCAGGTTACTTTAAATTTGGTTTTCATATTGGAAACGAGTCAGTGACTAGAACAAGATTCAAATATGTACAAACAACTTACATAAATAAAGGTGATTGTCTCTCATTTTATTTAACTTCCAAATTCCTGGCAGTTTAGAGGTAGAACTACGTGTTTAAACATTAAGGTTATAGGTCTGTAAGTCTAAATGAAGATTCTGTCTACAGAACTATTAAGTGGAGACTTATGATTATACCAGGGAATGAAGATACCAAAATAAACATGTCTTAAATAAAAAAAAGAAGTTGAATGGCATAAAACTACAGAGGAGCCTAGCCCAGGTGCCCTGGAGAGATGAAACACGATGGGTCTCTTGCAGCTCAGCTTTCTTAGCCGTGGAGTGAACAGTTTTTAACCTGACTGTACTTTTCTCAGTCTGCCAGAGAGGTCCAAACGTCCCCAAGAAGCAGAAGGGAGATGCCTGCTTTTACTGTGGGGTCTCAGGGAAGTTGCCTGCCTTGCCAGTATCTCGAGGCTTAAATGTTATCAACTCAAAGCGCTTATTCACCTGTCTTGCATACTTTAGAGCGAGGCTGGTTTGGTCATATTTTGGTCCTGAGATATATAGAGACACGGTTAGCTCTTGAAGGCCTAGGACAGAGACATTCCCTTGTACTCCAGGTTCCACTGCTCCTCATAGTAACTATAACTATGTTCCAAGCATCTGGCTTTAGCTCAGCTTCTCAGCAGGTCTGGACCCAAGCCCAGATTCTCTGCAGCTCACTGTGCAGTAGGTACTGGTTATGAGTCAAATGGCACACTTTATTGCCTGTCATTGTGTGGCTCCCAAAGCAGAAATGCCACTTACAGGAATCAGATGCTTCTCAGTCCCAGGTAGAACGCTTCTCCCACAACAGCAGAAGCTGCAGTTGCATTGCTAGCCAGGTCCACACTGCTGCTGCAACTGCACCAGATTTTGTGGCTAGTCCAGTCCCTGAGTCTCCACCACACTCCTCTGCCAGGGCCTATGTAGCCCTGCATCTTAGGATGTTCCAGCTACAAAACTACGCCTTGGGAATGCAGTGAGAACAGACCACCCTGACACTACTGAGCTCCATCTTTCTTTCCCCAGCCCCCCGATCTGCCTCAGAAAGTCTGTTACCCTGTACCAGCGCAAGTGGAGGCCATTTCCACCAGACTGTCTTCTCTACTGCAAGTTATCAGGCTATAACCCTCACTCAAGCTACAGCATCTGTTCCTCTCATATGGGTGGTTCCTATCTTTTGCTTCCTGACTATCCCTCCCTCATGGCCACCATGGCCTGCAAATTCAGAATGACTCCCAACCATAGATCATCCCCACTTGATTATGGGATAGTTGGAGGGGACTTGAGCTGAGTGGTTTGTGCTTTGGGAATGTTAGCATGTTTTGTGTGTGGTGTGTGTGTGTGTGTGTGTGTGTGTGTGTGTGTGTGTGTGTGTATGTATGCATGTGTGAGTGTGTGTGTACATGTGTATGTATGCATGTGTGAGTGTGTTTGTGTACATGTGCATGTATATATTTGTGTGTGTGTGTGTGTGTGTGTGTGTGTGTGTGTGTGTGTGTGTGTGTGTGTGTGATTTTTGTATAAGGAGAGTGGGGGCTGGTCCACACAGGAAGAACAGAGCGAGTTGTACAATGTTGAAGGATGTTTTATTATTATTTTAAAAAGATGAACAGGGACCTTAAAGACATGACTGGACTCCAGAAAATTTAAAGAAAAAGCTGGCAAAGCTAAGCTTCAGGTCAGTGAATATCTCTTGGAGTCCCCTAAGCGCCAAGAACTCCCCCCAAGCCCCCCACCCCCCGCTTTCCTTCCAGAGTTTCTCCTTTGACTTTGTTGGGGGACTCTGGCCTGGCATTTGCCTTGATATGAAATGGAGAAACAGTCACGGCGCCTCTCCAATGCCAGCGGTCAGTCAGCCTCAGTGCCCCAGGCCTGGGCTCTCTCCTTGGATGTTTACTCTAATTGGTGTTCTCTGCTGTCAGTGGCCCAATCTGGATGCCGGGCTGCAGGAAAAGCCCACTCCTGCCTGGCTTTCAAAGCATCCTCTCTTTTCCCCCATGTTGCTCCTGGACCACCTTCTGGACTGATCAGGGTGTGTTCATCATGCTCTTCTCCTACAGACTTTTCTGTGTTGCTCAGCCACTGCTCAGGGGCTCCTGCACCTGCTAGGGCCCAACAGAGACTATGAAGCTGAGTATCTCTCTAGATCATCTGGTGAGGTAACAGGGTCTTCAAGCTGTGGAGTCAGCAGTGTCTCCGATGGGATTTTATATCTGGGAATTCATCACATCGCATGGATGGCAGGAAGAGGCATCTTCACAAGGAGCCCCATCTTACAGTCCAAGAAGTGAGAGTTCACTTAGGTGTCAGAGAAAAACATGGCAAGGCACTGGTCGGGTGAAGGCCGTTAGAATCACCTTTGGTAGTCTTTCCCAGAGAGGTCCCTTTGGGGCCTTCTCAGTCTCAGAGATATATGGAAAGTCCTCCTCTCCCAGAGAAGCATGTTTTTTCAGAGGACTGTGTAGACAGGATTGGCTCTAAGGCTCATCTGCTTCTAAATGCATGCAGGTGATGCAACCCCTCCTGGGAGAGTGCCTGGCTGAGAGCTAGACACCATGTAGAAGAAACACAGCAATTTTGGCCTATCCATTGTTCTGGCTGTGGTAGTAGTACTTGGGTCCTGTTGGCTACCGTCTGTGGTAAAGCCTGCTCTCCACATGCTCCTTCCAATGTGGAAGGGATGTTGATAGCAGAGTGAGAGCCATAAGATCAAAGAATGCTGAGATGAGAAGGCAGTATAACCTGTGTGTCTGGTTGTTCAGCAGCATGGGCTTGGTCCTAGAGGGCTAGCAAGCTCTGGCGCCTTCTGTAGAGACAAGCTAGGCACCTTGCCCAATCATGTTTCTGTAGTCAGGGACCATCGTCTGCTTCACCTGCACCACCGAGGAGAAGATCCACTTCACCTGCGAGGTGCAAAAGTGAGATGTTATGTGCCTGACCTCACTCTCCTCCGTCTTGTACACCAAGACAGGGCAGTCCCCAATCTTAGGGTGTCATACATCTAGAGTGAGGATAAAACAGTGAGATCACAGGGCGTGCTGTGAGTGGAGTTTTGGGATGGCTTATAGCTATAGCAAGGGGGACATTGTAGGGACAGCATAGGGATCTGGTGAGGACCAGGTGTAGAGTGGGGATCAGCCACAGGAACAGTGTGCAGCGAGTATTGGAGACAGTGTAAGGATAGGGTGGGTGACAACTTGGGGGAGCATCAAGACAAATTAGAGACAACATGGACAATGTGGTTACAATATAGAACAGAGGGACAAGGAGGGAGTGGCATGAGTACAGCATATGACTTTGTGGAAGATAGCATATGATGATGAGAGAGAGCTTGAGACGGTATGGGACAGGTAGGGACATCATGGGTCACTATGGGGATGGCTTGGGTATAGTGTAGATATTGTGGGGATGGTGGGGGAAATGGGGCTGACCTTGAAGAGTGTGACAGAGGCGCTGTAGCACACACTGAGCAGGAAGAGGCTGATGAAGATGGTGATGGTTGTCCAGAGCCCGTCCAGCTCCCCGTCTTGGGCCTCAGCACAGGTTTCATTCAGTTCCAGCTCTGCACAGAGAGGGCAGTCAGTCCTTGCCCCAACAAAGTGGGGCTAGGGCCATTCCCTGTGTGACAGGAGGCTGTGTGTAGACCCAGGAGAAAGCTGCAGCCTGACTGGTCCAGCAGACCCTCCCTGGGGCCATCTTTCTTTTCTGTTCTCTCTAGATCAGAAACTCCAGCTCCCCAAAGTGCTGCAGTTTTGTCCCTGAGCTCACCAGACACCCTGGACATGATGGTGGTCTGGCCTGTACAGTAGGTCATTCTGTGTGTCCCCACCTTCAGTTCTGAGCCTGGCTAGGGTGAGTCAAGTCTTGAGACCCCTGTAGGTAGAAGCTCTGCATCCTGCCTGATCTACTGCCTGTCTCCTGGTGACTGAATTCAGAGGGCCAGAGTGAGGGTAGAGCCCGTGTTTGGTGATGCCTGGGCTTCCTAGAAGGTCCACATTGGGAAGTGAGCCTGGTTATACAGCTATGGGAGAGTGTTAACTTTAAGGGATGAAAATAGGGAAATAGGGATAGAGGGTCAAACTGGGTTTAGGGGTACTTGTGTGTGTTAGGGGTAAATGGTTAGGTGTCCATGAGAGATCTTTCATCTGCACTGGTCCAAATGTGGACATTTAGATAGTGTTTAAGTATATCCGGACACTAAGATGGACTTGGTGGCTATACAGGTTGCCTAGGTGAGGTATCAATGGGTGAATGTATGCTTGGAGGTACCATGAGGTTTGAGTGATGCTTAGCAGGCTGGTTCTAATAGTTCTATGTGGGTATCTGAGTAGCCACTTCCTTGGGAGCAGCTAGAGTCACAGGTCTCAGTGTCTTGGAGCTTAGGTCTGAACGGATGTCATATGGGAGGTAGTGTCCTTCAGAGAAGTCATCCCTATCCCTATCTCTGGAGGTCTGGCCGAGATGAATGGACTTCATGTATGACTAAGACTCTGTCAGTGTCACAGCTTGCCTATGTAATGCACACAAGACCTCCTTGGTCAAGATAGGTGAGTTGTGGTAGAGGGAAGGACAGACAGACGAAGGTGGGGTTTGTGTTG
The DNA here is from genome assembly GCF_021556685.1 of Rattus norvegicus. Lineage (NCBI taxonomy): Eukaryota > Metazoa > Chordata > Mammalia > Rodentia > Muridae > Rattus > Rattus norvegicus. The sequence goes on from NC_141539.1 coordinate 138,494,893, forward strand.
AGGTGGGAGGCATTCCCTATGCTGATTTTTTTGGGATATTTTCTATAGTTATTTCCAGTCCCATCACAGAACAGTTGCTGGTTGTGGGGAAGAGTATGGAGAGGGCCCCTTGGGCCAAACTTAGTATCCAGAGAGGGAGGATCTCTGGCAAGGCCAGGTACACTTGCATGCTCTGGGTCTGGCAGTGTAAGACCTTGTTCTTTCTTGGAGGGTAACTTACACCTTGAACCCTGGCCAGACCCCACAGCCTGTGGCTGAGGCATATCGTGAACTATATACCATATAAAGAACCAGGCTAATCTCACAGGGTCCCATCTCTGGGTGCTTTATTTATAGGATCAGGGGTTAGGGCTGGTGTCAGTGTCTTGTAAGACCTGGGGTGTGGCTAAGCACTGTGCTCATTTACCAGGAGAGCGGGACAGGTTCTTCTGTGTGTGGTGGTTATGAAGAGCCTCGTGCACCACAGAGCAGGTATAAATGTCTCCTCGCATCCAACTGTCCGTGTCCACACTGAGCTTGCTGTAGAGGAAGTAGGACTCATCTGAGTCCAGCACGGGTAGGGTGTTCTTGTAGTCCTGCTCCAGCTCCCCATTCCTTTCCCACTCCACACTGATGGATGGGGGGTAGAAGCTGGTGACCATGCAGGTGAGGCTAACCTTATTCTTGGACATTTGTTCACGAGGTGGAGGAAAGGTGTATACTTGAGGTGTCCGGGCTTTTCCTGTGGGGTTAGAAGCAGACACAGAGGTCATGGCCGTCCACGCAGGCATTTATTCTTACGCCCATCCCAGCCCCCATGAAGTCAGCCTGAAGTTCCCACCTCTGGGTTTTGAGATGGTTTTCTCGATGGGGCTTGGGAGGTCTTTGTTGTTGACCTTGCATTTGAACTCCTTGCCGCTCATCCAGTCCTGGTGCTGGATATGGAGGGTACTGACCACTCGGAAGGTACCGTTGAGCTGCTCCTCATGGGGTTGTGTCTGAGCTGTGAATACTCGTACGTTGTCCACAAACCAGCTGAACTGGACGTCTGGCTCCTCCTCGCTCACATCCACCACCACACAGGTGACCTTGGGGGTCAGGGTGATCATGAGTGTATCCTTGGGCTTTGGGGGGAAGATGAAGACAGATGGTCTACCCAAGTTGTCATCACCTGGTGGAGAGAGATAGGGTGGGTCAGCAACTGTCCTCCATCATTTGGCTGTTTGGGACGATCATGTCTTGGAACTAAAGGATACTTAAATGACTTACATGAACAGATATCTGTGGGGGGTCTGGGCTTGGGTCTTCTGGGCTCTGCAGAGAAAAGACTGGGCATTAATGGGGCCTGGAAGGGAGAAGGCAATAGTCTGGGGAGGAGAACGATGGCCCTAGTGTTGTCTCAGGCCAAGGTGTTCCTGGATATGACCATTTACAAGTTGAGACCCATGTCCACTTCTGTGTGTCCCTGATGTGAGCTACTGGTAGTCATTCCAGAGGACCACTTTCTGAGTGTGAGGAACACAAAAAGAAGTTTCTAGGAGGTAGACACAAAGGAAGCCCACTGCCCTGATTGGTGTTGTCTCTCTGCCAAGGTCTGTTCAGTTTGGTTGTTCTATACAAGGGGTTGACCCCAGCCTGACCTCCTGATTAAATATTATCTCCCTTGGTCACCCTCTTACCAATTCTCTTGATCAAGTTGCTTTTGGTGGCTGGGTGGGCTACGCTGCAGGTGACGGTCTGGCTGGACCAGGTGCTGGAGGGAACAGTCACCGAGCTGCTGAGGGTGTAGAGCCCAGACTGCAGGACAGCTGGGAAGGTGTGCACACCGCTGGACAGGGCTCCAGAGTTCCATTTTACGGTTACCGGCTCAGGGAAATAGCCTTTGACAAGGCATCCTAGTGTTACCAAGGATCCAGATGTGCCACTGCATCCAGGGACCAAGGGATAGACAGATGGGGCTGTTGTTCTGGCTGCAAGATAGGAAGATGTGTGAGCTTATCAGACAGGGCTGGATCCAGGCACCTGGAGGAGTTCTGTCCTTGGTCCTACAAGGATGCCAGGCTTCTGCAAAGAGCATGCATATCACCTAGACCAAGGCATCACCTTGACGGTTCCAACTGCCTTACCTTAGACCCTCTCCACCCCAGGATCACCAGCTAGGCTTGGCCAGTTGAACTTCTGAGCACGGCTCTATTCCAAATGCATTTTCAGAAAGCTGGTGGATGAGTTCTCCATGTGTTTCCTATGTCCCGCTCTAGAGCCTCTTGCATCTGTGTCTTGAGGCTGTGCACGTCATTCGTGTTTCCCTTCAGTGAGTCTTCATTGCCTTCCCTGGCTCTGCCTGTCCTGCTATGCTGCCTCTTGCTGTCCTGGTGTTCCTTTGCTCCCTCTCCTGTGTCACTGGTGCCAGCTTATGTGTCTGGCATCTGTTTTTAATAGGCCTTGTTTTTAATTTGTGGCCCTGGTCTCAGGTCTTTCACACATTCAGGTCCATGACCTTGGTCATGCAGGCTAAGCCTTCAGAGTTGGGTTTGAGCTAAAGAGAGTGAACAAATCCCACTCCTAGGCTCCTGACTCTTGAGTCTACACTGACTGCACGATGTATGGGACACTTCCTCAGCCTCTGGGTTACTTCAATTCCTAAATCTGGGCTCTGGGCTCTGCTTGACCTTGGTACTCTTTGAATCTTCTTCCTTGACTTCTGAGGTTCAGCAAGCCTGTCATGAACCTTCCCATCATGGGCATCCCTGGTCTGCCCTGTCCTGACTTCTCTGGATGTCTCTGTGCTTCTTGTCCTCTGCAGCGTGTTTTATTAATGGATATCTAATGAGCTCAGCTCTAGTTCCCCTACTGCCTCTTCTCTTATCCTGAACCCCACACTCATCCCTGCCTTCTCCTGTGTCACTGGCGCCAGTGTCTCCAGATCCCAACGAGTCCCCCTTTTCTTTCTAGAAGCTTTGAGCCCCTGAGTTTAGGATATGCTGCCATTCACGAGGAAACTGGTTGTCAGGCTATATTCTCTCCAGCCCAGGTCTCCTTCTCTTAGCTTCAGGATCATCCTTCTTTTAACCATAGCTGCTGGCTCCTACTGCTCATACCCTGATATGCCCCCCGCCCCCGCCCTGTGCATCCAACTCTATACCTAACTTCTGTAAGAGTTTGACCTTCCTACGGTATGTTCCTCTTCATCTCCAGAAACTAAAATGGGCCCCCAGTTGAGAACTGCTGTCTATATTGTTCCTCGGAAATTGTTAGCTGCAGGGACTTTCCCTGCCCTGCTTAGCCAAGGCCCTTCTTGTCCCTCATTATCGATTCTCTCTTGCCTGTGAGTTAGACAGGCCCCGGGCACTTTCCCTTTCTCTTTCTCCATCATTTCCCCCTCCATCTAGTCCTTGCTCACAGTCCTATATCCAAGCCCAGCTCTTACTATTTTCTTGCTAATAGGTATATACAGATACGAGGTGCAGAGCGGCTATAGGAGCGCTGACACAGCAGGGAGGTGAGATGACCAGTTTCCCTAAGCTGTCTCCTGTCCTCTCGCCTCACTGGATTCCCAAGCCCTCAACTGTCACCTCCTGACTCATCTCAGGTCTTCAAAGGCCCTGGGCTGGTTCATGTTTACTCTCCTGCCACAGCACTCCTAGTCGCCCTGGCTAGAACTACTGTGTTCCTGTGCTTGATCTGGTACCCTAGCACTAAAACCTGCCTCAGTACACTGTGGTCATTCACACTGGCTTCCCACACAACCACATGTCCTGGTTCCCTGTAACAACACAGTCCACTTTCCCACACTCCCATCTGCCCCAGAACCTTAGCAAGTGCTTGATCTGCGCCCCGTCCCCACCCCAAACTTCGACGTTTCCCAATCACCTTGTACATACTCAGCCTGGTCCCTCCAATTCCTACCAACCCATTCCCCTGTGGCTGCTCAATCTATCCTACCTGCTTGGTTCCTCTGCTCAAGAATTACCCCCTACCCTGACTCAGAAGCTGTATAACCTGGGACCTGTGATCTGACAGCCCTAGCTCCCCTGTGGCTCATCAGAAAGGTTATTCACATTTCTACCCACCTCAGTTCCCCAGAGGTGCCCAGCCTGGTCCCTACACTCCACCTACCCCAGCTCAGCTGCAGCTACTCTCAGCTTGATATCATATACTTCCACTTACCCCAGCTGCTCCAGAACTACCCAGCCTGGTCCCCACACCCCCACATATCACAGCACTCCCAGAGCTGCCCAGCCTGGACCCCACACCCCCACCTACCCTACCTCCCCAGAGCTGCCCAGCCTGGTCCCCACAGCCACACCTACCCCAGCTCCCCAGAGCTGCCCAGCCTGGTCCCCATAGTCACACCTACCCCAGCTCCCCAGAGCTGCCCAACCTGGTCCCCACACACCCACCTACCCCAGCTCCCCAGAGCTGCCCAGCCTGCTTCCTACACACCCACTTACCCCAGCTCCCCAGAACTGCCCAGCCTGGTCCCCACACACCCACCTACCCCAGCTCCCCAGAGGTGCCCAGCCTGGTCCCCACACACCCACCTACCCCAGCTCCCCAGAGCTGCCCAGCCTGGTCCCCACAGCCCCACCTACCCCAGCTCCCCAGAGCTGCCCTACCTGGTCCCCACATTCCCACCTACCCCAGCTCCCCAGAGCTGCCCAGCCTGCTTCCTACACACCCACTTACCCCAGCTCCCCAAAACTGCCCAGCCTGGTCCCCACACACCCACCTACCCCAGCTCCCCAGAGGTGCCCAGCCTGGTCCCCACACACCCACCTACCCCAGCTCCCCAGAGCTGCCCAGCCTGGTCCCCACAGCCCCACCTACCCCAGCTCCCCAGAGCTGCCCTACCTGGTCCCCACATTCCCACCTACCCCAGCTCCCTAGAGCTTCCCGGCCAGGTCCCCACATTCCCACCTACCCCAGCTCCCCAGAGTTGCCCAGCCTGGTTCCCACACTCCCACCTACCCCAGCTCCCCAGAGCTGCCCAGCCTGGTCTCCATAGTCACACCTACCCCAGCTCCCCAGAGCTGCCCAGCCTGGTCCCCACAGCCTTGCTTAACCCAGCTTCTCACAGCTTCCCAGCTTGGTCCCCATAGCCACACCTAACCCATCTCCCCAGAGCTGCCCAGCCTGGTCCCCACACACCCACCTACCCCAGCTCCCCAGAGCTGCCCAGCCTGGTCCCCACACTCCCACCTACCCAGCTCCCCAGAGCTGCCCAGCTTGGTCCCCACAGCCACACCTAACCCAGCTCCCCAGAGCTGCCCAGCCTGGTCCCCACAGTCACACCTATCCCAGCTCCTCCAGAACTACCCAGCCTGGTCCCCACACCCCCACATATCACAGCACTCCCAGGACTACTTGGCCTGGTCCCCATATCTCACCAACCCCAGCTTCCAAAGAGCTGCCCAGCCTGGTCCCCATACCCCCACCTACCCTACCTCCCCAGAGCTGCCCAGCCTGGTCCCCACACACCCACCTACCCCAGCTCCCCAGAGCTGCCCAGCCTGGTCCCCACAGCCCCACCTACCCCAGCTCCCCAGAGCTGCCCAGCCTGGTCCCCACAGCCACACCTACCCCAGCTCCCCAGAGCTGCCCAGCTTGGTCCCCACAGCCTCACCTACCCCAGCTCCCCAGAACTACCCAGCCTGGTCCCCACAGCCACACCTACCCCAGCTCCCCAGAGCTGCCCAACCTGGTCCCCACACACCCACCTACCCCAGCTCCCCAGAGCTGCCCAGCCTGGTCCCCACAGCCACACCTACCCCAGCTCCCCAGAGCTGCCCAGCCTGGTCCCCATAGCCTCACCTACCCCAGCTCCCCAGAGATGCCCAGCCTGCTCCCCACAGCCACACCTACCCCAGCTCCCCAGAGCTGCCCAGCCTGGTCCCCATAGCCTCACCTACCCCAGCTCCCCAGAGATGCCCAGCCTGCTCCCCACAGCCACACCTACCCCAGCTCCCCAGAGCTGCCCAGCCTAGTTCCCACAGCCACACCTACCCCAGCTCCCCAGAGCTGCCCAACCTGGTCCCCACACACCCACCTACCCCAGCACCCCAGAGCTGCCCAGCCTGGTCCCCACACACCCAGCTACCCCAGCTCCCCAGAACTGCCCAGCCTGGTCCCCACACACCCAGCTACCCCAGCTCCCCAGAACTGCCCAGCCTGGTCCCCACACACCCACCTACCCCAGCTCCCCGGAGCTGCCCAGCCTGGTCCTCACACACCCACCTACCCCAGTTCCCCAGAGCTGCCCAGCCTGGTCTCCATAGTCACACCTACCCCAACTCCCCAGAGCTGCCCAGCCTGGTCCCCACAGCCACACCTACCCCAGCTCCCCAGTGCTGCCTCAGCACTGCTGTTGGTGCTCAGGTTTTCCTGAGCTCCATGACCACCCTCCCTCCCAACTCCCCCTCACCGAATACCTCTGGGATCCCTGGAGGTGTTCAGTCTGGTTGTCCGAGTTCCCACTTACTTCAGTGTCCAGGTAACATCTCATCCTGTTTTCCTAAACTCCTAGGACTGTCCTGAAGCTGTGGAACTGCCACCTGGCTCCCTGTAGATTCTCAGCTTGGTTCCCCATATTGGCACCTGCCCAAATCTCCTTTAGCTCTCATCCTGGTACCACACACTCTCACCTATCCCTGTTATCTTTTAGCCTCTCAGCTTGGTCTCCCACCCACCCAGCTTCCTCAGCCCCACTATGGCTGCTCACTCAGATTCCTTAAGTTCATTCTCCTCTAGTTCTCCCGTAGCTGGTCAGTCTATTTTCCCATATTTCCAGCTACCTCGGCTCCTACATAATGGTTTATTCAGGTCCCCTAAGCTCCCACCTGCCCCAGCTCTCCTGTGGCTGCTCAATCTGGTACCTTAAAATCTTGGGTACCTCAATTCCTCTCTGCTGTTTCATAATTCCCAGAGCTTCTGAGTCTGTCTTTGTCCTCCCAAATGTCCAGCTTTCACAGCTCACCTGTAGCTGACTCACCTGATCCTAGGAGTTTCTTAGACTTCTTCCTGCCAATCTTGGCCTATTTCAGCTCAAGTTTGCCTCTGCTTCTCATCTCTTCCACACTGAGCTTGATTCCCAAACCTTAGAGATACCACTCTTGGCTTTGCCAGCACGCCTAGTGTCCCTCTTGGATGAACTATCAACTCACCTTTGTCAGCCCTAAAGATTTCTGCTGCAGAGCTCTGGCTCCTCTGGACACCTCCTCTCTGCTGATTTAGCTGATCTGGTCCTATAAGCTTCCAGACAGACCAAGTTCATCTCACAGGCCTCCTGATGTAGCCCATCATCTCCTTGAGGCTGACTCTGGTGGTGGTGGGAGTATTAGTAGTAGTTATTGTTGTGTGTGTGTGTTCAGATCCACTGGCCCATGTTCCACCCTGTGGCATTCCTAGACCCCTGTCTGGTCAATGTTCTTCAGGCTGTCTTACCTATACAGCAGATGGAACCCCTCCACAGTCTTGTATCTCAACTCCTTCCCACTCTTCCATGGGTTGTTGGTTGTTCCGTTCTGCTGATATTCACCACTGACCCAGACCTCCCACTGTACTCTCCTTTCTCTGCTGATACAACTCTTGCGTGGGAAATATAAAAGTGACTGCCTCTTTTCTTGCTTTGTCCCATGTCTGCCAGGAGCTTAGCTCTGGGATCCTTCCTCTCAGGAGCTGCAACCAAATTGTCACAAAGGTCTGAATGCCACCCCATACCCATCTCTGCAAGGCTAAGAACAGGATTGAAACTAGGTGTCAGAAGGTACTATCTAAAGTTCCCCTTTTTTAGGGGTTTCTGTGTCAGGGGATAAGGGGAGCCTAGATCAGGTCGAAGCTGCATCACGTGGATGGGTGGGGGTGGATGAGGTAGTACCATTGAGACCCAGGGGAGAAATCAGGAAGCCTGGCCCTTACCTGCTTCTCTGTGTTCATAGCCTCCTTAGGTTCCTGGGCTGGCTGAGTCTGTTCTCTGTCTTTATCATCTCTCTGGATAGGGAGGCTTTTTATTCAGGTTAAAGTCCAAATATGGTGGCAGTGTCTCCCAGTTCTCTCCAGACAGTGCTTCCTTAGGGGAATCCCAACCAATCTGTGGTTTAGGAAAGAGAATGGGGGCTGACAGCAGGTGGATAGAACACAGAGTATGAGCCTGATGGTGACCAGAACGTGTTAAAGACTTCAGCTCACATTCAGGAATAGCATAGCTACAGAAGGAACCTGTGCTAGTGGCCAGGAGGGGCCTTTGGTTATACTTTGAGAAGACCTAGGCAGGGAAGGTCCCTGGGGCTGGCTAATATGGCCTGTCCAGAGGACAGGGAATACACCGAGACAGGGAAAGGAAAGAGAAAAACTGGTACAGCAATGTGGTGTGCACAGGGCAGTGGATTGCATGGGGAGAAGGGAGGGATGATGTCATAGAACCAGACAGGCATGTGTCAGAGGGTGAAGTGCAGGTTAGAAGAGGGGGGCAAGGTCTGCAGGGTTCTGGGACTGAAGGGGATGCACCAGGATCACAAGGGATAGGAATATGGCCATCTTCTTCAAGAATGGTGGTAGACTCTAAATTTGAAGGCTGAGGGTTCCTGGAAAGAGAGAGTTCCTTGGGAGTAGAGACAGCAGCACCAGTGACACAGGAGAAGGCAGGGGTAAGTGTGGGGTTCAGGATAAGAGAAGAGGCAGTAGGGGAACTAGAGCTGAGCTCATTAGATTTCCATTAGAAAAACACGCTGCAGAGGACAAGAAGCACAGAGACATCCAGAGAAATCAGGACAGGGCAGACCAGGGATGCCCATGCTGGGAAGCTTCATGACAGGCTTGCTGAACCTCAGAAGTCAAGGAAGAAGATTCAAAGAGTACCAAGGTCAAGCAGAGCCCAGAGCCCAGATTTAGGAATTGAAGTAGCCCGCAGGCTGAGGAAGTGTCCCATGGGCATCGTGCAGTCAGTGCAGACTCAGAGTCAGGAGCCTAGGAGTGGGATTTGTTCACTCTCTTTAGCTCAAACCCAACTCTGAAGGCTTAGCCTGCATGACCAAGGTCATGGACCTGAGTTTGTGAAGAGCACATGGGAACTGAGAGCAGGCACCACTAATCGGGCCACACACCGGCTAAGTTGCTTTGTGATTGTTGGGATAAGACATCATGTCTAAAGTAACGTATAAAAGAAAGCATTCATTTGGGGTTGATTGTTTCAGAGGGTTAGAGTTCATGACTGTTATGGCACAGTGCATGACAGCAGGTAGGGAGGCAGGAAACTCAAATAGTAGCTGAGAACTTACATCTTGATCCACAAGCCTGAGACACAGAGAACTAACTGGGAATGGTATGGATTTTTGAAACATCAAAACTTATTGCCAGTAACACAGTCCCTCCAAAAGGCCACAGCTCCTAATCCTTTCCAACTGTGGACCAAGTATTCAAACATATGAGTCTAAAAGGATCATTCTTATTTAAACCACCAGATAGGCTCCTGGCCCTCGTGTGTTCCTGGCCATATCAGAGTGCACTATACATTCAGCCCTGTGATAGAAGTCCCTGTAGACTTTTAAATTCTCAGCACAATTTAAAAGTCCAAAATCCAAAGTCTCTTCTGAGACTCAAGGCAATCTCTTTATTGTAAGCCCCATAAAGTACTAAAGAAAATTACATACTTTTATCATACAGTGATACTGAAAAATATATTACCATTCCAAAAGTGAGGAATGGGGACATATTGAGGAAATACTCAACCAAAACAAGAGTGAAGCCAAGCGGAGAAAACTCCAAATCCTGTAGCCTTTTATAACTTTATCCAGTGGCCTATCAGTGACTCCACACAGGGAGCCCGTCACACACTTGGCCTCATGAACTCTTCAGCACAGAGGAAGATCCTACAGTCCCTTTACTCATGTATCCTTCATGACTCTAAAGCCATAGCCATATAATTAATAATGCAAAGTTTAGCTGTCCACTTGGTATAGAGCTTGACTCCCTCCTGGAAATTATAACCAAAAATAAGAAATTCCTAGCATGGTCAGGCCTCTCACAGCAATAACACACTCCTTGATACCAATTTCTTTCTTAGTTACTTTTATATTTCTCAATTAGATGCTATGATCAAGTTAACTTATAAAAGAAGACATTTATTTAAGGGTTTACAATTTTAGAGGGTTAGAGGGCATGGTCACCATGATTGGGAGCATGGCAGTAAGCAGGTAGGCATGAAGGTGAAGCCGTAGCTGAAAGCTTACATCTTGATCTACAAACACGAGGTAGAGAGAGCTAACTGAGAATGGCATGGGCTTTTGAATCCTCAAGACCTGCTTCCCGTGACACAGCCCCTCCAACAAGGTCACACCACCTGATCCTTCCCAGACGGTTCTACTGATTGGGAACCAAGGATTCAAACACGCGTCTACAGGGGCCATTCTCATTCAAACTACTCTGGACAGTAACAAGTCAGGGAAGTAAAAAGGGAGATACAGGACTGCAGGAGCCTAGATGGCAGGGAAGGCAAAGTTGACAAAGAGGATGGAAGGTCAAAGGAGGGAACTTCACAAAGACACGGACTAGTTAGGAAACCTTACAGTGGAGTGGGGTCCAGACAACGTAGGTGAGTAATTCAAGTGAGCATCTGCTGCTAACAAGCCCAGTTTCTGAATTTTGCCTGATCTTCGCAAAGGGCCAGGGAGGGCCCTGGGAAGGATTAGGAAGATGTCTTCCAAGGTCTTGGGTCCACCTATGTCTGATAGGGCACTCACATATTCCTCCTATATTGTAGCCAGAACCACAGCCTCATGCTTTCTTTCTGGATCCTGGCTGTGGGGACATTTCTGACTCCATGGTGATCTGGGGATGCCTAGTCAAAGGCTAGTTTCTTGAGCCAATGACCATGTCCTGGAACCCTGGAGCCCTGTCAGGTGGTGTGCCTGAACAAATGTCTATGTCCTAGAACCTCTGTTTCCTGTTCAGTGGTGTATAATCTTCCTACCTGTACTGAAGTCTGGATTCTACTCCCGCAGTGGCTCAATGACTAATCCTGGCAGTGCCAGGGCTAACAAGACCGTCATCTGCAATGTAGTCTACCTGGCCAGCAAGACCAAGTGGACAAGGAAGTTGGTAAGAGGGTAGCTTTGGGATTGAGGGGTTCACTGATCAGACTAGATCAGACTCCTGCCTAGACAAATCAGGTTGGGCAGCCTTTACCAGGGAAGGTAACGTAGTTCAAGTTGATAGGAGCTCCTGTTTGTATGTCTTTTGGAGTCTGTTGATGTACCTTTCATTCAAGGAGTGAACCCTCATGTTGGAGGCTTACATGCCATCTTCTGGTCACCCTACTTGTCAAAGATCATATTGAGAAGCAGCCTGACCTGAACTTACATTAGAGTCAAGCTCTTCCCCTCCGTGGCTTGGTGCCTTCTCTTTTTCAGACCTCATTACTTCCCACTCTTCCTTTTAGAATATCTGGGGGCTCTGAGGCCAAGATCATCAAGTGTCCCATGTGTCCAGATGAATCACTTAGCTTTGCTTCCCAGCTCCAAGATGAGGAAGAGTACCCAGGCTGTAGGGTGTCTCAGGTCCTGAGCCATCTCCACTTTTCATCACCAGCTCCTGAACTCCTAGGGTGAGAAAGTCTATCTTCAACTTTCATCCAAAGTCCAAGGATGTCTCTGACTTCCAAGATCATATATATGGCCCTGAGCCAGGAGGTCCAATTCAACTGGTTCATGAATGATAATCAGGTGCACATGGCTCAACTTGCAGGCCTGCAAGGAGCAATACAACAGAACCTTCCAGGTAATCAGCATTTTTAGCCAACATTGGCTGAAGGGCAAGGAATTCAAATGCAAGGTCAAAAGTGGACCCTTCTCAGTCTCCATTGATAAAAAAAAAAAAACCCCACATGATCATCTCATTAGATGCTGGGAAAGCATTTGACAAAATCCAGTAGATTGAAGTATTTTTTGGGTATATTGCCCATGAGTAGTATAGTTGCATTTTGAGATAGAGTGATTCTCATCTTTCTGAGGAACTGCCATACTGATTCCCATAGTTGCCTTACAAGCTTGTGTTGCCACCAGCAATGAATGAGTGTTCCTCTTTCTCCACAGCATCACTAGTATGAGCTGTCATTGTTTTTGATATTAGACATTCCGACAAATGTAAAAACGAAACCTCAGAGTACTTTTGATTTGCATTTTTTTGATTACTAAAAATGTTGGACATTTCTTTAAATGTTTCTCAGCCATTTGAGTTTCTTCTTTTGAGAATACCGTTTAGATAAGTACCCCTCTTTTAAGTTGGGGTTACTTTTTTTCTTGATGTCCAGCATTTTTCAGTTCTTTATGTATTTTGGTTATTAGTCCTCTATCAGATGTGTGGTTGGTAAAACTCTTTTCCCATTCTGTAGGCTGTTGCTTTGGTCTGAGTGACAGTGTCCTTTGCCATTCAGAAGCTTCTCAGTGTCATGAGGTTCTATTCTTCTTTTTCTTTTTACTTTTTTAATTAGATATATTTTTATTTACATTTTAAATGTTATTTCCTGTACATAAGTCCCTTATACCCTCCCCCTCCCCCATACGGGTGTTCACCCCCATCCACCCCCTTTACCGCCCTCCGACTTTCCCCTGCACTGGGGGTCAAACCTTGGCAGGACCAAAGGCTTCCCCTTCCACTGGAGCCCAACAAGGCCATTCTCTGCTACCTACTCAGTTGGAGCTCTGGGTCAGCCCATGTATAGTCTTTGGGTAGTGGTTTAGTCCCTGGAAACTCTGGTTGGTTGGCATTGTTGTTCTTATGGGGCCACAGCCCATCCAGCTCTTTCAGTCCTTCCTCTGATTCCCCCAAAAGGGGGTCCTGTTCTTAATTCAGTGGTTTGCTGCTAACATTCACTTCTGTATTTGACATGCTTTGGCTGTGTCTCTCAGGAGACATCTATATCTGTTCCCTTTCAGCATGCACTTCTTAGCTTCATCCATCTTATCTAGTTTTGGTGGCTGTACATATATGGACCACATGTGTGTCAGGCTCTGAATGGCCATTCCTTCAGTCTCTGCTCTAAACTTTGCCTCCATATCCCCTCCTATGGATACTTTTCCCCCTTTTAAGAAGGAGTGGGGGCATCTGCATTTTGGTCATTCTTCTTGAGCTTCCTGTGGTCTGTGGATTGCATCTTGGGTAATTCAAACTTTTTGGCTAATATCCACTTATCGATGAGTGCATACCAGGTGTGTTTTTCTGTGATTGGGTTACCTCACTCAGGATATTTTCTAGTTCATTCCATTTCCCTTTGAATTTCATGAAGTCATTGTTTTGATAGCTGCTCAGTACACCATTGTGTAAAAGTACCATATTTTTTTGCATCTATTTCTCTCTTGAAGGGCATCTGAGTTCTTTAGAGCTTCTGGCTATTATAAATAAGGCTGCTATGAACATAGTGGAGCATATGCCTTTGTTGTATGTTGGAGGATCTTTTGGGTATATGCCCAGGAGAGGTATAGCTGGGTCCTCAGGTAGTGCAATGTCCAATTTTCTGAGGAACCTCCAGACTGATTTCCAGAGAGGTTGTACCAGCTTGCAATCCCACCAACAATGGAGGTGTGTTCCTCTTTCTCTACTTCCTCCCTGGCATTTGCTGTCACCTGAGTTTTTGATCTTAGCCATTCTCAGTGGTGTTAGGTGAAATCTCAGGGTTGTTTTGATTTGCATTCCCCTGATGACAAAAGATGTTGAACATTTCTTTAGGTCCTTCTCAGCCATTTGATATTCCTCAGCTGAGAGGTTTTTTTTTTTTTTAGCTCTGTATCCCATTTTTAAAATAGGATTATTTGTCCCCCTGCAGTCTAACCTCTTGAGTCCTTTGTATATTTTGGATATTAGCCCTCTATCAGATGTAGGATTGGTAAATATCTTTTCCTAATCTGTTGGTTGCCGTTTTGTCTTAATGACAGTGTCCTTTGTCTTACAGAAGGTTTGCAGTTTTATGAGGCCCCATTTGTCTATTCTTGATCTTAGAACATAAGCCATTGGTGTTCTGTTCAGGAAAATTTCCCCAGTTCCCATGTGTTTGAGACTCTTTTCCATTTTTTTTTGTATTAGTTTGAGTGTATCTGGTTTGATGTGGAGGTCCTTTATCCACTTGGACTTAAGGTTCGTTCAGGGAAATAAGAATGGATTGATTTACATTCTTCTACGTCCTGACCTCCAGTTGAACGAACTCCATTTGTTGAAAATGCTATCCTTCCACTGGATGGTTTTAGCTCCTTTGTCAAAGATCAAGTGACCATAGGTGTGTGGGTTCATTTCTGGGTCTTCAATTCTATTCCACTGGTCTATCTGTCTGTCTCTGTACCAATACCATGCAGTTTTTTATGACTATTGCTCTGTAATACTGCTTGAGGTCACAGATGGTGATTCCCCCAGAAGTTCTTTTATTGTTGAGTATAGTTTTCGCTATCCTGGGTTTTTTGTAATTCCAAATGAATTTGCAAATAGCTCTTTCTATCTCTATAAAGAATTGAATAGGAATTTTGATCAGGATTGCATTGAATCTGTAGATTGCTTGAATTGCATTGAATCTGTAGATGGCCATCTTTACTATATTAATCCTGCCAATCCATAAGCATGGGAGATCTTTCTTTCTTCTGAGATCTTCTTCAATTTCTTTCTTCAGAGACTTGAAATTCTTGTCATATAGATCTTTCACTTGCTTGGTTACAGTCACACCAAAACATTTTATATTATTTGGGACTATTGTGAAGGGTGTCATTTCCCTAATTTCTTTCTCAGCTTGTTTATCCTTTGAGTAGAGGAAGGCTATTGATTTATTTGAGTTAATTTTATTCCCTGACACTTTGCTGAAGTTGTTTATCAGGCTTAGTAGTTCTCTGGTGTAACTTTTGGGGTCACTTAAGTATACTATCCTATCATCTGCGAATAGTGATATTTTGACTTCTTTCCTTCCAATTTGTATTCCTTTGACCTTCTGTTGTCTGCTTGCTCTTCCTAGGATTTCGTGTACTATATTGAATAAGTAGGGAGAGAATGGGCAGCCTTGTGTAGTCCCTGATTTTAGTGGGATTGCTTCAAGTTTCTCTCCATTTAGTTTGATGTTGGTTACTGGTTTGCTGTACATTGCTTTTACCATGTTTATATATGGGCCTTCAATTCCTGTTCTTTCCAGGACTTTTTATCTGGAAGGGGTGTTGAATTTTGTCAAATGCTTTCTCAGCATCTAATGAAATGATCATGTGGTTTTTATCTTTGTTTGTTTATATAGTGTATTACATTGATGGATTTTCATATATTAAACCATCCCTGCATCCCTGAGATGAAGCCTATTTGATCATGATGGATCATTATTTTGATGTGTTCTTGGATGCGGTTTGCAAGAATTTTATTGAGTATTTTTGTGTCAGCTTTCATAAGGGAAATTGGTTTGAAGTTCATTTCTTTGTTGGGTCTTTGTGTGGTTTTGGTATGAGAGTAATTGTGGCTTCATAGAAGGAATTTGGTAGTGCTCTATCTGTTTCACTTTTGTGGAATAGTTTGGACAGTATTAGTATGAGGTCTTCTATGAAGGTCTGATGGAATTGTGCACTAAACCCATCAGGTCCTGGGCTCTTTTTGGTTGGGAGACTTTAAGTAATTGCTTCTATTTCTTTAGGAGTTATGGAATTGTTTAACGGTTTATTTGTTCCTGATTTAAATTTGGTACCTGTTATCTGTCTAGAAAATTGTCCATTTCCTCCAGATTTTCAAGTTTTGTTGAATATAGGCTTTTGTACTAGGATCTGATGTTGTTTTGAATTTCCTCAGATTCTGTTGTTATGTCTCTCTTTTCATTTCTGATTTTGATAATTTAGATACACTCTCTGTGTCCTCCGGTTAGTCTGGCTAACGGTTTATCTATCTTGTTGTTTTTCTCAAAGAACCAGCTCCTGGGTTTGTTGATTCTTTGTATAGTCCTTTTTGTTTCTACATGGTTGATATCAGCCCTGGTTTGATCATTTCCTGCCTTCTACTCCTCTTGCGTTTTTTTTTTATTTGCTTTTGTTTTAGAGCTTTTAGGTGTTCTGTCAAGCTGCTGACATATGCTCTCTCCTTTTTTATTTTGAAGGCACTCAGAGCTATGAGTTTTCCTCTTAATACCACTTTCATTTTGTCCATAAGTTTGGGTATGTTGTATCTTCATTTTCATTAAATTCTAAGAAGTCTTTAATTTTTTCTTTCTCTTCCTTTACCAAGTTGTCATTGAGTAGAGTGTTATTCAACTTCCATGTATATGTGGGCATTCTGTAATTATTGTTGTTATTGAAGACCACCCTTAGTCCATGGTGATCTGATAGGATTCATGGAATTATTTCTCTCTCCCTTTGTATGTTGAGGCCTCTTTTGTGACTGATTATATGGCCAATTTTGGAGAAGATACATGAGGTGCTGAGAAAAAGGTATATCCTTTTGTTTCAGGATGGAATGTCCTATAAATATCTGTTAAATCCATCTGGTTCATAATTTCTGTTAGTTTCTCTATGTCTCTGTTTAATTTCTGTTTCTATGATATCTCTATTGATGAGAGTGGAGTATTAAAGTCTCCTAATATTATTGTGTGAGATACAATGTGTGATTTGATCTTTAGTATGGTTTCTTTTATGAATGTAGGTGCCCTTTTATTTGGAGCATAGAGCATAGATATTTAGGATTGAGAGTTCATCCTGGTGGCCATTTACTTTGATGAAAATGAAGTGTCTTTCCTTATCTTTTTTGATGACTTTTGGTTGAACGTCAATATTATTTGATATTAGAATAGCAGCTCCAGCTTGTTTCTTCAGACCATTTGCTTGGAAGGTTGTTTTCCAGCCTTTGTCTCTCAATGTCTGTCTTTGTCTCTGAGGTGTGTTTCCTGTACGCCTGGGTCCTCTTTATGTATCCATTCTGTTAGTCTATGTCTTTTTATTGGGGAATTGATACCGTTGGTGTTGAGAGATATTCAGTAAGAGTGATTGTCGCTTCCTGTTATTTTCATTGTTTCAGGTGGAATTATATTTGTGTGTCTCTCTTTTGCTTTCATTTCAAGGAGATCACAGTCTTCCTTTTTGTATGGCATAGTTTCTCTCCTTGTGTTGGAGTTTTCCATCTATTGTTCTTTGTATTGCTGGATTTCTAGAAAGATATTGTGTAAAGTTGGTTTTGTCATGGACTATCTTGGTTTCTCCAAGAATGTTAATTGAGAGTTTTGCTAATTGTTAATTGAGAGATATTGTAGCCTGGGGTAGCATTTGTGTTCTCTTAGGGTCTGTATGACATCTGTCCAGGATCTTCTGGCTTTCACAGTCTCTGGTGAGAAATCTGGTGTAATTTTTATTGGTCTGCCTTTATATGTCACTTGACCTTTTCCCCTTACTGCTTTTAAGATTCTTTCTTTGATTTGTGCATTTGGTGTTTTAATTATTATGTGACAGGAGTTATTTCTCTTCTGGTCCAATTCATTTGGAGTTCTGTAGGCTTCTTATATCTTTATGGGCATCTCTTTCTTTAGGTTAGGGAAGTTTTCTTCTATAATTCTGTTGAATATATTTACTGGCCCTTTAATTTGGGAGTTTTCACTTCCTTCTATACCTATTATCCTTAGGTTTGATCTCATTGTGTCCCGGATTTCCTGTTTATTTTGGGCTAGGAGCTTTTTTGTTTTACATTATTTTTGATGGTTGTGTAGATGTTTTCTATGGTATGTTCTGAATCTGAGATTCTTTCTTCTATTTCTTGTAATCTGTTGGTAATGCTTGAATCTATGACTCCTGGTCTCTTCCTTAGGGTTTCTCTCTACAGGGTTGTCTCCCTTTGTGCTTTCTTTCTTTTTTTTTTCACACTTTCCCCCATATTTATTAACTTGAGTATTTCTTATTTACATTTCGATTGTTATTCCCCTAACCCCTCTCTCTCCCCTTCTACATGGGTGTTCCCCTCCCCATCCTCCCCCCATTACCGCCCTCCCCCCAACAATCATGTTCACTGGGGGTTCAGTCTTAGCAGGACCCAGGGCTTCCCCTTCCACTGGTGCTCTTACTAGGCCATTCATTGCTACCTATGAGGTTTGAGCCCAGGGTCAGTCCATGTATAGTCTTTAGGTAGTGGCTTAGTCCCTGGAAGCTCTAGTTGCTTGGCATTGTTGTTCATAAGGGGTCTTGAGCCCCTTCAAGCTCTTCCAGTTCTTTCTCTGATTCCTTCAACGGGGGTCGGTCTCGTTCTCAGTTCAGTGGTTTGCTGCTGGCATTTGCCTATGTATTTGCTGTATTCTGACTGTGTCTCTCAGGAGAGATCTATATCTGGCTCCTGTCGGCCTGCACTTCTTTGCTTCATTCAACTTGTCTAATTGGGTGGCTGTATATGTATGGGCTACATGTAGGGCAGGCTCTGAATGGGTGTTCCTTCTGTGTCTGTTTTAATCTTTGCCTCCCTATTCCCTGCCAAGGGTATTCTTGTTCCCCTTTTAAAGAAGGAGTGAAGCATTCGCATTTTGATCATCCATCTTGAGTTTCATGTGTTCTGTGCATCTAGGGCAATTCAAGCATTTGGGCTAATAGCCACTTATCAATGAGTGCATACCATGTGTGTTTTTCTGTGATTGGGTTACCTCACTCAGGATGATATTTTCCAGTTCCAACCATTTGCCTATGAATTTCATAAAGTCATTGTTTTTTTTTATTTTATTTTATTTTATTTTATTTTATTTTATTTTATTTATTATCTTGAGTATTTCTTATATACATTTCAAGTGTTATTCCCTTTCCCGGTTTCCGGACAGACATCACCCTCCCCCCTCCCCTTCCTTGTGGGTGTTCCCCTCCCAAACCTCCCCCCATTGCCACCCTCCCCGCATAGTCTAGTTCACTGGGGGTTCAGTCTTAGCAGGACCCAGGGCTTCCCCTTCCACTGGTGCTCTTACTAGGATATTCATTGCTACCTATGGGGACAGAGTCCAGGGTCAGTCCATGTATAGTCTTTAGGTAGTGGCTTAGTCCCTGGAAGCTCTGGTTGCTTGACATTGTTGTACTTTTGGGGTCTCGAGCACCTTCAAGCTCTTCCAGTTCTTTCTCTGATTCCTTCAACAGGGGACCTATTCTCAGTTCAGTGGTTTGCTGCTGGCATTCGCCTCTGTATTTGCTGTATTCTGGCTGTGTCTCTCAGGAGCGATCTACATCCGGCTCCTGTCGGTCTGCACTTCTTTGCTTCATCCATCTTGTCTAATTGGGTGGCTGTATATGTATGGGCCACCTGTGGGGCAGGCTCTGAATGGGTGTTCCTTCAGTCTCTGTTTTAATCTTTGCCTCTCCCTTCCCTGCCAAGGGTATTCTTTTTCCTCATTTAAAGAAGGAGTGAAGCATTCACATTTTGATCATCCGTCTTGAGTTTCCTTTGTTCTAGGGATCTAGGGTAATTCAAGCATTTGGGCTAATAGCCACTTATCAATGAGTGCATACCATGTATGTCTTTCTGTGAGTGGGTTAGCTCACTCAGGATGATATTTTCCAGTTCCAACCATTTGCCTACGAATTTCATAAACTCGTTGTTTTTGATAGCTGAGTAATATTCCATTAACCACACAAAGACCCAACAAAGAAAGAGAACTTCAGACCAATTTCCCTTATGAATATCGACGCAAAAATACTCAATAAAATTCTGGCAAACCGAATTCAAGAGCACATCAAAATAATCATCCACCATGATCAAGTAGGCTTCATCCCAGGCATGCAGGGATGGTTTAATATAAGGAAAACCATCAACGTGATCCATCATATAAACAAACTGAAAGAACAGAACCACATGATCATTTCATTAAAGTCATTGTTTTGATAGCTGAGTAATATTCCATTGTGTAGATGTACCACATTTTCTGTATCCATTCCTCTGTTGAAGGGCATCTGGGTTCTTTCCAGCTTCTGGCTATTATAAATAAGGCTGCTATGAACATAGTGGAGCACGTGTCTTTTTTATATGTTGGGGCATCTTTTGGGTATATGCCCAGGAGAGGTATAGCTGGATCCTCAGGCAGTTCAATGCCCAATTTTCTGATGAACCTCCATACTAATTTCCAGAATGGTTGTACCAATCTGCAATCCCACCAACAATTTAGGAGTGTTCCTCTTTCTCCACATCCTCGCCAGCATTTGCTGTCACCTGAGTTTTTGATCTTAGCCAGTCTCACTGGTATGAGGTGAAATCTCAGGGTTGTTTTGATTTGCATTTCCCTTATGACTAAAGATGTTGAACATTTCTTTAGGTGTTTCTCAGCCATTAGGCATTCCTCAGCTGTGAATTCTTTGTTTAGCTCTGAACCCCATTTATTAATAGGGTTATTTGTCTCCCTGCGGTCTAACGTCTTGAGTTCTTTGTATATTTTGGACATAAGCTCTCTATCAGTTGTAGGATTGGTAAAGATCTTTTCCCAATCTGTTGGTTGCCGTTTTGTCCTAACCACAATGTCCTTTGCCTTATAGAAGCTTTTCAGTTTTATGAGATCTCATTTGTCGATTCTTGATCTTAGAGCATAAGCCATTGGTGTTTTGTTCAGGAAATTTTCTCCAGTGCCCATGTGTTCCAGATGCTTCCCTAGTTTTTCTTCTATTAGTTTGAGTGTATCGGGTTTGATGTGGAGGTCCTTGATCCACTTGAATTTAAGCTTTTTACAGGGTGATAAGCATGGATCAATCTGCATTCTTCTATATGTTGACCTCCAGTTGAACCAGCACCATTTGCTGAAAATGCTGTCTTTTTTCCATTGGATGGTTTTGGCTCCTTTGTCAAAAATCAAGTGATCATAGGTGTGTGGGTTCATTTCTGAGTCTTCAATTCTGTTCCATTGGTCTATCTGTCTGTCTCTGTACCAATACCATGCAGTTTTTATCACTATTGCTCTGTAATACTGCTTGAGTTCAGGGATAGTGATTCCCCCAGAAGTTCTTTTATTGTTGAGGATAGTTTTAGCTATCCTGGGTTTTTTGTTATTCCAGATGAATTTGCAAATTGTTCAGTCTATCTCTCTGAGGAGTTGGATTGGTATTTTGATGGGGATTGCATTGAATCTGTAGATCGCTTTTGGTAAAATCACCATTTTTACTATATTAATCCTGCCAATCCACGAGCATTGGTGATCTTTCCATCTTATGAGATCTTATTCAACTTCTTTCTTTAGAGGTTTGAAGTTCTTTTCATACAGATCTTTCACTTGCTTGGTTAAAGTCAAAACAGGGATTTTATATTATTTGGGTCTATTATGAAGGGTGTCGTTTCCCTAATTTCTTTCTCGTCTTGTTTCTCTTTTGTGTAGAGGAAGGCTACTGATTTATTTGAGTTAATTTTATACCCAGTCACTTTGCTGAAGTTGTTTATCAGGTTTAGTAGTTCTCTGGTGGAACTTTTGGGATCACTTAAATATACTATCATATCATCTGCAAATAGTGATATTTTGACTTCTTCTTTTCCAATCTGTATCCCCTTGATCTCCTTTTGTTGTCTGATTGCTTTGGCTATATATATTCAAGAAGTATATTGAATAAGTAAGGAGAGAGTGCGTAGCCTTGTCTAGTCCCTGATTTTAGTGGGATTGCTTCAAGTTTCTCTCCATTTAGTTTAATGTTAGCAACTGGTTTGCTGTATATGGCTTTTACTATGTTTAGGTATGGGCCTTGAATTCCTATTCTTTCCAGGACTTTTATCATGAAGGGGTGTTGAATTTTGTCAAATGCTTTCTCAGCATCTAATGAAATGATCATGTGGTTTTGTTCTTTCAGTTTGTTTATATAATGGATCACGTTGATGGTTTTCCGTATATTAAACCATGCCTGCATGCCTGGGATGAAGCCTACTTGATCATGGTGGATGATTGTTTTGATGTGCTCTTGGATTCCGTTTGCCAGAATTTTATTGAGTATTTTTGCGTCGATATTCATAAGGGAAATTGGTCTGAAGTTTTCTTTCTTTCTTTTTTTTTTTTTCCGAGCTGGGGACCTGAAGTTCTCTTTCTTTGTTGGGTCTTTGTGTGGTTTAGGTATGAGAGTAATTGTGGCTTCATAGAAGGAATTTGGTAGTGCTCCATCTGTTTCAATTTTGTGGAATAGTTTGGATAGTATTGGTATGAGGTCTTCTATGAAGGTCTGATAGAATTCTACACTAAACCCGTCTGGACCTGGGCTCTTTTTGGTTGGAAGACCTTTAATGATTGCCTCTATTTCATTAGGAGTTATGGTGTTGTATGAATGGTTTACTTGTTCCTGACTTAACTTTGGTAACTGGTATCTGTCTAGGAAATTGTCCATTTCCTCCAGATGTTCAAGTTTTGTTGAATATAGGCTTTTGTAGTAGGATCTGATGATTTTTTGAATTTCCTCTGATTCTGTAGTTATGTCTCCCTTTTCATTTCTGATTTTGTTAATTTGGACACACTCTCTGTGTCCTTTCGTTAGCCTGGCTAAGGGTTTATCTATCTTGTTGCTTTTCTCAAAGAACCAGCTTTTGCTTCTGTTGATTCTTTGTATGGTCCTTTTTGTTTCTACTTTGTTGATTTCAGCTCTGATTTTTATTATTTCCTGCCTTCTACTCCTCCTGGTTGTATTTGCTTCTTTTTGTTCTTGAGCTTTTAGGTGTCCTGTGAAGCTGCCGATATATGCTCTCTCCTGCTTCTTTCTGCAGGCACTTAGAGCTATGGGTTTTCCTCTTATCACAGCTTTCATTGTGTCCCATAAGTTTGGATATGTTGTACCTTCATTTTCATTAAATTCTAAGAAGTCTTCGATTGCTGTCTTTATTTCTTCCTTGACCAGGTTATCATTGAGTAGAGCATTGTTCAACTTCCATGTATATGTGGGCATTCTTCCCTTATTGTTATTGAAAACCAGCTTTAGGCTGTGGTGGTCTGATATAACTCATGGGATTATTTCTATCCTTCTATATCTGTTGAGGCCTGTTTTATGACCAATTATATGGTCAATTTTGGAGAAAGTACCATGAGGTGGTGAGAAGAGGTATTTCCTTTTGTTTTAGGATAGAATGTTGTATAAATATCTGTTAAGTCCATTTGGTTCATGATTTCTCTTAGTCTGTCTATGTGTCTGTTTAATTTCTGTTTCCATGATCTTTCCATTGATGAGAGTGGGGTGTTGAAATCTCCTACTATTATTGTGTGAGGTGCAATATGTGCTTTGAGCTTTCGTAAGGTTTCTTTTATGTATGTAGGTGCCCTTGTATTTGGAGCATAGCTATTTATGATTGAGAGTTCATCTTGGTGGATTTTTCCTTTGTTGACTATGAAGTGTCCTTCCTTATCTTTTTTGATGACCATTGGTTAAAATCGGTTTTATTCGATATTAGAATGGCTACTCCAGCTTGCTTCTACAGACCATCTCTTTGGAAAGTTGTTTTCCAGCCTTTTACTCTGAGGTAGTGTCTGTGGTACATCTACACAATGGAATACTAGTCTCCTATCAAAAACAATGACTTTATGAAATTCATAGACAAATGGATGGAACTGGAAAATATCATCCTGAGTGAGGTAACCCAATCACAGAAAAACACACATGGTATGCACTCATTGATAAGTGGATATTAGCCCAAATCCTCGAATAACCGTAGATCCACAGAACACATGAAACTCAAGAACGATGACCAAAATGCAAATGCCTCACTCTTTCTTTAATAGGGGAACCAGAATATCCTTAGGAGCAAATAGGGAGGCAAAGTTTAGAATTGAGGTAGAAGCAACCCCCATTCAGAACCTGCCCCACATGTGGTCCATACATATACAAACACCAAACTAGATAAGATGGATCAAGCAATGAAGTGCAGGCTGACAGGAACCGGATGTAGATCTCTCCTGAGAGACACAGCCAGAATACAACAAATGCATAGGCAAATGCCGTCATTAAACCACTGAACTGAGAATGGGACCCCTTTGAAGGAATCATAGAAAGGACCGAAAGAGCTTGAAGGGTCTTGAGACCTCATATGAACAACAATGCCAACCAACCAGAGCTTCTAGGGACTAAGCCACTACCCAAAGACTATACACGGACTGACCTTGTGCTCCCACTGCATAGGTTGCAAAGAATAGCCTAGCATGGGCACCAGTGGAAGGGGAAGCCTTTGGTCCTGCCAAGACTGAACCCCAATTCAATGTGATTGTTGGGGGGAGGACAGCAATGGGGGGAGGATGGGGAGGGGAACACTCATAGAGAAGGGGTGGGGGAGGAGTTAGGGGGATTTTGGTCCGGAAACCGGGAAAGGGAATAACAATTGAAATGTAAATAAGAAATACCCAAGTATTTTCCGAAAGAAAAAGAAAAGAATTTGGAAACCACCCAGATGCTCTTCAACAGTAGAATGGATACAGATAATATGGTACATCTACACAATGGAGTACTATTCACCTATCAAAAACAATGACTTCATGAAATTCATAGCCAAATGGGACTAGAAAATATCATCCTGAGTGAGGTAACCCAATCACAGAAAAACACACATGGTATTCACTCACTGATAAGTGGATATTAGCCCAAAAGTTCCAATTACTCAAGATAACAATCCACAGACCAATGAAGCTCAAGATGAAGGACAACCAAAGTGTGAATGCTTCAGTCATTATTAGGAGGGGAACCTAAAACATTCATAAGAATGTCTATGGAGTCAAAGTTTGGGTTAATGAGTGAAGGAATGGCCATTCAGAGCCTGCCCCACATGGGTATACAGCCCATTTATATACAGCCAGCAAAACTAGATAAGAGTGATGAAGCTAAGAAGTGCATGCTGACAGGAGCCTCATACAGCAGTCTCCTGAGAAGTACAGCCAGAACATGTCAAATACATCGGTGACAACTAGCAGCAAAGCATTGAAATGAGAACAGGATCCTTGTTGGAGTTATTAGAGAAAGGATTGAAAGAGCTGAAGGGGCTTGCAACCCCATAAGAATAACAATGCCAACTAACCAGAGCTCCCAGGGACTCAACCACTATCAAAAGACTATACATGGACAGACCCATGGCTCCAGCTACATGTGTAGCAGAGGATGGCCTTGTTGGGCACCAATGTGAAGAAAAGCCCTTGTTCCTGCCAAGGCTGGACTTTTCAGTGTAGGGTAATGTCAGGGTAGGTAGGCGGGAAGGGGGCTTCGTTCCCCTTGTAGAAGAAGGGGGAGGTGGATGGGATAGGGGATTTATGGATGGGAAAGCAGGAAAGGGGATAACATTTGAAATGTAAATAAAAATATCCAATTAAAAATAGTAAATGATGAAGAAAGTGTCAGAAATAGAATATGTTATTAAACTCCCATCACCATTGAACATTAAACATCTCCTACCAGGAGTGATTTCCTTCCTTCACAAATTGCAGGAAGCTCCAACTATATGTGTAGCAGAGGAAGGTCTTGTTGGGCACCAATGGAAGAAGAAGCCCTTGGTTCTGCCAAAGTTGGAACCCCCAATATAGTGGAATGTTGGAAAGGCTGAAAGGGGGGGTTGTTGGGGAGAGGAACATCCTTGTAGACAAAGGGGAGGAGGATGGGATAGGGTGCTTATGTCTGGGAAATCAGGAAAGGGAATAACATTTGAAATCTAAATAAAAAAATTCAATTAAAAGAAAACAAAACAAAAAAACAAGGACTTCATGAATTTTTTTCAGGCAAATGAATGGGACTAGAAAATATCATCCTGAGTTAGGTAACCCAGCCCCAGAAGGGCATGCATGATGTGTACTTGCCTACAATTGTATATTAGCCATAAAATACAGGACAACCATGCTGCATTCAACAGACCCAAAGATGTCAAATAACGGGGAGGTCCCAAGGGAGGATATTCAAATCTCATGCAGAATGGGAAGTAAAAGTTATCTGAGGTGAATGGAGGGAGTGAACTGTATAGGAGAGAGGATGGGCCAGGGAACAGGCAGGGGTTAGATCATGTGTCGAGAGAACTGGGGAGAGAGAAGGGAATTAAGTTGTTTGCAGGGGAGCGGCATCTCTAGGGTGTTCCAGAGATCTGGGGATGGGGAGGCTTTAGGGAATCTATGGGGTTGAATCTAGCTTAGACTCCTAGCAATGGCACATATGGAGCCTGAAATGGTCATCTCTGTACACTGGGAGGACTCCCAGTGGAGGGATTTAGAGAGTATCCCACCCACAAAGCCTCCACCCAAAACTTGTCCTGCCTATAAGATGTGGAAGGGCAAAGATGGAGCAGAGACTGAGGGAATGGTCAACCAATGACTCGCCCAAATTGAGATCCATCCTATGGGCTAGAACCAATCCCTGACACTGTTACGATATCCTGTAGATTTGCAGAAAGGAACATAGCATAACTGTCCTCTGAGAGGCTCCACCTAGTAACTGACTTGAACTGATTCAGAGATTTCCAGTCAAACATTTGACTGAATTTTGGGGAGTCTTGTGGAAGAGTTGGGGGAAGGATTCGGGGAGTGGATAGAAACTCCATAAGGGGACCAACAGAGTCAACTAACTTGAAACCTGGGGAGCTTTCAGAGATGAAACCACCAACCAAAGAGCATACAAGGGCTGGACCTAGACCACTCCTCATTTGTAACAGGTGTGCAATTTGTTCTTCATGTAGGTCACTGTCCCAGACTCTGTTGCCTTTCTGTGGATCCTGTTCCTGTACTTGGACTGCCTTGTCTGGCCTCAGTGGTATAGAATGCAGCTAGTCCTTCAATGACTTGATGTGCCATGGTGAGTTGGTACCCAGGAGTCCTCCCTCTTCTCAGGGTAAATAGGGAGGAGTGTTAGGAGGAAGGACGTTTTGTGTGAGGAGGACTAGGAGGAGGCGGAGGAGGGGCGCTGTGTTCAATATGTAAACTGAATAACTTTCATCTGTGGTTAAATATGTCTCTTACTTTATTAAATCATGTTTTGGTGTTCTCAGAAAGTGCTTATTCGTCCAGAAACAATAAACATATTTCCTAAAATTCCTGCTAGTCTTGTTGATTCTCCAAGACTTAATTTACTTTTTGTAGTTATGGTAAGGACAGAAACTAATTTCACTGGAGCTTTTTCATCCTCCATTCTACTTGAATTGTACACTCCAGAATAAATTCAGCCAGGGCATTAGTAGGGTGGCCCAGCTGTGGTCTGCAAAGCCACATTTGGGGACTTGCAGGTCTGTATATACTTTTTACTGCACACTGAAGTCTATCTTTTGCTAGGCACTAGACTCTCAGTCCTCAAGCTGAGAGGGGTCAGCTGAGTCCCAGACTGGTGGCAGGTGAAGGCTTTGGTTTCAGTGTGGGTAGGAGTGTGTCCTGTTTGTTATCATAGCTGGAAACAGATGCTTCTGCTGAGAAGCGCCTGTGAGGAGGTTGTTGGTGGGAATGAGCTGTGAACTCCCGCCTGAGTGATAGGACTGATTTATAGCTTGTGGCTTTGTCTGTAGGAATGGTATCAACCTATGGGTTGACAGTAGTCCAGGGGCCACAAGTGTGTCACGTGGCTCCACTGGGTAGATTTCTGTAGTGTAGTGGTCTAGGATAATCTGATATTCCCCAAACAAGTGGAGGAGAGGCACGGGAGGCATGGGAAACATGAGAGGCGTGTCCTGGGTGCAGGTTATGAGCTCTCATGGCAGGGCTGGTTACGTGCTGTGTGAGTTTTGGCTCGTTATGCTTGACAATGATCATGAACATCAAGGTGTAGTTTTCAGAATGAATTTTAGATTTAGAAAAGCTGCAATAAACCAAACAATTCAGACTCCTAGGAGAGGTACAGGGTTTGGGCCTTGGATTTTGGCATCCCATATTTTCTCCAACACGCAGTGGATTATTGATCAGCTCTACTGCAAACACAAAGCCAGAAAAAAACCCTCGGAGCCATTACTTGGTGACAATGGGAGTGGTGACAGTTATTGTTCTAGATGGCTTTTTCTAGAAGGCTGGGATGGGTAGTTTCAGGGGGACTGTGAAGCCAATGCCTTTTGTAGCTCACAGACCTCCTTAAGGTCACTAGTGATTCACTCATGCTCTCATTTATTCATCCTCACACAGCCTTCAGACTCTCCTGAATTTGCTCTTTGTGTCATGGAACCAGAGTAGAAAACCAAATGGACAGGTGAGAAAGAGGATAGTGTCAGACATGATGCCAGGGAATAAAGAGGTCACATTGCAAAGAGAGTTTGGATGCTGGTTTTGAAAGTATGGGAGCCTCAGAGAATAAGCAAGACCTACAGTTTAAAAGTTGCTTAGATCTCTAGGCCATTGGGCCTGCAGGATTTAATTTCTGGTAGGTTTAATTTGTGGTGAGTTGCCATGACAGATGGGCACTTTGAAAGTACCACGTTGACCTGTGGGGCATCTACACACCAGGAGTTTAAGGGACAATGGCTTAAAGTTTATGGTTTCCATGGCAGCATGGTCACTGGAGTCTTGCTGAGTGGCTTGGTAAGTGATAGTTGCTGCTGGACCAGAGAGAGAGAGAAAAAGAATCTCCTTAGAGAATTAAGCAGAGAAGAGATCTATGGTGGGGATGGGAGGCTATGAGGAAGATATGCCTATGATCTCAACGTGGGGGCATTCTAGGAGCCTCACAGTTGTTCCTTCCTTGAGTTAATTACATGCTGAAGTCTGGAGTCAGCATAGTACACTCACAGGGACGGTGGGGCAAGAGTTCTGCTGCACTTAGGGTAGTCAGTTGACTTCAAACAAGTGGGCCTATATGATGCTCGTCATGGGTTGTGTATACTTGGGAAGAACAAGGGCTGTATGTGCTATGTGCACCCCAAGAGCAGGTAGAGGCAAGAGTAGGAAAGTTGGGGTTGGTTGGGTGCAGGTTATGAGAGGGTTAGGGTTTTCATTGTTGTGATAAAATACCATGACCAAGTTGGGGAAGAAAGCATTTGTTTGCCTCATACTTCCCAAGTTGTGATCCATCACCAAAGGAAGCCAGGACAGGAATTCAAGTAGGGTAGGAATCTGGAGGCAGAAACTGATGCAGAGGCCCTACTGGGATGCTGCTTACTGCCTTGCTCCTTGTGGCTTACTCAGTTTATTTTCTCATAGGACTCAGGACCACCACCACAGTAGGGTGGGCACTCTCAAATTAATAAGTGATTAAGAAAATGCTCCACAGGCTTGCTTTCAGCCCGATCTTATGGAAGCACTTTTTTAAAATTAAGGTTCATTCCTCTCAGATGAGATTAGCTTGTGTCAAGTTTTCATACAAGGGTCCAGCACTGGGTCAGAATCAATGTCCTGGGTCTTCATTAAGACTTGCTTCCATGACTGAGAGCAAGATAGCTGTCTAGGTAGACTGAGGAAAGAAAGTGGGATCTGCTGAGAGGGCAAAGAGAAGCAGAAAATAGAAAGGGAAGGAGGTGTGCTCAGAGTTTGTGCAGGATCCTGGATACCTAGAAGGATGGGATAAGTCAATGGACAGAAGGTGAGGGTGTTCTTTACCATGGCAGTTTTAAGTGTCACTTAGGTGGGACAGATTCATTTCCCTCCATTTTCACCTCTGGTACTACATTTCATGTTCTGTGGCCTGTTGGTCCATTCTCACAGCCAGCAGCACAGCCTCTGACTTTGGTATCACATCTTATGGTATCATGTCTTCCATAATCTGTCACGAGAACTCTTGTGAGCACATTCAGGACCACCTGTGACTTTTATCTCTAGGCCCTTCAGTCAATCTCATCTGTTTTTGCCCACACTAGGCCCCCAGGTTCATAAATTCAAGATCCAGGACAATGATACCTCTGAGTGCCATGACTCAATATACTTGCATATACAGGCATATACTTGTATATACAGGCATTCCACTTTGGATGTCTTAAATAGGAAATACAAAGTTGACCTCAAGGCCAATATGTGGAATGTGAGACCAAGTGCACTGAGCTGTGAGTACAGCTGCTAATAGGGTTCAAGTTCATCAAGGGAGATAGTGAGAGGAATAGCCAAAATGGTGAAAGGAAAGCGTCTCCTAATGTGTAATCACTTCTACTCTCCACACTGGTTGATGATAGAGTAAGGGAGTAAGATAATTGGGCTGACCTTGAGATCCTTCCCATCACCCTATGCTACCATCTGTTGATGTAAGTCATGAACCTAGGTCTCGTTTTGACTATCATACCAAAGGATGTTGGCTGATGTCTTGGTCTACTTGGGTGCCTATAAAAATACACCCTGCACCAGGTGAATCATAAATAACAGAGATGTACTCATCATCATTGTGAGTCTGAAGGTCTAAGACAAAGGTTCTAGCAGTTTCCATATCCTACAGGACTCATTTTCCACATCTATGGACAGCCCTGTTTCACTGTGTCTGGGCAAAGGGTCTTTCTGGTTTGTTTAACAAGGACACTAATCCCAACTATGAGGACTCTTTGTGATCTCCTTACCTTCTGGAAGGCCTACCTTCTGATACATTGACATAAGGATATCAGCAAGAATTTTGGGACACACTCAACCCACAGCAGCCAACAGGAGGGTGCCACTTACCACATGTTGCCTAGTTGTGACTTCTCTGAGTTCCTTTCATATCTGATTTCATCAACCCATCTCAGTTTAGGTATGTGTATACTGTTAATGTTTGTGATGGAGAAAGTAGAAATACAGGCATTCAGGGTCTTACATAGGTAGTAAGACGAGGAGTCAGAACAAACTAGGAATTTGCATGTGGAATATTCCCTGTCTTAGTCACTGTTGCATTGCTGTGAAGAGACACCATGGCCACAACAATTCTTATAAAAGAAAGCATTTAATTGGGGCTTGCTAACAATTTCAGAGGTTAGTTCATTATCATGTTGGGGAGCATGGTGGTATGCCAGTGGACATGGTGCTGGAGAAATAACCTAGAGTTCTAAAGAGATAACACAGAGACACAGAGAGACAAACAGACATTGGTCCTGACATGAGCTTTTGAAACCTGAAAGCCTTCCTGTGCTCCAGTGACACACATTTCCTACAAGGACATGCCTCCTAATCCTATCAAAGAGTTCCACTCCCTGGTGACTAAGCATTCCACTATATGAACCCATGGAGTCTATTCTTATTGAAATGACCACAGTCCCCATTGCTGTCACCTAAGGCCCTGGTGTAAATTTGTGTTCATCTGAGTAGGTATGCATATGCACTCATGTACATCTGCTTCTGTAATCATGCATGTGTGTTCATTTTGTTTGAGGGACTGCGATGTGAACACATGCATGCATGCGTGTGTGTGTGTGTGTGTGTGTGTGTGTGTGTGTGTGTGTATTCTTATGTGTATGTGAGAAGTCAACTGTGAGTTTAAGGTGGGAGGAGAGTATCCTAGTTCACTGAACAGTTTTCTTCAGTGTGACCCTGATACTCCTCCCTAGTGGCCTCTCCACTGTTTGCCTCAGATTGCATGCACTTTGAGTTTATTTAAACCACAGAAACAAACAAACAAACAAACAAACAAACAAACAAACAGGAGGCAGGTGGGGTGAACCACAGCAAGCTTATGGGATGATGGGGACTTGGAGGGAGACAGGGAACAGGGATGAGTAGGACTGGGTCAGCAGGACACCTTCTTTGCCTATAGCCGAGGATGACAGGCATTTTGAGTCTGGGAGGCTGGGTGGAGAGCGAGGACTGAGAGGAGGGCTTGGAGCTTCTCTCTGCATAGAAGGCATCCTCTCTGTGGGCTTCATGTTGAGGGAAAGCACTTTTCTTTGTAGTTGCAGGATTCTGTTGTCCTGATCTACTTCACCTGCCAGAGAGCCCTGAGGTCATACAGAGGCTGTTGTCTGAGAAACAGGACAAGTCCCTGGAGCTACATAGGGCCCAGAAGCTGGACAGTGACCATGGTCTACCAATTACTGGGACACCCCTCAGCCCCCCTGATTACTGGTGCACCCCTCAGCCCCCTGATTGCTGGTGCACTCCTCAGCCCCCCAATTATTGGTGTATCTTCTAGCCATTCCAGAAGTGATGATGGGTTTCAGAATGGCCCTTGATGGCACCTTACTTGTGCCCAGGAAGGATTCAGAAGGAAATGGTAGGAGGCCCACCTTGATGAAGGTGACAAAGCCACTGTAGAGCAGTGTGAGTAGAAAGAGGGCCACGAAGGTGCACAGTGTGGGCCACAGGCCGTTCTCCTCCTCTATGTCCACGTAGCTGTCAGTTTGCTCATCCCTGATGCATGAGTTTGGGATGGTGTCCACCATGCCTGGGGAAGAACTAGTGCTCATGAGAAGGTCTCCATCCTACAGAAGGACCATTCCTTATTAACTTGGCCTCCTGTCTACTGAACCTGAAGATACAGCTTTCCTGTTTAGCAGCAACCTTTTTAATCATATGCCCTCCTCCCAATAGTACTTACCACTTCCCATCTCAAGTGCCTACTAACCACTTTGCCACACAGAACCCTACCCCCAACCCCTGCTCCAGCCTTCTGGGTTCTGAAATCTCACACACAAATTGATCTGAATGGGATTAGCAGACCTGAACCCAAACCTGATATGACGTTAGGCCAATGCCACCTGGATGGCATAGGAGATGGGTTACTACTTAAGAAGACCTAGAAAGAGCAGCTAGACCAGGTAGGCTTTCTCAGAAAGATGTATCATGAAAAAGGCAGAGAAGGGTGAGCAACATTTTAAGAAAAGACAGTGTTCATGATCTACACACTGGTAAAGAGTACTACTCCAGAGTCAGAAAGAGCCCTGAGCCCTTGCAAGTGGAGGGAGAGATTGTAAAGCATCGTAGCCATGGTAACATAATCTTAAAGGTCATAGGAGGGACTAGATGTTAAAGATGGTTATGTCATAACTAAACACACATATGAAAATCTCAGCTGGAGACGGAAGTGTGGTCTGAGGTCAGAAAGGGTGGTGGCTGATGTACAGACCTAGGGAAACTGCATTTCCATAGAAAACACAACTCAAGGCATGGAAGTTCAAGGCAGCTGGGAAGAATAAAGGAAAATGCCATGGGTCACAGGGCTGCCTGGGTGTCTATTCCACAAGTGCTATTTGAAATCATACATATGCTCAGTGGGAGTCACTGTGAAATCTGTGGATGGGCTGACCTAAAGGCATTTCACCATATCGAAGTACTAAATACTGAAATCAGGTGTGCATTATAGACCATTGACTCTAAGCATAATAAGAAACACTTGGCAGTCTCCTTTACCCATAGTTTCCAGTTTCAATTACCTATGATTTAAGCCTTATGACTAGTTCTGGCTGATATTTTATAACTTTTGAGCATATTTTAAACAAGAAACACGCTGGTTTTAAATCACACACTTTGGAACAGTGTGATAGGCTCTCGCTTTGCCTGGAATGTCAGCCTTTGTCTAGGCTTCAAGTTGTCTACATGGCTGTCTGTTTGTCAATCCGGCTCTACCTTGGCCACAGGTTGATGGCTGAAGTAACACATGGCATGGCAGCATTAATGGTTCAGGCATCCACAGGGGGCCTTTGGCCAGGTCCCACAGAGATAAGAGAGGTTCATGTTTGTTTGTTTCATTTATTATTGTTCACTTCTTACTGTAATTTACAGAAGTGCTTTTCTACAACATAATGAGAAGTGGAAAGGCAATGGTTTTTGCTTTTATGAAGCAACTTAACACAGAGGCAAATAAGCTAAGCAGACACAGAAAGGTCTCAGGGAAAGGCAGGACCATCAGGTCTCCTGGGAGGGCCGTCGGACTCAGGCAGGAGGTGGTAGCATCCTAGAATCATGGGAAAAACTCAGATAAGTGATAAATAGTGGCAGGTGGCTGGGAGAAAGGGTTCTCTAGTAGGAGAAGCAGCTTTGAGAAGGCTTGCCAGTGGGGGAGTTTGGGATCTGCTCATACTCTGCAAAGTTCTGGGACTCTTATAGTAAGGGAACCTCTGCATGCTTTCCCAACATTTCCTATACCTCAGGTCTAAATCCATGTACTGTTTTTGTCTTGGTTATCAATCATTTCATATCATGTAATTAATTGATTACATGCCAGGCACTGTATATACATGGATTATAGAGTCTGGGGTGAAATGCCTGTTCTTCGGAACTGGGGACTGAACTGCCCTGGAGCTGGGGTATCATAGTTGACTTCTGGCTCTAGGTGCTTTGGCATAATCCTTAGATTCAGCAGGCCTTGGAGCTGGTGCAAGATGGCGATTCTGCTAACACACCACACTTCCAGGTGTTCCTTGCATGTCCTACACGGGAGGTTAGGTGAATGGTGATTGGCTCAGAATTTGGGACTCTCCTGTGTTCTCATCCTTCTTGGCAGCTAAGGTGTTTATTAAAAATTTGGCTGAATTCTTGGTGATTATAGATGTCCTACTGCCTATCTGTGCCTAGGATGGGATAAAGTAGTCATCTCCTCTTGCCTGGGAATTTAGTCTCCCTGGGCTTTGCTCAGCCCTCCTCTCTCTAGTAGTTTTGAATAAAATGATGATGTTAAAAGTTTACTTGGTATTTTCCTTTCACCACAGCCTACATGGCTAATCAAATGTTCTTCCACATGTACGTAGAAACAGGATGTGTTTCGCAGAGAAACAGAGAGTGCTTTGGCAACAGGGTGATGAATGGGTGGGAGGGGCAGAAGTGGTTTCATAGATACAAGTCAGGAGGTGTTAGTGGACAGAACTCAGGACATTATTGCTCTCTGGAGTTGGGGTGATGGAGAAGTGTCATGTGGAACTCAGGCAGATGTATCTACCTTGTGACATGTGAGACACAGAGTAGGGTCAGACCAACAGGCAGGACAAAGGGAAGTGGGAGAGGAGATAGAGAGGCAGGTGGGAACAATCTAGTGAGGATGATTACAGAGCATGTCCAGGCTTCCAAAGTGTGCTGCGTGAGTGTGGGCAGAGGGTACCAATGCTGGTCTGACTCCAGCTCTGAGGAGTGACCTGAGAAAATCTGTAGGGAGATCCTGAGGGAGTCAAGTAAGAGAAACCCTTAGTGTCCTTCGAGGAAGCAATGCCACGGGGAAAAGGAAAGGTCAATTTTGGGCAAATGTAGGCCAGGCTCCTTTCAGCACTAGTGAGGCACCACTTGAGGGGAGCAGTTCTAGCCTTCCCTACCGGGTAGGAGGTCCGCCATGAGAAGCAGTGGAGCTGTAGCCTCTGTTCTTAGTCAGTACACTGCAGCTGGAAACAGGCATGACCTCTGGATGACTCTCTCACTGCTGGAGGCCTGAGGATCCTGAGGCATAGACAACAGACCAAGCTTTCAAAGCCTGGAGCCAAGGCTGGTATACTGGCAGCTTGGCTGGGCCAGGTACAGCCTCATGTGATTGCTGCAGGCCCTCTATGTTCCTCCCTCCATTTTGTGTGGGTGGAGGTTGTGGACATACTGTGGTATTTCGGAGTCTAAGTGGGGAAGTGTGCCTGATTTGGGCCTAGGCGCTGAAGGCCATGCTGAGGACAGGACTTACCTAAAATTGAGATGCTGGGGCACACATCTTTACAGGATATGATGATGTCTGAGGTTGCCCGCCACAGCTGGCTCCATCCCCACCACACTCATACTTAGGGCCCCTCAGGTGGAGCCTGTCTGACACTTTTCAATCCCAAGTTTATGTCAAATTTATAGCGGCCCTTGGTCCTGAAGGCTCTCCAGCAGAAGAGAGAAAGAAATGAGGCAGACAACTCCTGGACTTAGGCCTAAGGTATCAGAGAAGCTAGCATCGTTTATGGTATGAGATGGTTTGCTTCTAGTTGTAGTAGTTGCTGTTTACTCCCTGCTAGGGGGTGATAGGAACTTCTGCTGCCAAGTCTGAGCTATCTGAGAGTGGGGGATTTTTGGAGCAGCCCTTGGCTGACCATCTTCTTTTACATGGTATGAGGTGGCAAGCCTCCTTGAATTGGACCTCCAACATATGGTTTCATTCAAATGGATTTCAGATTAGAGATGATACTGCAGTCCTAGAAAGTAATACATGTAGGATGGCGTAGCAAGCCAGCTGTGGCACGCCAAGGCTCAGCTGTCTGCCTAGAAAATCTCGCTCATATAACGCAGGAGTACAATGGAAAAAAGATGCACAGATGCTGCCTTCTACAGTGGTCTCTGATTCTGAAGGAAAAAGAGAGATTATGATGGAGATGCTGTTGTCTCTCAGAGCAGGCAGGGGATAAAGGAAAAGACAGGACAGATCAGATTTGTACTAAAGAGCCGATCCTGTGATTTGAAAACTTGGAACCGATGAAGACAATAAGGAAGCAAAGAGGGAGAAACAGGTCAGATTCCTTTATAGCCCGGAGACACCGGACATGGAAGAGTCTAGAATCAGCAGCATGGAGTAGAGAATCAGATGTAGAACCATCCATCCTTCCTTGAGACAAAGGCTTCATTTATCTAAGGAAATACATGGGAAATCATTCCATCAAAATCTAGCTCCTCCTTCACCCCATGACCCAAGAGAGAATGTTTTAACTCAAAGGAAATAGCCGCACCACAAGGGAAGGAGAATACCAATTAGACCTGTGCTAAACAGCTTTTCCTGGCACACAAACAACACAAACAGACAAACACCTTCACAGCAGAGATATTCAGTTATTACTGGCTGAGGGACCCATGAACATCAGATATGACTGAAAGATAATTTAAAGTCTTATCAAAAAAATCCAAACATGTGAGAAGTGGCATTCAGTGCCCACTGAAGTGGGTAGTGCTGCTTCTGCTGGGGAGTCCTGCCTGAACAGGACTAACACAAACGTTAGTGGCTTTGTTGGGCTCCATTATAGGGTGTGATCTTTATGAGTAGCTGAGACTCTGATCGACTTGAATGATTATTTAGAAAAATGTGTTGGTAGTGTATGTGAGGTGGTGAGACATTTGGGATGATATTTTTAAAAAGGATGAAAGAGAAGACAGTGGGCATTATACAGGTTACCCAAAAAAAAGTGACAAGATTTGTGTTAAGTCAAAGTTTCTAGAGAAAAAGGCTGACAGAAAATCAAATTCTGCTGTGAATCTTTGAAGGCTGGAAAGTAATGAGAGCCTCTGGCATTCTCGTGATATATTCTGATTCTGCCCGCTTCATGAACAGGTGAGGTCTGTTCTTGCTTATGACATCAACGCATGGATGCATGATGGGCAAGTACACAAGTCTACCTGTCCCATATGTCTGGCAGACTTCATGAAGGCCTAAGCGTCTCAGTGAGGAATGTGAATGTGCCCTCACCTGTGTGGATATTTCCACAGGCCTCTCCCAAGCAGTTCTATGTAAGCAACCAGTGGGAAAAGCTGACATTAAGGGTTTCACCCAACCCAG
This sequence comes from Rattus norvegicus, assembly GCF_021556685.1. NCBI lineage: Eukaryota > Metazoa > Chordata > Mammalia > Rodentia > Muridae > Rattus > Rattus norvegicus. Next base: position 138,532,068 of record NC_141539.1, read on the forward strand.
TGTTATACATAGGCTCTCATTGAAAATCGACATTAAAGGAGGCAGTCATTTCACAAGCATTGATAGGAAGAGTGTAATTGAGGACAGCTGGAGCCAATGATGCTTCCACCTGCCTTACAGCCTTATAGTGGCTGGGTTGATAGAAAAACCCCTCAGTGACTCATTAAGAGTTAAAACACAGGAAGCACCATGTGAAGGTGGGAAAAGACACTCCCTCAATTCAAAGTTTGTTTAATGGAAGCCTCAGTGGCAGATATGGGCTACTTCTGCATGAGTTATTGTTCAGGGAGGCCCCCAAGGAGCCACAAGCTGCAAAAGTTATCACTATTGATTTTACTTACACACCAGAAGTAGATGGTAAATTTCTACTGCTGGAGACTTCACAAACTTTGGCTGTAAGACATAGAGAACAAGGGCTAGGACTGAGGTGGAAGCTGCCTTCCTGCTGCCTTTTTTTTTTTGCAGTGCTGGGAGATGTTTTATAGGCTATTGCCAACATTCTCTCATGAGCATGGACTTTGAGTGCTACATTAATCATCTTGTTATATAAGATGTGCTTACTGGTGAAACAGTGGTACAGCAGTTATTGGTACAACCAACATCTTTCCTATTGAATTTAAGCTCTGCTCTGCAGTAGGGAAAAACTTATAGCTGGGGAGTTCATAGGCTCCAGTAGAGAAATAACTGCTATTGTTTGTTAAATGGATCTCACGGACTTGTACAATTGAACTGCAGGCATTTGCATGTATGTCCACAGCTTTTGCCTTTACTTATGAAGGGAAGCTCCATCTCACAGTGTGCAGAAATGGTTATTGGGGGAAAATTCACACTTGGTCAAGCTTCTGACAATAAGTGACTGTTTCTGTTGAATACCAGCCCTAGAATATGAATAAACACCTATATATACTTCCTTCAGGGTTCTTTAAACACCATAGAGGAGAGGACTGAAAAAAAGTAAAAGTTGTAGAAAGGGTTAGAAAGTGTTGTAGAAAGTGTTATGCAGTTCTGTCTTCTAAACTGAAACAGACAAGCACAGTGTTCCTCTCATCTAGACAATACAGACCTCTCCTCCCCAAACAGGAGTATTTGTCTATCACGTGTACCCAGGGCTCTGCTTGCTTGACTCTCTTACCCAGCTGTGACTTACCACTGATTTCCAGGCTCTTGCTGGCATTAAGCTTGGTCTGTGAGGCCTCATGTTCCACCACGCATGTGTAGGTGTCAAGTGAAGGGCTCAGAGCTACTGGCAGTCTCAGGACACTCCAGATCTGGAATTTGTCCCCAGACTGGCGGACGGGTTGTGCAGTGACAAAGTTTATCGGGTCCATTTTAGTTTGGGCACTCAGCCACCAGAGGTGGATATCTTCGGGGTAGAAGCCGGATACTTCGCACATGAGCCAAGATGACATTTCGTGGTGGGGGGATGTGGTCAGGATGTTCACATTGAGGTTGCTGGGTGCCATAGCCCCTGCAGGGAGAAATGGTAAGAGGCTTATCTTGTCATGCTTGGGCTGGGGGTATCTAGAGATGTGTGAAAGGACAGAAGAAATTCCCTTTCTTATCTGACTATAGTTATGGCTTGGACACTGTTAGGGAAAGGACATATGGTTAGGCAGGGGCATTGGACAGCCTTGGGGTGGGGTGGGAATAGGTTTCATCTAGAAAATGAGGCTGCCTTGCTTGGGGCCCAAGGACTTGGTGAGGAGAGGCCTATGCTGGAGACATTGCTTCTCCTGGTCACTGCCTAGCTCATAGGCATGCTCAGTGCCTCCTGAGCAGACCCATGTTTTGTTTCTGTATGGCTTTTTGTTAGTGCAGGTTTCTTTGGTGCCCCATCTATTCTCTAAGTCTTCTATCCTATATTCTGAAGGCGAGGCCAATCCTAGGTTTTCTATCTTCCAATCTAGCTAGTGTGTGTGTGTGTGTGTGTGTGTGTGTGTGTGTTAGGAGGCATTACCAGTGAATCAGTGGCTTGAGATGAAATAGGGGTTCTTCCTTCTCTTGTGTTTATGGGACACATGTGTTATGGCCATCCTAGAGGTGTGGAGACTTTTTTTCCTCCATTTTTATTAATTTGGGTATTTCTTATTTACATTTCAATTGTTATTCCCTTTCCTGGTTTCCAGACCAACATCTCCCTCTCCTCCCCCTCCCCTTCTATATGAGTGTTCCCCTTCCCATCCTCCCCCCATTAATGCCCTCCCTCCAACAATTACATTCACTGGGGGTTCAGTCTTGGCAGGACCAAGGACTTCCCCTTCCACTGGTGCTCTTACTAGGCTATTCATTGCTACATATGCAGTTGGAGCCCAGGGTCAGTCCATGTATAGTCTTTGGGTAGTGGCTTCGTCCCTGGAAACTCTGGTTGGTTGGTAGGATAAGCCCTCGAGTCTAGGTGTGATAGTCCTTAGCCCTTTAATGAGATTCTTATGCATCTCAAAGATGTCCTATTTTCTGTCTGGTCATATGCCTGCAGAATCCAGGAGGATCTCACAGTCTGGTTCAGATATACAGAACTCAGGTCCTATGTGCCAGGAAGGTCTTTGTACTTGTCCTTCTTCTGTTTAGCATTAGCTCAAAAAGGGATGACGACTTCACAGGTTTATATGGTGGAATTCGTTGGTGCTTGGATAGGGCCTGGCTTGCAGAAGGCATATTAGTAACCCTTTCTACCTAGGATGTACATTGACAGCTCAGAGAAATAGTCATGGAGGGTTTCTAGGAGGAGGAGGAGGAGGAGGAGGAGGAAGAGGAGGAGGAGGAAGAGGAAGAGGAAGAGGAGTAACGTTGAACAAATGAGTTGGTGTAAGATACACTGGACTTCTTACCTACTATGTTTTTGGTGGCAGTAGGCTTGGTGGCTTCTATGTAGTGATTCTTTGCTTGGGGAGTTGGAGTGGCTTTCTTGGAGGACTGAGAATTCCTTGTCTCTGGAGTCAAAGAAGATGGACAAAAGGTGATGATGAGAGCAGAGTATTCTGAGGAGCCCAGGGGGATGGAAAGCAGTGAGAGAAGAGGACCACAGGATGGAATGGTTCTGGTGTGGAAGTACAAAGCAGAGCTAGTGCCTTCACTCACCCAGCTGCCTCCTTTCACAGTTAGTACAGGGTTTCTGAGGTGTGGATGCAAATGTTAGATTGAAGAGGCAGCCAAGGAACGGAAGGGAATGAATGGAGGAAGAATAAGGAAGGGAGGGATCAAAGGTGTGGGGTGGTCTTGCTTCAGTCAATCTATGGGGATTAGCTGAATGTGGGTATGGGAAGCCCCCCAAGGCCCTTCTGCTTGGTTCAGGGATACTCACCAGGCAACTTGAATTTCTTGCTTTTCTTTTTGGATGTGTTTGTTATGGTGCAAGTGAGGTTGGGGCTCAGATTTGGGGCCAGCACAGAGACCTGAAGGATCGTTATATATTCATCTTTGTTTGTAGCAGAGAAGACAGTACTTGGAAGCGTTGGCTCCCAGGTCAGAGTCAATGGTTGCACTCCAATTGCCATACAGCCCAGTTTCACATGTTCATTTTGATTTGGGGCTTTGCACTCTGAGAAGAGGAACATGTCAGGTTCCTTGTCAGGAGCTGCAAGACAGATAGTGAAATTCTGAGGACATGGAACCAGGGACAAAGGTGAGGTCTGGACAGTATCAGTTTTCTTGCCAGATTCATAAAAATGACTCAGTACCAGGCAGACAGGGAGAAGGGCTTTGAAGCCCCATGACCAATCTCGGGAGCCTGTCTCTCTGTCACCACCATTTTTTCCTGAAACTCCTTCAGGCTTCTTGGGAAGAGACCTACCTCCTACTCTTCTAAGCACCAATGATCTCCCCCACCTCCTTTATGGATATAATTCTGTGACTTTGACAGGAACAGACAGCCTTCTATATTCTCATAGCCCCTTGAGCAACTTGGAGCACCTGAGCAGAGCAGCCTGACTTCTTTCCTCAAGCTGTGCTCTGGTTCTGTCTGCTCTGCTCTTCCTTCTCATGTTCTGGGATGTCAGATATTTTCAGTGTCCCACTTTATAGAATTCCAGAGACAAGCAAAGTACACATAGGTGTAGACCTGTGACCCCTCACAGACTTGCTTGCTGAAGTTTTAAGCACAGAATACCAACATCCATGTGGGGATGTCAGGGTTCATCGCCCAATTCCAGAGTCACCTCTGCACCTTCTCTGTACACTTTCAGGAAATGCCCTAAAGAGCCCTGTAGTATGGGTATCTGTGTTCCCCCACCATTGTCCAATGTGGGTATCTGTGTTCCTCGGCTAAACCTGTTATCCGTGGGCCATATGGCTGGACACAGTATGGACAACAGTGAAGCCCAAAATCAAGTTGGCACATCTCTCGTGTCTTCTGTCTCCTCCTTTCTTTTCCAGTCCAACCAAGTTGGCTCTTGCCAAGTCCTAGGCAGCTTCTATCTTCCTTGGCCTGTTACTAATGGTTCCTGATCCTAGGTTCTCTGAACTCTTCACAGTCCAAGATGTCTGGCTTTAGCTTCGTTTTGTAGCTTGTCTTTTTAGTTGGCTTCGATCTACGTAGGTTTAGCACTCTCTATTCTTGGGTCAGTATTCACTTCTGACCCTTACACTGCCCTCTTGACTTTGCCTCCATACGTGCCCAGCATCATGTCAACCAGGCCTGTGAACATGTGTTTTTCCCCACACTTTTTACCTTGGTTCTACTCAAATCTTTCTCCAAGTTGTTACAGGTCGCCAGCAGCCCCACCCCCACCCCTCCCCCACTGTCCAGGGACTCAGCACGGGCCTGTCTGCTGTGGGCTGGGTGCTCAGTGCCTCCCCTCTCCTCGCAGTGTATTCTCACTAATGTGACCTCGGTGAACTCAGCCTTGGCTTCTCCTGTCTTGCAGTGTTGTCTTCACAGTGCCCTGGGTTCTGCCTTTGCACGGGGCTTGTATTGCCAAACCTCGGGAAGTCCCTTTCCTTTCTCAGTAGCACAGTGCTTTTGAAATTGTAATGTACAACCATTTTTATAAAGCAGGTCATCACCTCGAGTCCCCTGTCCGTTCTGTCTCTCTGGTCCTTCCCTCTATCCCCAGAGCCATGCTAGTCTCTGCTGCACCTGAGCTCTGACAGATTCTGCTCAGCCCCTGATCCTCACACCTCCTTCCTTTTGTAGGTTGACCGTGTGTCTTTATATAGATGGGACAGATTTGATCTTCCTGCCCTGTTTCCACCATCTTTCTGGATCACAGACAGAACTCCTGACTAACAACCCAAATCCTGTGTATTTCCTTGGCTCTATCAACCCTTAGGATTCTCCCTGTCCCTTTCCCTTCTCAGCCAACAGTCCTTCCTCATGCCCCCCTATTCCCTAGATCGTTTTTCTCTTAGCCCTCAGTTATTCTTGGTACCTGCATGAGCTCAGCAATTCCTGTGTCTTGGTCTCTGCCTCTCAGTCCTGAGCATCTCAGTTGGCTCCTGCTAGACCTGACCCGTTTTCCTATGCACTTCTTCTTTCCTTCCTGGGGACTTGGGCCTGCCTACTGCACATACAGCCTTTGCCCACCCCTGATATCTGTCAACACTGGACTTGGGCACTCCCTCCACTGGGCACTTACTCTTTTCTAAAGACAGTCCCTTGTAGATTTCCCACTCCCTCCCATGACCTCCTGAACTTTCGGTCTTGCACTCTTCTCCTGGTCTTAGATCCAGATGTGTCCTTGCTATGCTAGGCTCCTTTGTCTTGTTGCCCTGGCTCCTGGAGCCAAAAGAACTCAGTCCCGCCCCTCTCATCAGTGCAGAAAGCTGGATCAGCTCCAGCCTAGACCTCCTGGCTCTTTCCCTCCCTGCACTCCACCATGAATTAAGCATGCCTTCTCCTTCCTCTCTGCCATTGCCTCCCTGTCATGCTACCATTTCACCTCAGCCTTGTTCCTCAAACCCCTGGCCCTGGTCCCAGCAGAGTGATTTCTAAGGCCAGCTCATTGGCTCAGGGGATCATGTGGCCCTCAATCTCATCTGGACTTCTGTCTAGCTAGTTCCTCCACATTCCCACCTGCCTTGCTCCCATTCAACTCTTTAGTCAGAACCTCCTCTACTCCAACCTGTCCTCCTCCTCAGGAGCTGCACAGCTTATTCCCTGCACCCCACCTGCCTTAGGTCTACTGTAGGTGCTTAGGGCTTCCAGAGGCTTCTCTGATGTTCCAGAACTCTTACCTACCCTGGGTGACCTGTGAACTGCTCAGTCTCGTTCCCTACACTGATACCTGCCTCAAGTGCCCTGCATTTGCTCATTTCTGGAATCCTACACTTCCACTTCCCTTGGTTTCCCTTCAGATACTCAGCTTGGTCTCCTACAGCCTGCTAGCCACACTGTCCTTGTAGTGGCTCAGCATGATTCCCCACATTCCCATCTACCCCAGATACTCTATATTCCTTCAGCCTGCTACCTTTACATCCACTGGCTCTAGCTTCGTGGAATTTGTTCACTTAGGACAATCCCACTTCCACCAGTCTTAGTTTCCCAGTGACCCCTAAGCCAGGAATCCTCCATGACCTTTGCTATCCTTTCTCTACACATCCTGGATCCCCACTCATATGTAGACTAGAACCTGCTCCCCTGTGTCTGCCTAGCCTGATTCTCTAGCACCATTTCCCTCAGCTACCCTCCAGCCCCTCTGCCTGGACCTCCACATAACTAGGGCTCCTGCTCTCATGTAACTGCTCAGCCTGACTCAGTACATTTTCGCCTATCCCTGATCCTCTATAGCTGCTCACCCTGTTCTCCCATTGACCGAGTCCCCACAGATTTCCTGGAGCTCATCACCCTGGTTCCTCTTCTACCCATCAGTCCTGGCTCTCTGTTACTTGTTCAGTAGGAGGCCCACGTTCCCACTGGCCTCCGTTTCCCTGTAATTTTATGCCTAGTGTATTTACTTATAGATCCCCCAGTTCCTCCATGTCTACACAGCCTGGATCCCTAGAAGCTGACTAGATCCTGCTCCCCTGTGTCTGCTGCTTAAGCTGGCCCCCCACATGTATCTCAGCTACTGAGTATCTGCTTGGCCATGATTCCTGCCCTCCCTAATGTCCCATCTCTCCTGTAGCTCCTCAGCCTGGGCCTCCACCTCCACCTACTACAGCTTCCCTGGATCTACTCAGCCTGGATCCCCACACTCCCACTGGCCTCAGTTTCCCTGAAATTTTATGCCTAGTATATTTACTAATAGCTCCCCCAGTTCCTCCATGTCTATACAGCTCAGCTAGGATCCCACACTCCCACTTGGTTTAGTTTTCCTGTGACCGCTAAGTCTAGAATCCTTTCTTTCTACCTACCTCAGCTCCCTTGTGTGTATTTGGCCTCGGTTTCTACATACCCAGTACATTCTGCTCCCTCGAGTGCTCTCAGACTCCTATCTTCCTAGCACTGAACCTACACTAGTTCCCATGGAGCTGATCAGCCTGGTTCCCCACACTCTTCCTACCACAGTTCCCATGTAACTCCTCAGCCTGGGCCTCCGCCTCCACCTACTACAGCTTCCCTGGACCTACTCAGCCTGTATCCCCACACTCCCTCTTGCCTCTGTTTCCCTGCAGATGCTCAGTCTGGAGCTTCACGTTCATAATAGCTCCAGCTGTCATGGAGATGCTCAGCCTGCCTCCTTACACAGTTACCTATCCCTGATCCTGTGTAGCTGCTCAGCCTGCTCCCCCACACCCCATTAGCTCCAGATTCCCAGCAGCTTCTCAGCTTGGTACCTTATAGCCCTTCAGCTACAGCTCTTTAGTGTTTGCTCAGCTGTGCCTGCCCCCCATGCCTGCATTCCTACTTGGCTCACTTTCCCTGTGACTGCTAAGCTAAGAATCCCCCACTACCACATGTGCAAGCTTCCCTTCTGGTCTCCTGTGGCTTTTTTTTTTTGACCTTGTTCCCACAGTCGTACCTGCCTCAGCTTCCCAGTAGTCTCTCTGCCTGTGTCCCTTCATTTCCACTTGCCACAGATCCCCTGTATCCTTGTCAGCTGTACTTGTCATTCCCACCTGCCCCTGTTCCCCTATAACTACTTAACTTCCACCTGTCCTGTCTCACCTGTAGCTGCCCTGCTTTCATCCTCTCACTCCCACATTCCTGGTCCACTGGTGCTATTCTGCCTGCACGTCTACCTTTCCTTGCTCCCCCGACGCCCCCACAGCTGCCCCATTTGGTCCCCATACTTCTACCAGTCTTGGCTCCCCTTTTGCTGCCCTGCTTGGGTCCCCACACTTCCACCTGTCTTAGCTCCTCTCCTGCTACTCTGCCTGGATCTCCACAGTACAACCTTTCCTTGTTCCTCTGGTGCTGCTCTGGTTGGATCCCTCTACTTCCACCTGTCCTGGTTCCCCAGATGCTGCCCTGCTTGTGTCTCTACACCTCCACTTTTTGGCTCCTCTGGACCTGCTCTGTCTGGATCCCCACACTTCTTTCCTTGCTCCCCAGGTGCTGCTCTGCCTGGGTCTCCACACTTCCACCTTTCCTTGCTCCCCAGGTGCTATTCTGCCTGGATTCCCACAGTTCCACCTTTCCTAGCTCCCCTGGAGCTTCCCTGTTTGGGTCCCCACACTTCTACTTGTCCTGGCTCCCCTAAAGCTGCTTAAAGTGTTCCCCACACTCTCACAGGCCTTAGCTCTTTTGCAGGTGCTCAGTCTTGGGTTCTGAACTCTTGACTTTCCCTCACACTCTGGAACCCCCATATACCCTGATTCTACTGAGATTCTCAGCTGGTGAGTTTCTCAGCTGCTTAGCTCCCCTGGATGCTCATCTTGGCAGGGACTCTGATGAGACCTCTGTCATCTATCCTAGCTGCTACATCAGTCCCACTCCTGTTGGGTTAACACTCCTGGGTACTGCACTGTCCTCCCCAGGATGGCTTGATGCCTCCTTCCTTTTGTGCTGTCCTTAGCTCTGAAGCCTGTCTGATGCGAGCTATGAGACCTTAGATGTCTCTGCTGTGGGTGTCAGATCAGCTTCTGACAGGACACATAACTCTTTCAGTTGTTTTTAGTTTGTCCTCCTGAACCTGTCACTATCGTGGATCTCTATTAACCCCATTTCCACACGCCAACCTGCCTGATCTGGTTCTGGAAGTCTCACTAGCACCATCAGCTTTGTAGCTGCTCTGTGAGGTTCCCTAAGCTCCTGGAGGTAACTTAGGCATCCAGCATTTTTACCTACCAAAGGTCATCCTCATTTTTCCATTTGGTCTTCTGATTTCTGTGGTTGCACTGCTAGCCCCAGTATAGCTGTCCCCAACCCCCAGGTCTCCTGTGATGCTCAGCTGTATCCACCACCCCTACCTGCTTCAGTTTCTCTGTAGTTGATTGGAAAGTCTAGTCTCCAGAATTCCAGTGCCTTTTCATATCTCTGCCAACAGCCTCAGTTTCCTTCTGGTACTCAGTCTGGTTTCCTAAGTTCCCAGTATCTGAACTGAACTCCCAGAACTCCTGTCTGTCCCAGTTTACTTGTGTACTGCAACCTGGATCATGGAGCTTCCAGAAATGCCCTGAATCACAGCACTTTTATCAGCCTCGGTTCCCATATACTAGTCAGCATTGTGTCCTCACCTCTTAGCTCCCACACAGACTAATACTCTGTAGCTTCCTCATTTGGTCCTTGATACTGCCACCTATCACAGGATAACCCATTCTGCCAATCTTGCTATTGGACTCATGGGGAAGACCAGCCATCCTTTCCTAGGCCACCTCTCTACCCAGCCCCAGTCATTCTTAGATCTCTTGAATTCCCACTTACCCTCTCCCTCTAGCAGTTCAGATTGGGGTCCCACATTTGCACATCTCTAGGCCCATTACAGCTGTTAAGGCTGTTCTCTCAGTTTCTGGGTTTCTCTAGTCATCCAGACTCCTATGCCCTGAGTCCCGGTAGGTGTTTTGCTGGTTTTCCTGATCTGCTGGGTTTGCTTTGCCTTCTCCAGCACTCCTGTTCTCTTAGCTCACTGGAAGTTGTCCTGCCTGATACTTTGAGTTGCTTGGGCTTCCCTCTACTTTTCTTTCAGCTCAGGTTTGCTTCTATTCCCTTAGTAACTCTTGAGTGCTGGGATGGTTCCTGGAACCCCAGGGTGCCTACTTTCTGCTTCTCAGGAGGCCTGAAGGCATTCCCAGGCATGCTCCTGGAAGCTCCCTCCCTCTCCCCTCCTGGGTCACTTACCACAGGGCTCAGCTGCCTTGGTTCTATCAACCTGTAGTCCAGGCCAAACTGATTCCACAGTCTTCTTGATATATTTCATCATCTCCTTGTGGTTCAGGCTTGTTGTCTATGGGGTTGTGCAGCTCTAGCTGCCTGTGATTGTCTCCCAAGCACTCGCCACAGTCTGCTCGGTTGACACCAGGCTGCTGGCAAACACATTTACTGTTGAACACACAGGCTTCCTCTGCTTGGGCTGGTCCGTCAACTCCTTCTCAATCTCCTGTGATAGGATGACTCAAAGATCTGGAAGGGCTACAGATGCTGGCAGTCTGTGAGGTCTTCTCCTTCTGCAGTTTCATTCAGTGCTGACCCCTTTGTCATGTGGAAGCTGTGAAAGCAGATGTATTTGTTCCTGGCTTTCTCTTGTCTTTCCCAGAGTCACAGTCTTTGTTCCAGAGATGTGAATGCCACCCTATTTCCACCCTATGATTGAGTAAGAACAGGATTGACAGTGGGTGGCATAACGTATTTCCTGAAGTTCCCCTTTATTCTGGGGGGGGTTTCTATGTCTGGACATGAGGGGGAGTCCAAAGCTGACTGAGATTAGTTCATGTGGACGTATGCGATTGGGTGAGGCAGTACCCTTGAGACTCAGGGGACAAGGTAGGAAGCCTGGATGTGCTCCTTCTCTTCACACCTGGGCCTTCTGGGTCCCTGAGCTGGCTGAGGCTGAGTGATTATGCCCCCCTTTTCCTGACCACCTCATTGGAGAGGGTTCATAGCCTCTGGGCCTCTTGTCATGTGTGATCTAAGTCCAGCTTTGGTGGCTAAACCTCTCTGTCCCTGTCTCTAGCTAGTGCTACCTCAAGAAAACCCTGATATGCCGGAGGCACAGAAGAAAGGCTGAGGGCTGTGAGAGAGTGTGCAATCCAAACTGAATGGGATATAGCAGAGGCTCGAGGCTCTGCCTGAGTTTCCAAGCACAGGAAATCTTGTCCAGGGACAAGCATTGCTGAGACTCAGGAGAAGGTCTTGGATAAATGAAAACGGGACCTGATGCAGAAGGTCCCTAACTTGGCACTGCCATGGGAATCTCATGATTTACAGTTGCAAAATCAGGGAGTCTTGTTCTGATCCCAGGGGCTCATGAGGATATGAAACAAACGTGCTGTTGCACATGATACACAGGGTAGTGGATCCCCCAGAGTAGAGGAAGGAACTCATTTAAGGTCTTTTCAGGGGCAGTGTAAGTACAGGTGTGGAAGAGGGAGGCCAGCAGGGCCTTAGTACTGACTGGATGGATAGGAACAAATTCTGAAGGGGATTGGGACTGGCCAGCTTCTGCAATACTGAGGTTCCACCCATCCTGAAGGACTGGGACTACTGGGAAGAATAAGATATTTCTCTGGGCTTCAGACAGTGACATTATGCATGGGAAGAGAAGGAAGACTGTTGCAAATGGTGAGGAGCTAGGAGGTTATTACAGCCTCATTAGAAAGACTGCTGTGTGAAGAACAAGAAGTAGAATGTCAGTGTGGGACTTTATGTCTGGCCAGAGGTGCCCATGCTGGGTAATTGTAGAATAGGATGCTGGGGGTGAACCTCAGTAAACAGAAGATCCACGTTATGAGGTCCAAGGCTCAGACCCAGAACACAGATTTAGGAGCTTGTGCTGGCCGGGGAAGAACATAGGCTGAGGAGGAGGCTCCTTGAGGAATATCTCAGGGTAGGATGTGGGTCAATACACAGGAATGGAGAGTGCTGTCTGTGTCAGTGCCAAGTTGAGAAGATACAGCTTTCAGAGCAAAGGCAGGCTCTAGGTCTGTGAGAATGTTGATACTCAGAGGATCTGAGATGAAGAACTATCATATCATAGTCACATATGGAACCTATAAGTCACAATGAGACAAGGTATCTATGGAAGAGCAAAAACCAAGGGTAGACAGAGCTGAGGTAGGGGTTGGTTGTCCCTGTGCTGATCTGACTGTGGTTGGTCCCTGAATATGCTCATGGATCCTCTCTGTAATCATGAAGGTCAGGAGGAAAAGGCATCAGAGTGGTATTTAGATAGCCTCTCTTGACCGCTGGTCCAGCAGTGTTCTGTGGACTAGGAGTAGAGATGGGTTCACAGTGCCACAGCCCTGTCATAGCCTGATGATCCATAGGTTAAAAGTATGAAGATGAGGTAGGTGGAACTAGTCACGTGTGCATGTAATGCTCACAGACCCACTACTGGACCCCATTTCATATGTTTGTAGAAGGCTAGGGCCCTGGGAGACACTATGTGTACAAGTGCCTTTGTCTGGCAGTGTGAATGCGCTCTCTCTCTCTCTCTCTCTCTCTCTCTCTCTCTCTCTCTCTCTTACAGCAAGGTACCATTTATCTTATATCTGGTCCTGTGTATGGGGATGCGTTTGGCTCTTGGTTGCTTGGTAAGTGACCATGACCATGCCCTAGATCTGTGGAGTCATGTCCAATGACTTTTTCTCTTATCCTAAAGACTGTTCTGTACACCCACAACAGCTCAGTGGATATTCCCTCCAGCACCTGGCCTGTGGTGGTCTCTGTGAACACCATTGACAGCAGTGTCAATCTGTGTAAAGCAAGAAGGAAGTTCAGGTTAATGTGACTTGGTAGTCTGTTTGGTTTAATCTTCTAGGTTTGACACTGTGCAGTTTAGTTTGGGTACATGTAAGTACAAAACCATTTGGAAAAAATGTTTCCTGGGGATAATTAACTCAAGCCCACATGTACAATAAAGCTTAAGGCATGAATTTGTGGATGGATTTGAAATCTTTGTAAAATACAAGTGACTTCTTCTATAAAGATGGACTCTATTGATTGACCACATGTGACATCTTAAAGGGCTTGGTGGTGGGGATCTTGTGTGGTCTCAGTCATCTAGAGAGTGCAAAGGTCACCAGGCTACTCACTCACCAGCCTTCTAGGAGGAAAACAAGTTATACAATTTCTCCCTTGTAAGAGAAAATCTGTGTGCTTAACATTCCTAGTTTCTTCAGTGCTTATCTGTGAAAGTCTCAGTGCCCTACACTGGCCTAGCCAGACTGTCACCAGCAATGGAGTCCACCCAGCTAGCAAACCAAGGTAGACAGGAAAAATTATGAGAGAATAGTCAGGGAAAACAAGGGTTCCTTGGAAGTGATGCCTGGGTCATCCTCAAAGCCAGGGAAGAATTCTAAGCTAAGAAAAGCAAGGATTCCCTTCTGACCCTCCTGGATGTCTCTGCTCATGCCCCTCCTGCTCAAGTAGAGATCCTATGGGACATGTTTTGTACCTTGGACACAAGAGGTGTACTTCAGACCTTGACTTATCACCAAGGATAATATCCAGGAGGGATCTAATCTGAGCCCCCTCTTCTTTCCTCAGCTTGATGACTTTTGTACACTACTAACATGGAGCTTAGGTCTGCCAGGCTGGAAGCTCTGGGCCCAGTACACACACAAAAAGTGTCCTAAGTGTTCAGATGAGCTACTATGCCCCAGGAGAATTGTGAAGATTCCATGCATCCCTACACTGGAGTGTGTCCCAATTCCAGACTCATGTCTCCTCACCTGCTACTAAAATCCAAAAGCACTATGTAGGAGGAAGGACATGGCTGTCTATGCATAACTGTTGGGGGCCCTGCAGCCCCAAAGCCATCTCCTGCAGGAGGACCTAATTCAGGACTACCTGAGAAACCAAGTATAGTGGACACAGACAATGTCAGTCAAGTGGAAACTGACGTATAGAAGAGATGCTTTCTTCGGACCAATGGGACACTGGTGGAGGGTGTTAAAGGAGCTTGCAGAAGCATTCAGACTAGCTTGCTGCAGTATTTGTCATCTGCTCCTGGAGTCTGTGTCATTGATTCCCCGCCACCTCACCTCCAACCCCCAAGGGCAGGTCGGGTCGGGCACGAATAGTTCAGGACACAGGCAACATACTACCTGTCTTGATCTTCCCTAAAGTCCAAAGATGTACTTATGATATTCCTGACAGCCAAGAACACATTCATGGTGGTATTAGTGATGGCGACCTAGGAGTCCAGTTTTGCTGCTATAAAGGTGACATGTGACATAGATGAAGCCCTGGGAAGAGCAGTGTACCAGTACTAATTCTCCCCTGGATGCTCAGGATGGATCTGTGTGAACCAATCTGCTGAGCATAAACCAGTAAACACAGCATGTGCATTCACACTCTGCATGCACACCTAGCACCCTGGGTCCTCACTAGGGACACCTTGTAGAACATCAGATCCATTCATAGAACCCTCCTCAAAATCCACATGTTGGATATCTGAGACAGATACAATTGTCATCTTCTAAGGGTTTTATGCCCCTCCCATAACACATGCAAATGGTTCAGTTTATGACTGAACCCCCAGGCCTGGCCTTCCTCTCCTTACCATCACTGAATCTTCATAACTGAGCAGTCTGGCTCAGTTACTTCCTATTGGAAATCTCTTTTGGAATCCGGTTATCACTAGACACAGTCTCTGCCATCACTCTGACTCTCTGGGCTTGATTATCAGGGGACAGGCAGAAGGTAAGTCAGGATGTACAGCCACTGTCCTCAAAGGTCACAGACTCTATTTAAGTCTAGTCAGGTTTAGCACTGAGGGGGCAGACACGCAAGGAAGGATCTTCACACTTGAGACTACCATTATACGCTGTATGTCTGGTTGAACCCATGGACAGAGACTGAGTAATCTTTGGAACTGAGGCTGTAGACCTGGATGGGGGAGGGGCAGGCAGAAAGCAGGCCTGGCTCCAAAAAGATGTTTGCTCATTCAGTCCAGGCATTCTTACTTCTCCTGTCTCCTCAAACACCTACTCTGCCACATAGAAAATTACCCTAGCCCTACCTTGGTTGTGCAATCACTGACTCCTTCTTTGTGCAGAGCTGTGTTGAAGTTTGGTCCCTATTGCTCCCAGAAATATAGCTCAGACTCAATGTATGTTTACAAATACCTTAACCATGTAGCCAGACTTTTGTTTGGTGATTGCCTGTACTCAGACACTATGTGTCTGTCTTGTCACATTTTCCCCAGTAACTCTGCTCTGTCTAGCTCTATCCCAGAATTCCTTCTGCTTACATGATGTCTCACCATCTATTCTACCCATTCCTATAGTCCATAGGTCTTGTTATTGACAGGTGATGCAAAAGATATTCTCTCTACAGAGCTGGAACTGAATGTGTCCTATGCTGAGGCCTGGGATGGGGAGCTGGACAGGTTCTGGATGACCGTCACCATCTCCATCAGCCTCTTCCTGTTCACCATGTGCTACAGTGCTGCTGTCACAATTTTCAAGGTTGGCAATACCATCACCCTAGTGGACCCCTACTGTCCTGCAATGTTCTTACTGTCCCCAAGCTGTCTTCACACTGTTCCCACAGGGCTTCAAGCTGTTGCTATTGTATCTATAATGTTACTAGTTTGTCTCCACACTGTTTCCCACACTGTTCCTATGATTTCCTATGTTCCCAGTGTTCCAAGCTATCCAAAGGAGTGCCCTAAAGTGGAAACTTTAAGTGTTCTTTGGAAAGTCAGTTGCGTTGATTGGTGTTTTTCTTGGGCAAGCACATGAAGGAGTGTTTTCCTGAAGTGAACACAGATGTGAAAGGGTAAGCCAGAGTCATGAAGGAATGTTTTGCTGAAACAGACACAGGAGAAAGAATGATCTGCTAAAGCAATCACATGAAAGAACATGTGATTAAGATTCTTTGCTAACCACATATATGTATTGGTCCACCTTATATTGTGTAGTTGAGCTCCATTTGTCTGGACTCCATAGAGAGAAAAGACAACAAAAAATTTCTGGTGGTGTGCTGCAGTTTCTTGCCACTTCCTCAGACTGATTGGCAGAGTGATGTCAGCTGAGACAGAACCATGTACTGAGGCAAGGCACATGCTGAGGCAAGACCCATGGAGGATGTATGAGTTTTAGAGGCTATAAATAGGACTTGATGGACAGTGACTGAGGCTGAGCTTGCCTTGCTTATAGAGCTAGCTGTGCGATGCTTGTTGGTCTCGAGTCTGAGTTGATCTTTGCTTCACTGAGAGGGGCACAGATGAGAAATTCTCTTGATGTTTTTCCTGCCTCCCTCTGTTGACTCATGCTGAGGCTGAGCCTGGCTGTCTCTACTAGACGGTGCCACAGCTTCTAATAGAAAAGCCTTGAACACATGGGCATGGGGGAAATTTCCTGAACAGAACACCAATGGCTTATGCTCTAAGATCAAGAATCGACAAATGGGACTTCATACGATTGCAAAGCTTCTGTAAGGCAAAGGACACCGTAATTACAACAAAAGGGCAATCAACAGATTGGGAAAAGATCTTTACCAATCCTTCATCAGATAGAGGGCTAGTATCCAAAATATACAAAGAACTCCAGAAGTTAGACTCCAGAGAGTCACATAACCCTATTAAAAATGGGGTACAGAGCTAAACAAAGAATTCTCAACTGAGGAATATTGAATAGCTGAGAAACACCTAAAGCAATGTTCAACATCCTTAGTCATTGGGGAAATGCAAATCAAAACAACCCTGAGATTCCACCTCATACAGTCAGAATGGTGGGATTGCAAGCTGGTACAACCACTCTGGAAATCAGTCTGGAGGTTACTTAGAAAACTGGACATAGTACTGCCTGAGGACCCAGCTATACTACTCCTGGGCATTTATCCAAAAGATGCTCTAACATATAACAAAGACACATGTTCCACTATGTTCATAGCAACCTTATTTATAATAGCCAGAAGCTAAAAATGAAAGAAAGAAAGAACCCATATGTCCCTCAACAGAGGAATGGATACAGAAAATGTGGTACATTTTCACAATGGAATACTACACAGCTATTAAAACAAAGACTTCATGAAATTCATAGGCAAATGGATGGAACTAGAAAACATCATCCTGAGTGAGGTAATCCAATCACACACACACACACACACACACAACACATGGTATGTACTTACTGATAAGTGGATATTAGCCCAAAAGCTCGAATTTCCCAAGATGGAATCTACAGACCACATGAAGCCCAAGAAGGACAACCAAAGTGTGAATGCTTCAGTCCTTCTTAGAAGGGGGAACAAAGGACCGGACACTTCCGGTTTGTAACTGGATCCTGAACCTCACTGATCCCAGCCCACAGCTCCCTGCTCCCAAACCCCATGGGAGAGAGAGCTCACTGCCCAGAGAGGTGGGCACTCTTGAAACTGCAGGTGGGAGAGACCGCCAGTACTGCCCAAACTTGCCCACATCCCTGGCCCAAGAGGAAACTGTATAGGGCCTCTGGGAACAGGAAGACAGGGGCACTCAAGCGGCAGGTCCCCTGAGGTCCAGACACCACTCTGATCGGAAGGGACTTGGTCAACAACTCCCTTCACCCAAATCCCGTGGGAGGGAGAGGTAAATCTTCAGAGGGGCAGACATGCCTGGGAAGCCAGAAGAGACTACACTCTGCCCACATTTCTGACTCTAGAGGAAAACACCTAGTGCCATCTGGACCCCCTGTGTACAGGGACCTGAGAAAAGGCGGGGTAGGCACTTCTGGTTGCTACCTTCACAGAGAGCTGAAACACAGCCTCTGAGGAGCGACTTCAGGCCTGAGAAAAGAGGTAAGACCAACTTTTCTGCTCCAAGTGACTTGCCTGGTGGACTCAGGATAAACGCCCACAGGAACAACTGAAGGCCAGTAGACAGGAAAGACTATACGCATGAAAGCAGAACACTTTTTTCTCAAAACTGGCTGAAACAAAAGAGGAAAAGAGGTCTACAGCACTCCTGATACACAGGCCTATAGGACAGTCTAGCCACTGTCAGAAATAGCAGAACAAGGTAAAACAAGAGACAACCTGATGGCAACAGGCAAGCATAGGAACCCAAGCAACAGAAACCAAGACTACATGGCCATCAGAGTCCAATTCTCCCACCAAAGCAAACACTGAATATCCAAACACACCAGAAAAGCAAGACCTTGATTTTAAATCACATTTGATCATGATGATGGAGGACTTCAAGAAAGACATAAAGACCTCCCTTAGAGAAACACAGGAAAACATACATAAACAAGTAGAAGCCTATAGAGAGGAATCACAAAACATCCCTGAAAGAATTACAGGAAAACACAATCAAACAGGTGAAGGAATTAAAAATGGAAATAGAAACAATAAAGAAAGCACAAAGGGAGACAACCCTGGATATAGAAAACCAAAGGAAGAGACAAGGAGCCATAGATACAAGCATCACCAACAGAATACAAGAGATAGAAGAGAGAATCTCAGGAGCAGAAGATTTCATAGAAATTATTGACACAACTGTTAAAGATAATGTAAAATGGAAAAGCTACTGGTCCAAAACATACAGGAAATCCAGGACACAATGAGAATATCAAATCTAAGGATAATAGGTATAGAAGAGAGTGAAGACTCCCAACTTAAAGGACAAGTAACTATCTTCAACAAATTTATAGAAGAAAATTTCCCTAATCCAAAGAAAGAGAAGCCCATAAACATAAAAGAAGCCTACAGAACTCCAAATAGATTGGACCAGAATAGAAACTCCTGCTATCACATAATAGTCAGAACATCAAATACAAAAAAACAAAGAAAGAATATTAAAAGCAGTAAGGAAAAAAGGTCAAGTAACATATAAAGGCAGACCTATCAGAATTACACCAGACTTCTCACAAGAGACTATGAAAGCCAGAAGATCCTGGACAGATGTCATACAGACACTAAGAGAACACAAATGCCAGCCCAGGTTACTGTATCCAGCAAAACTCTCAATTAACACAGATGGAGAAACCAAGATATTCCATGACAAAACCAAATTTACACAATAACTTTCTACAAATCCAGCACTACAAAGGATAATAAATGGTAAAGCCCAACATAAGGAGGCAAGCTACACCCGAGAAAAAGCAAGAAACTAATCGTCTTGGCAACAAAACAAAGAGAAGAAAAGCACACAAACATAATCTCACATCGAAATACGAATATTACTGGAAGCAACAATCACTATACCTTAATATCTCTCAACATCAATGGACTCGATTCCCCAATAAAAAGACACAGATTAACAAACTGGATATGCAAAGAGGATCCAACATTTTGCTGCCTACAGGAAACACACTTCAGAGACAAAGACAGACACTACCTCAGAGTAAAAGGCTGGAAAACAACTTTCCAAGCAAATGGTCAGAAGAAGCAAGCTGGAGTAGCCATTCTAATATCAAATAAAATCGATTTTCAACAAAAAGTCATCAAAAAAGATAAGGAAGGACACTTCATATTCATCAAAGGAAAAATCCACCAAGATGAACTCTCAATCCTAAATAGCTATACTCCAAATACAAGGGCACCTCCATACATAAAAGAAACCTTACAAAAGCTCAAAGCACACATTGCACCTCACACAATAATAGTAGGAGATTTCAACACCCCACCCTCATCAATGGGCAGATCATGGAAACAGAAGTTAAACAGAGACGTAGACAGACTAAAAGTCATAAACAAAGTGGATTTAACAGATATTTATAGAACATTCTATCCTAAAACAAAAGGATATACCTTCTTCTCACTACCTCACTGTACTTTCTCCAAATTGACCATATAATCGGTCATAAAACAGGCCTCAACAGATACAGAAAGATAGAAATAATCCCATGCGTCCTATCAGACCACCACGGGCTAAAGCTGGTCTTCAATAACAGTAAGGGAAGAATGCCCACATATAAATGGAAGTTGAACAATGCTCTACTCAATGATAACCTGGTCAAGGAAGAAATAAAGAAAGAAATTAAAGACTTCTTAGAATTTAATGAAAATGAAGGTAAAACATACCCAAACTTATGGGACACAGTGAAAGCTGTGCTAAGAGGAAAACTCATAGCTCTGAGTGCCTGCAGAAAGAAACAGGAGAGAGCATATATCAGCAGCTTGACAGCACACCTAAAAGCTCTAGAACAAAAAGAAGCAAACATACCCAGGAGGAGTAGAAGGCAGGAAATAATCAAACTCAGAGCTGAAATCAACCAAGTAGAAACAAAAAGGTCTATACAAAGAATCAACAGAACCAAAAGCTGGTTCTTTGAGAAAATCACAAGATAGATAAACCCTTAGCCAGACAAAGCAGAGGACACAGAGAGTGTGTCCAAATTAACAAAATCAGAAATGAAAAGGGAGACATAACTACAGCATCAGAGGAAATTCAAAAAATCATCAGATTTTACTACAAAAGCCTATATTCAACAAAACTTGAAAATCTGCAGGAAATGACAATTTCCTAGACAGATACCAGGTACCGAAGTTAAATCAGAAACACATAAAACATTTAAACAACCCCATAACTCCTAACGAAATAGAAGCAGTCATTAAAGGTCTGCAAACCAAAAAAAGCCCAGATCCAGATGGGTTTAGTGCAGAATTCTATCAGACCTTCATAGAAGACCTCATACCAATATTATCTAAACCATTCCACAAAATTGAAACAGATGGAGCACTACCGAATTCCTTCTATGAAGCCACAATTACTCTTACACCTAAGCACACAAGGGCCCAACAAAGAAAGAGAACTTCAGACCAATTTCCCTTATGAATATCTGTGCAAAAATTCTCAATGAAATTCTTGCAAATGGAATCCAAGAGCACATCAAAACAATCATCCTTCATGATCAAGTCGGCTTCATCCCAGGGATGTAGGGATGGTTTAATTTATGGATATCCAGCAACGTAATCCACTATATAAATAAACTGAAAGATAAAAACCACATGATCATTTCATTATGGTGAGAAAGCATTTGACAAAATTCAACACCCCTTCATGATAAAAGTCCTGGAAAAAATAGGAATTCAAGGCCCATACCTAAACATAGTAAAAGCCATATACAGCAAATCAGTAGCTCATATTGAACTAAATGGAGAGAAACTTGAAGCAATCCCACTAAAATCAGGGACTAGACAAGGCTGCTCATTCTTTCCCTACTTATTCAATATAGTTCTTGAAGTTCTAGCCAGAGCAATCAGACAGCAAAGGGAGATCAAGGAGATACAGATTGGAAAGGAAGAAGTCAAAATATCACTATTTGCAGATAATATGATAGTATATTTAAGTGATCCCAAAAGTTCCACCAGAGACCTACTAAACCTCATAAACACATTCAGCAAAGTGGCTGGGTATAAAATTAACTCAAATAAATCAGTAGCCTTCCTCTACACAAAAGAGAAAGAAGCTGAGAAAGAAATTAGGGAAACGACACCCTGCATAATAGTCCCAAGTAATATAAAATACCTCAGCATGACTTTAACCAGGCAAGTGAAAGATCTGTATGATAAGAACTTCCAGCCTCTGAATTAAGAAATTGAAGAAGATCTCAGAAGATGGAAAGATCTCCCATGCTCCTGGATTGGCAGGATTAATCTAATAAAAATGGCCATTTTACCAAAAGCCATCTATAGATTCAATGCAATCCCCATCAAAATCTCAATCCAATTCTTCAGAGAGTTAGACAGAACAGTTTGTAAATTCATCTGGAATAACAAAAATCCCAGGATAGCTAAAACTATCCTCAACAATAAAAGGACTTCAGGGGGAATCACTATCCCTGAACTCAAGCAGTATTACAGAGCAATAGTGATAAAAACTGCATGGTATTGGTACAGAGACAGACAGACAGACCAGTGGAATAGAATTGAAGACCCAGATATGAACCCACACACCTTTGGGCACTTGATTTTTGACAAAGGAGCCAAAACCATCCAATGGAAAAAAGAGCATTTTCAGCAAATGGTGCTAGTTCAACTGGAGGTCAGCATGTAGAAGAATGCAGATTGATACATGCTTATCACCCTGTACAAAGCTTAAGTCCAAGTGGATCAAGGACCTCCACATCAAACCAGATACACTCAAATAAGGGGGTGGGGAGGATCATGTTTCAGTCCCAGCAAATGCAGAACTCAGCAGTCATGTGGCTCTGGCTTTAGAGTCAAGAAGAGAAGTGACTACTAGGACAGTTGATTCTAATTAGCTGGAGCTAAGAAATTAGTGGTAATTAAGAAGGGACCAGCATCACTGAGGTGAAATCTTCTGGGAAGTGTTTTTTGAGAGCAAAGAAGCTGTGTTCCAGAGAGAGCCAAGGTTGTACCTCATGCTGCAGCTAGACCTGGTAATGTGTAAGAGTCACCCAGGTAGTACTGATTTTGAAAGTATGGAGAGTAGCTGAGGCTTGGTACTGTGAGAGGCCAGGGAAGGCCATTGATGAAGGCCTCAGTTACAGTTCACAGCTGAGGAATGAAGGGTTCATGCAAAGAAGTTGATGTTTGGCACCATTAAGAGAGCCTATGACACTGGAAAAAATTTCCTGAACAAAACACCAATGGCTTATGCTCTAAGATCAAGAATCGACAAATGGGATCTCATAAAACTGCAAAGCTTCTGTAAGGCAAAGGTCACTGTGGTTAGGACAAAATGGCAACCAACAGATTGGGAAAAGATCTTTACCAATGCTACAACAGATAGAGGCCTTATATCCAAAATATACAAAGAACTCAAGAAGTTAGACTTCAGGGAGACAAATAACCCTACTAAAAAATGGAGTTCAGAGCTAAACAAAGAATTCACAGCTGAGGAATGCTGAATGGCTGAGAAACACCTAAAGAAATGTTCAACATCTTTAGTCATAAGGGAAATGCAAATCAAAACAACCCTGAGATTTCACCTCACACCAGTGAGAATGGCTAAGATCAAAAACTCAGGTGACAGCAAATGTCGACGAGGATGCGGAGAAAGAGGAACACTCCTCCATTGTTGGTGGGATTGCAGACTGGTAAAACCATTCTGGAAACCAGTCTGGAGGTTCCTCCGAAAATTGGACATTGAACTGCCTGAGGATCCAGCTATACCTCTCTTGGGCATATACCCAAAAGATGCCCCAACATATAAAAAAGACATGTGCTCCACTATGTTTATAGCAGCCTTATTTATAATAGCCAGAAGCTGGAAAGAACCCAGATGCCCTTCAACAGAGGAATGGATACAGAAAATGTGGTACATCTACACAATGGAATATTACTCAGCTATTAAAAACAATGCCTTTATGAAATTCATAGGTAAATGGATGGATCTGGAAAATATCATCCTGACTGAGGTAACACAATCACAGAAAAACACACATTGTATGCACTCATTGATAAGTGGCTATTAGCCCAAATCCTTGAATTATCCTAGATGCCTAGAACACATGAAACTCAAGGCAGATGATCAAAATGTGAATGCTTCACTCCTTCTTTAAAAGGGGAACAAGAATACCCTTGGCAGGGTATAGAGAGGCAAAGATTAGAACAGAGACAGAAGGAACACCCTTTCAGAGCCTGCCCCACATGTGGCCCATACATATACAGCCACCCAAGTAGACAAGATGGATGAAGTAAAGAAGTGCAGGCCGACAGGAGCCGGATGTAGATGTCTCCTGAGAGACACAGCCAGAATACAGCAAATACAGAGGCGAATGCCAGCAGCAAACCACTGAACTGAGAACAGGACCCCCATTGAAGTAATCAGAGAAAGAACTGGAAAGCTTGAAGGTGCTCGAGACCCCCATATGTACAACAATGCCAAGCAACCAGAGCTTCCAGGGACTAAGCCACTACCTAAAGAGTATACATGGACTGACGGAGGACTCTGACCTCATAGGTAGCAATGAATATCCTAGTAAGAGCACCAGTGGAAGGGGAAGCCCTTGGTCCTACTAAGACTGGACCGCCAGTGAACGTGATTGTTGGGGGGAGGGCGGCAATGTTGGGAGAATGGGGAAGGGAACACCCATAAGGAAGGGAAGGGGGAGGGTTTGGGGGATGTTGGCCCAGAAACTGGGAAAGGGAATAACACTCGAAATGTAAAGAAGAAATACTCAAGTTAATAAAAAAATTGAAATCTGACAATGTGTCGGCTTATACTTCTGCCTCTTTTGTGTCCCTTTGTAAAATGATGGGTGTTCGATTGACCCGTGGATTACCCTATAACTCTCAGGGTCAGGGCATTATTGAATGAGCCCATCGAACCCTAAAAGAATGTTTAATTAAACAAAAGGGGGGAATTGCCTCCACTGGCTCCACCCCTAGGGAAAGATTAGCCATTGCTCTCTTTACCTTGAATTTTTTAAATGAAGATAAGCAGGGTTGGGTTGCAGCTGAGCGTCAGGTCAACCCTGATGTTTCTCCTAAGGGCATGGTGATGTGGAAGGATGTTTTAACTGGTTGTTGGAAGCGCCCTGACCCAGTGTTGGTCTGGGCAACAGGGTCTGTTTGTGTGTTTCCCTAGGATCATCGGCAGCCACTGTGGGTCCCGGAGAGGCTGACCAGAGCGGTCCAAGATGAACGGAAGGAGGATACTATGGATGTTCCTGATGTTGCCGATGCTTCCTGTGGTGATGGCTGAAGACCTACGCTGAGGACTTTTATATGTATTTCCCAAACCCTTGCCATCGACACATTCAGCACAAGTGTTTCCCTGGTTTTTCTCTTCTAATGCTTCATTACAGTTACCCTTTTTGCCATGGGATGGAGAAATAGCACCTGTAAATGATTCAGTGCAGCTTCAGCTGAAATGATAATGAATCAGCTGCATGGTTTGACATGCCTATCAATAGTTATACCAAAGCTAATGCCACATGGATTCAAGGGGTGTCGCCTGCCAGTATTTCCAAAGGCAATGATACCATGCCTTCCCAACCTAGATGGGCTCCCTTTTGCAAGGGTACCCGTGAGTCACTTCCGCTATGGACTGGGTGTCAGGCTAGAAAGGCAACATGGGCTGTAAAGAAGTATTTTACCTTTTCTCCTTATATTAGCACAGCCCATAATGACTCATTTTCAGGGTATAATTGGACCTATCAGAATCCTGCTCAGGCAGTAGCTAGTAATCCTTTCAATGTGTGGTTGTTATGTGGAGTGAATGGTATTTACACAGATATCTGTCCTCTGAGCATGTTAGTGGGAGGGGTTTGGGGTAATGTAAGCTTTCACTGGAATGTATCTATAGGGTTTGAAACCTCTGTTACTCAACTTGCTTATGGGCTTAATGTTTCCTTTAAGGCTACGCCTGTCTGTATGCCTTTTGTGTTTATTGTACTGGTTCAGGAGCTTAGACAATCTATCGTCCATATCAACTCCACCCATGTGGACGTATCTTTAGCTGGAGGACTGGCTGATTGGATCACCACAGCTGCCTCTCGGCTAAAAGAATGGGCAGGACTCACCCTGTGCCTGATTCTTTAGTGCATTTGCCGTATGCGGTTTCATCAATGGAGAACTCAAGCCTTAATGATTCAGGCTATTGCAGCAGTGGAGACAAGACAGTGTCCTTCAGTATGGCTTGGTATGCTAGAGAAGTAGTCAATGACAGGTAAGACTCCCTGGGCATGTTACCAACCTAAGACAGGGATCAAACCTAAGCTGTTTGTCTCCCGATGACGGGTAAGGGGCATTGCTGCAGGGGGCAACCTAAGACAGGCATTCTCTCTGCCAAAAATATTAAGAAGGGGGAGATGTGGGGAGCGGGTGTAGTGGCAATCCCAACATGGTGCCTGGGACTGCTGCCGAGTCTTACGACTAGCACCTGAAAGTAAGCCACGCCCCATCGTGAGAGCTGCGCAGGCGCACCATGACGATAGATCAGGCCATGTGATGTGGACCTATGAACGGAGGTTATGCAGACTGGACGGTTGAGGCGGTTGAGGGAGGTTATAAGGGAGTGCGCTCTCGGGCTGGAGAGAGATTGTTGCTGCTTGCATGCTAAAAGGTTCCTGAATAAACTGCTTTGAGAAGAACATCGTGGTATTACTCCTTTCCTGCTGGTTGGGGTTGGAAGCGACACTCATTGATAAGTGACTATTAGCCCAAATGCTTGAATTACCCTAGATGCACAGAACATGTGAAACTCAAGAAGGATGACCAAAATGCGAATGCTTCACTCCTTCTCTAAAAGGGGAACAAGAATACCCTTGGGAGGGAAGAGGGAGGCAAAGTTTAGAACAGAGGCTGAAGGAACGCCCATTCAGAGCCTGCCCCAAATGTGGCCCATAAGTATACAGCCACCAAACTAGATAAGATGGATGAAGGAAAGAAGTGCAGGCTGACAGTAACTGGATGTAGATCTCTCCTGAGAGACACATCCAGAATATGGCAAGTACGTAGGCGAATGCCAGCCGCAAACCACTGGACTGAGAATGGGACCCCCATTGAAGGAATCAGAGAAAGGACTGAAGGAACTTGAAGGGGCTTGAGACCCCATATGAACAGTAATGCCAACCAACCAGAGCTTCCAGGGACTAAGCCTTACCCAAAGACTATACATGGACTGACCCTGGGCTCTAACTGCATAGGTAGCAATGAATAGCCTAGTAAGTGCAGCAGTGGAAGGGGAAGCCCTTGGTCCTGCCAAGACTGAACCCCCGTGAATGGGATTGTTGACAGGAGTGTGGTAAGGGGAGGAGGATGGGGAGTGGAACACCCATATAGAAGGGGGGGAAGGGGTTAGGGGGATGTTTGCCTGGAAACTGGGAAAAGTAATATCAATTGAAACGTAAATAAGAAATAACCAATTTAATAAAGTGGAGAAAAAAAGAGGGGGGAACAAAAATATTCATAGGAGGGGATATGGAAACAAAGTTTGGAGCTGAGACATAAGGAATGTCCATATAGAGACTGCCCCCATTGGGGATCTAGCCATATACATACAGCCACCAAACTTAGACATATTGCTGATGCCAAGAAGTGCATGGTAACTGGAGCCTGATATAGCTGTCTCCTGAGAGGCTCAGCTAGAGCATGACAAATACAGAGGTCAATGCTTGCAGCCAACAATTGGACTGAGAATGGGGTCCCCATTGGAGGAGTTAGAGAAAGGGTTAAAGGAACTGAAGGGGTTTGCAGCCCCATAAGAACAACATTACTAACCATCCAGAGCTCTCAGGGACTAAACTACCATCCAGTGAGTACACATGGAGAGACCCATGGTTCCAGCTGCATATGTAACAGAAGTTGGCCTGGTTGGGCTCCAATGGGAGGAGAAGCCCTCGGTTCTGCCAATCCTTGATCTCCCAGTGTAGGGGAATGTCAGGGCATGGAGGTGGGAAGGGGTGGTTCAGTGGGGAAACACTCTTATAGAAGAAGGGAGAGGGGATGGGATAGGGAGTTTATGGATGGGAAACTGGGAAAGGGGTTAACATTTGAAATGTAAATAAAAAAAATATCCAATTAAGAAAAAAAAAGAAATACTGGCAGAAGACCATGGGTGGAGGAAAAACCTGTCTGACCAACCTCTGCAGGGAGCTGAGGCTACCTGGTTTACAAATAGCAGCAGTTTTCTCAATGAAGGTCAGAAATGAGCAGGTGCTGCCTTGGTGGATGGCACAAATATCATTTCGGTAGACCCCCAGCCCCCAAACAGAAAGCAGAACTAATTGCCATCACCAAGGTTTTGGAACTTGGGGCTGGCAAGAAAATTAACATCTACATGGATAGCAGGTAGGCCTTTGCCACAGCCCACATCCACTGGGTTATATACCGAGAGAGAGAACCACTCACATCAGAGGGAAAAGAAATGAAAAACAAGCAGGAAATCTTGATCTCTTGGATGCCCCGATGAAGCCAGCAACTGTATTATTCATTGCCCAGGGCATCAGAAGGGAAGACACTCAGTGGCCTGGGGCAATAACCAGGCAGATCAAGTGGTTGGAGAAATGGCTATGCAGGAGCCTATCCCAGAGACACCTGCTGGGAAATGGGATTGGTCTAAGGGATGGCCTCACTTAGAATATACAGCAGAAGGAAAGGCCTAAATTGCTAGCCACCCCATCAAGTATTACTTAGAGGGGGAAGGATGATGGAGTACTCAAGAGGGGAAACTATACTCCCCAGAGAACAACCAAAAGACTCACTTGGCCAAGTGCATAAATGAACTCATCTAGTGGATAGGAAGCTCATCCAAGCAGTCAAGGGAGAGACAGTGGAACAATGTAAGGTATGTCAGCAAGTAAATGCTTATGCAGCCAAGAACAACAGGGCAAGAGACCTAGGGGAAAACGACCTGGGGTATATTGAGAGGTCGGTTTCACAGAAGTTAACTCAGGAGACTGTAGATACTTTTCCTGGATGGGTTGAGGCTTTCCCCACCAAGCAGAAAACAGCTACCGTGGTAGCCAAGAAGATATTAGAAGAAATTTTCCTAAGGTTCAGAGTGCCCAAGGTAACTGGATTGGACAACGCTCTTGCTTTTGTTTCTAAGGTAAGTCAGGGATTGGCAGAGATATTGGGGACTACTTGGAAGCTCCATTGTGTATACCATCCCCAGAGCTCAGGGTAGGTAGAGGGAATGAACCGAACCCTAAAAGAGGCCGTAATTAAATCGCCCTTGGAGACTGGCCCTGATTGGGTGGTGTTCCTTTTCCTGGCCCTATTTGGAGACCAGAATACCCCCTACCGGAACACCCCCTACCACTTTAACCTGACCCCTTTTGAGATCCTGTTTGGTTCCCCAACGTCCTTGGTATCCATTGGGTCCTCCCTGGAGGTATCCCAATTCACTGATAGGAACGTCTTCTTGAGGCTCCAAACCCTTCAGTAAATATAACATGAGATTTAGCCCAAACTGTCTGCCTTATATGCTCCAGGAACACCAGAGACCCCTCACCACTTCCGGACTGGTGACTAGGTCCACGTTCAGAGACATCAGGCACAGTTGCTGGAACCCAGGTGGAAGAGACCCTTTCCGGTGCTGTTAACTACTTCCAGAGTCCTCATGTGGATGGTATTGTGGCCTGGGTGCATACATCCCATGTGTAATTTGCAGATACACAGGGACCCCTGCTGCCTCCATGTGCCGGTTTGTCAAACCTGAACTGTTTCCACTGAAACTGGAGATGAGGTCGCCTCCCTGACAGCCTCCAAACCCCTCAACACCTGGTGGCCCAACCTCACTTTTGACCTGTGCCAGCTGGCGGCAGGACTTGACTCGTGGGACATTCCCACTCATGATGGGAATGCTGGCAGAAGCAAACTGCCCATGTGGGAGAAAGAGGGCTCTGGGCTGGGGCGGGGGAGCGATAGGCTGTGCATTCCCCACATAGGGGTATCAGTTGCAGGAGACTTCCACTTATTTTTGCCCTTGAGATGGAAAAAGCCTGGCAGAAGTTCACTGATGAGGGCGTCCAGAACAGTTTTGTTGCACTGCCTGGTGAATGTGAGATTACAGGAGACACCTACTGGAACCCCTCTTCCTCTTGGGACTCGGTCATGGTAAAAAGAAATTACAGGATTGGGGAACGCTACCAGGGGGACAGAGGTATTGGGGTACCCCCAGCGCAAATGCCACCTGTAACCCAATAATAATCAGATTCTCTCAGAAAGGCAAAGAAGTAATGGGATGGCTAAAGGGAAAAACTTGGGGACTCGGGTTGTACAAATAGGGATATGATGATGGCCGAGATGAGAGAAGGGCTAGCCAAATGGAAGAGAGAAAGTGAACAGAGTGAGGGCTAGTTCAAGTCTTGGTTTAACTCCTCACTTGGCTAACTACCCTCATATCCACCTTGTTAGGACCCTTAGTTGCGCTCCTGCTACTGTTGACCTTTGGGCCCTGAGTATTGAAAAAGACTATAGCCTTCTTAGAAGAGAGAATAGGTGCAGTACAGCTGGTGGTACTGTGCCAATAATATGAGACCCTGAGAATAGGACCTGAAGAATATGAGTTAGTCACCAGAGACCCCTGAGCATAGCTCCAAGATTGGAGCTTGTACAAGAAAAAGAGGGGGATGAAGGACCCTTGGGGCTTTTGCCAGTCTTACACTCACCAGCCTTGGGCCAAGGCTGGGCCAGGTTCAAGCTTCCTGCCTTGGGTCGAGGCTAGGCCTTGTTCCATTCATCACCCACAGGAACACTATGGAATAGAGAATTCTCAGAAGGTACTGACTGATGCTTGCTAGCCAATAGATTTAAAGGTCAATATACTCAGCCAATAAGTTTGAACTGTAACCTTGCTAATGTAACCTGTGCCCCTAAAAAGTATAAAAACTGCTTGTATAACCTTTTGGGGTCACCTTCTAGACCTTGAGGAACTAACTGAAGGTCGACCCCAACGTGATAGAAAATAAACCTCTTGTTTTTTCATTGAAAAAACAAAAAGAGTTTTCAAAGGAGAAGAATGTTATTTTGTGACCAAGAGACTGTTCTTGTGATATTATGGTGAAGAATGTGGCTGCTTTTTACCCTGGTCTAAAGAGTCTACCTGAGGCTAAGGTAAAGAGATTAACAAAGGAAGTCTTAATTAAGCCCAGCAAAGACTTTGTTTTCTGGTTTTGTCCCACGAATAGTGTTGTGAGTAAGTATAGTAAACTTTGAAAGGAAAAATATAAGTGTATGGTTCAAGTAATAAAGGGATACTAGGAAGTGAAATGTAGCTGAATCCTATGTTCAAGGTGATTAAGAGATTAAGGGAGTGGTGATCTCAGGGCAAGATCCCACTCAGCTAAGCTTACTGTTTGTATTCGCAGTTGAACAAGGAAAGTTTGGACTTTCAGTCTGGAATGACATACAATCTAGAAATTGAGGGCACACTTTTGTCCCTTGTATCCAGATTTTGAGGCTGGAAGCACAGGTTTTTGATCTGGATCTTGAGGAACAGTGGCCATGAAAATCTTAGGCCCAGGTATGGTGGTACACAGTTTTAATCACAGGAGACAAAGCCAAGCAGATCTCTGAGTTCAAGGCCAGCCTGGGACAGGGCAAATTCTAGGTGAAGGAATGTTTAAGTCTAGGCATGGTGGTACATACCTTTAATTCTAGCATTCAAAAGACAAGAACCATGAAGGTCTCTGAGTTAAAGGTCAATTTACAGACCACATTCTAGGACAGCCAAGCTTAGGCAGTGAAGGAGTTGCAAAACAGAAATCTGGTAATAGAATAAGGGGGTGGGGAGGATCATGTTTCAGTCCCAGCAAATGCAGAACTCAGCAGTCATGTGGCTCTGGCTTTAGAGTCAAGAAGAGAAGTGACTACTAGGACAGTTGATTCTAATTAGCTGGAGCTAAGAAATTAGTGGTAATTAAGAAGGGACCAGCATCACTGAGGTGAAATCTTCTGGGAAGTGTTTTTTGAGAGCAAAGAAGCTGTGTTCCAGAGAGAGCCAAGGTTGTACCTCATGCTGCAGCTAGACCTGGTAATGTGTAAGAGTCACCCAGGTAGTACTGATTTTGAAAGTATGGAGAGTAGCTGAGGCTTGGTACTGTGAGAGGCCAGGGAAGGCCATTGATGAAGGCCTCAGTTACAGTTCACAGCTGAGGAATGAAGGGTTCATGCAAAGAAGTTGATGTTTGGCACCATTAAGAGAGCCTATGACACTGGAAAAAATTTCCTGAACAAAACACCAATGGCTTATGCTCTAAGATCAAGAATCGACAAATGGGATCTCATAAAACTGCAAAGCTTCTGTAAGGCAAAGGTCACTGTGGTTAGGACAAAATGGCAACCAACAGATTGGGAAAAGATCTTTACCAATGCTACAACAGATAGAGGCCTTATATCCAAAATATACAAAGAACTCAAGAAGTTAGACTTCAGGGAGACAAATAACCCTACTAAAAAATGGAGTTCAGAGCTAAACAAAGAATTCACAGCTGAGGAATGCTGAATGGCTGAGAAACACCTAAAGAAATGCAACATCTCTAGTCATAAGGGAAATGCAAATCAAAACAACCCTGAGATTTCACCTCACACCAGTGAGAATGGCTAAGATCAAAAACTCAGGTGACAGCAAATGTCGACGAGGATGCGGAGAAAGAGGAACACTCCTCCATTGTTGGTGGGATTGCAGACTGGTAAAACCATTCTGGAAACCAGTCTGGAGGTTCCTCCGAAAATTGGACATTGAACTGCCTGAGGATCCAGCTATACCTCTCTTGGGCATATACCCAAAAGATGCCCCAACATATAAAAAAGACATGTGCTCCGCTATGTTTATAGCAGCCTTATTTATAATAGCCAGAAGCTGGAAAGAACCCAGATGCCCTTCAACAGAGGAATGGATACAGAAAATGTGGTACATCTACACAATGGAATATTACTCAGCTATTAAAAACAATGCCTTTATGAAATTCATAGGCAAATGGATGGATCTGGAAAATATCATCCTGAGTGAGGTAACACAATCACAGAAAAACACACATGGTATGCACTCATTGATAAGTGGCTATTAGCCCAAATCCTTGAATTACCCTAGATGCCTAGAACACATGAAACTCAAGACAGATGATCAAAATGTGAATGCTTCACTCCTTCTTTAAAAGGGGAACAAGAATACCCTTGGCAGGGTATAGAGAGGCAAAGATTAGAACAGAGACAGAAGGAACACCCATTCAGAGCCTGCCCCACATGTGGCCCATACATATACAGCCATCCAATTAGACAAGATAGATGAAGCAAAGAAGTGCAGGCAGACAGGAGCCGGATGTAGATCTCTCCTGAGAGACACAGGCAGAATACTGCAAATACAGAGGCGAATGCCAGCAGCAAACCACTGAACTGAGAACGGGACCCCTGTTGAAGGAATCAGAGAAAGAACTGGAAGAGCTTGAAGGGGCTTGAGACCCCATATGAACAACAATGACAAGCAACCAGAGCTTCCAGGGACTAAGCCACTACCTAAAGACTATACATGGACTGACCCTGGACTCTGACCTCATAGGTAGCAATGAATATCCTAGTAAGAGCACCAGTGGAAGGGGAAGCCCTGGGTCCTGCTAAGACTGAACCCCCCAGTGAACGTGATTGTTGGGGGGAGGGCGGCAATGGGGGGAGGATGGCGAGGGGAACACCCATAACGAAGGGGAGGGGGAGGGGTTAGGGGGATGTTGGCCTGGAATCCGGGAAATGGAATAACACTCAAAATGTACATAAGAAATACCCAAATTAATAAAAAAAAAAAAAAGAGAGAGCCTATGAGAGGCTATTGGTGAAGCCTAATTGCAGGAAAAGAACCCAGTGTATGGGAGATGCCACCCCATGGGATGAGCACCAAGCACAGCGGCAGAAGTGGTGTGGAGTCAACCAGAGCCTAGAATGCTACAGAGAGAAGAGCTGGAGAAGTGAGCCAAGCCCCTTGGAGGAGCTTGGAAGATTATGTCTGGATCCTGGACACTGGAACAAGAAGCTATGAAGATGAAGTTGACTTGGAGACCCAAAGATGCCAGAGCTCCTTGGGATATGTGCTAAGGAAAGCTGTTGACAGGTAGTAGAACCAGGTCAAGAAAATAAATTTGTCACAGTTAACAAACATAAAAAAGGAGTTGGAGATCTGAAGGAGATGTGGAGTTAAGAGTTTGCCCAGCTGCTTTCCTGTCTTAATTTGGGGATTACAGTTATGTGATTGGATGAATCTCAGAAGAGACTCTGAACTTTGGACTTTTAACATTGTTGAGACTGCTATAGATCATGGGGACTTTGGAGGTTGGAATAAATGTAGTTTTTTTTATTATGCTATGACTAGATATGGCCCTCATAGCCTCATGTGTTTGAACCAGCCTCTGAGGGTCAGGAAATGGAATGTGGTGGTTTGTGTATGCTTGGCCCTAGGATGTGTAGCCCTAGGAGTTATAGGTGTGGCCTTGTTGGAGTAGACCCTCATCCTAGCAGTCTGGAAGTCAATCTTCTCCTGTTTGCCTTCAGAACAAGATGGTGAACTCTCAGCTCTTCCTGCACCATGCCTGCCTGGGTGCTGCCATGCTACTGCCTTGATGATCATGGACTGAACCTCTGAACCTGTAAGACAGCCCCAATTAGACGTTGTTCTTATGAGAGTTGCCTTGGTCATGGTGTCTGTTCACAGCAGTAAAACTTGTTCTAGGAAGGTTTCTAAATGTATTAACCTTTCCTTTTTGGCTCCTGTAGTTCTGCTTCTGGCTAGCTGTTCTTGTTAACTAAAATTTGGCAACCCTCAACATAGTTTTGGAACTTAAAATATCACCCTGAGAAAGGTTCAGCGCTACACTGGAATCCCGAACACACAATGTAGTTGCTGGCTGTCTAATAAAGGCTTACTGTTGTCTTCTTTTCTTATAAAGGACAACAATTTTATTGAGCATTTTTGCATCGATATTCATAAGGGAAATTGGTCTGAAGTTCTCTTTCTTTGTTGGGTCTTTGTGTGGTTTAGGTATAAGAGTAATTGTGGCTTCATAGAAGGAATTCGTTAGTGCTCCATTTGTTTCAATTTTGTGGAATAGTTTGGATAGTATTGGTATGAGGTCTTCTATGAAGGTCTGATAGAATTCTGCACTAAACCCGTCTGGACCTGGGCTCTTTTTGGTTGGGAGACTTTTTTTTAAGTTCATAGCTTATTTATTTGCAATAGCAAGAAACTGGAAGCAATCCAGATGTCAACTGCAGAATGGACACAGAAAATGTGGCACACCCACACAGTGGGACACACTCAACCATCAAACACAAGGACATCAGAATGCATGGAACTAGAAAACATCAGCCTGGGCGATGCAATCCAGGTTCCAAAGGACATGCACAGCATATACTCACTGATAAGTTGACATTATCCAAAATGATGAGAATAGGCATGATATACCCCAAACACTTGAAGGAACTAAATAAGAAGGAAGGCCAAATTGAGGATGCTTGCATTGCTTTTATAAAATATCAATCTGGGTTATTCATAGAGAACAATCCTGGGTTGTCCCACTGTTCTAATCATTGAGGTTTCACAGATCATGTCATTCATACCTGACATCTTATGAAAGCCTTCCTTTTGTGCTCTTAAAAGAAAAAAAATAATACAGACGTCAAGAGAGGGAGATTTTATTTGGAGGAGAGAAAAAGAACTCATACTTTGCCTATGAACCACTTTTAAGAGGCATTTGTCATCTGACTGTCCTTGGACGTGGATGTAGTTTTTTTTTTAATTTATTTTATTTATTTTTTTTATTAACTTGAGTATTTCTTATATACATTTCGAGTGTTATTCCCTTTCCCGGTTTCCGGGCAAACATCCCCCTCCCCACTCCCCTTCCTTAGGGGTGTTCCCCTCCCAACCCTCCCCCCATTGCGGCCCTCCCCCCATAGACTAGTTCACTGGGGGTTCAGTCTTAGCAGGACCCAGGGCTTCCCCTTCCACTGGTGCTCTTACTAGGATATTCATTGCTACCTATGGGGTCAGAGTCCAGGGTCAGTCCATGTATAGTCTTTAGGTAGTGGCTTAGTCCCTGGAAGCTCTGGTTGCTTGGCATTGTTGTACATATGGAGACTCGAGCCCCTTCAAGCTCTTCCAGTTCTTTCTCTGATTCCTTCAATAGGGGACCTATTCTCAGTTCAGTGGTTTGCTGCTGGCATTCGCCTCTGTATTTGCTGTATTCTGGCTGTGTCTCTCAGGAGCGATCTACATCCGGCTCCTGTCGGTCTGCACTTCTTTGCTTCATCCATCTTGTCTAATTGGGTGGCTGTATATGTATGGGCCACATGTGGGGCAGGCTCTGAATGGGTGTTCCTTCAGTCTCTGTTTTAATCTTTGCCTCTCCCTTCCCTGCCAAGGGTATTCTTTTTCCTCATTTAAAGAAGGAGTGAAGCATTCACATTTTGATCATCCGTCTTGAGTTTCGTTTGTTCTAGGGATCTAGGGTAATTCAAGCATTTGGGCTAATAGCCACTTATCAATGAGTGCATACCATGTATGTCTTTCTGTGATTGGGTTAGCTCACTCAGGATGATATTTTCCAGTTCGAACCATTTGCCTACGAATTTCATAAACTCGTTGTTTTTGATAGCTGAGTAATATTCCATTGTGTAGATGTACCACATTTTCTGTATCCATTCCTCTGTTGAAGGGCATCTGGGTTCTTTCCATTTTCTGGCTATTATAAATAAGGCTGCGATGAACATAGTGGAGCACGTGTCTCTTTTATATGTTGAGGCATCTTTTGGGTATATGCCCAAGAGAGGTATAGCTGGATCCTCAGGCAGTTCAATGTCCAATTTTCTGAGGATTCTCCAGACTGATTTCCAGAATGGTTTTACCAGTCTGCAATCCCACCAACAATGGAGGAGTGTTCCTCTTTCTCCACATCCTCGCCAGCATCTGCTGTCACCTGAGTTTTTGATCTTAGCCAATCGCACTGGTGTGAGGTGAAATCTCAGGATTGTTTTGATTTGCATTTCCCTTATGACTAAAGATGTTGAACATTTCTTTAGGTGTTTCTCAGCCATTCAGCATTCCTCAGCTGTGAATTCTTTGTTTAGCTCTGAACCCCATTTTTTAATAGGGGTATTTGTTTCCCTGCGGTCTAACTTCTTGAGTTCTTTGTATATTTTGGAAATAAGGCCTCTATCTGTTGTAGGATTGGTAAAGATCTTTTCCCAATCTGTTGGTTGCCGTTTTGTCCTAACCACAGTGTCCTTTGCCTTACAGAAGCTTTTCAGTTTTATGAGATCCCATTTGTCGATTCTTGATCTTAGAGCATAAGCCATGGGTGTTTTGTTCAAGAAATTTTTTCCAGTGCCCATGTGTTCCAGATGCTTCCCTAGTTTTTCTTCTATTAGTTTGAGTGTGTCTGGTTTGATGTGGAGGTCCTTGATCCACTTGGACTTAAGCTTTGTACAGGGTGATAAGCATGGATCGATCTGCATTCTTCTACATGTTGCCCTCCAGTTGAACCAGCACCATTTGCTGAAAATGCTATCTTTTTTCCATTGGATGGTTTTGTC
This sequence comes from Rattus norvegicus, assembly GCF_021556685.1. NCBI lineage: Eukaryota > Metazoa > Chordata > Mammalia > Rodentia > Muridae > Rattus > Rattus norvegicus. The sequence continues at coordinate 138,568,966 of NC_141539.1, forward strand.
TCCTTTGTCAAAAATCAAGTGACCATAGGTGTGTGGGTTCATTTCTGGGTCTTCAATTCTATTCCATTGGTCTATCTGTCTGTCTCTGTACCAATACCATGCAGTTTTTATCACTATTGCTCTGTAATACTGCTTGAGTTCAGGGATAGTGATTCCCCCTGAAGTCCTTTTATTGTTGAGGATAGCTTTAGCTATCCTGGGTTTTTTGTTATTCCAGATGAATTTGCAAATTGTTCTGTCTAACTCTTTGAAGAATTGGATTGGTATTTTGATGGGGATTGCATTGAATCTGTAGATTGCTTTTGGTAAAATGGCCATTTTTACTATATTAATCCTGCCAATCCATGAGCATGGGAGATCTTTCCATCTTCTGAGGTCTTCTTCAATTTCTTTCCTCAGTGTCTTGAAGTTCTTATTGTACAGATCTTTTACTTGCTTGGTTAAAGTCACACCGAGGTACTTTATATTATTTGGGTCTATTATGAAGGGTGTCGTTTCCCTAATTTCTTTCTCGGCTTGTTTCTCTTTTGTATAGAGGAAGGCAACTGATTTATTTGAGTTAATTTTATACCCAGCCACTTTGCTGAAGTTGTTTATCAGCTTTAGTAGTTCTCTGGTGGAACTTTTGGGATCACTTAAATATACTATCATGTCATCTGCAAATAGTGATATTTTGACCTCTTCTTTTCCGATCTGTATCCCTTTGATCTCCTTTTGTTGTCTGATTGCTCTGGCTAGAACTTCAAGAACTATATTGAATAAGTAGGGAGAGAGTGGGCAGCCTTGTCTAGTCCCTGATTTTAGTGGGATTGCTTCAAGTTTCTCTCCATTTAGTTTAATGTTAGCAACTGGTTTGCTGTATATGGCTTTTACTATGTTTAGGTATGGGCCTTGAATTCCTATTCTTTCCAGGACTTTTATCATGAAGGGGTGTTGAATTTTGTCAAATGCTTTCTCAGCATCTAATGAAATGATCATGTGGTTCTGTTCTTTCAGTTTGTTTATATAATGGATCACGTTGATGGTTTTCCGTATATTAAACCATCCCTGCATGCCTGGGATGAAGCCTACTTGATCATGGTGGATGATTGTTTTGATGTGCTCTTGAATTCGGTTTGCCAGAATTTTATTGAGTATTTTTGCGTCGATATTTATAAGGGAAATACGTCTGAAGTTCTCTTTCTTTGTTGTGTCTTTGTGTGGTTTAGGTATAAGAGTAATTGTGGCTTCGTAGAAAGAATTCGGTAGGGCTCCATCTGTTTCAATTTTGTGGAATAGTTTGGATAATATTGGTATGAGGTCTTCTATGAAGGTTTGATAGAATTCTGCACTAAACCCGTCTGGACCTGGGCTCTTTTTGGTTGGGAGACCTTTAATGACTGCTTCTATTTCCTTAGGAGTTATGGGGTTGTTTAACTGGTTTATCTGTTCCTGATTTAACTTCGATACCTGGTATCTGTCTAGGAAATTGTCCATTTCCTGAAGATTTTCAAATTTTGTTGAATATAGGTTTTTATAGTAAGATCTGATGATTTTTTTAATTTCCTCCGAATCTGTAGTTATGTCTCCCTTTTCATTTCTGATTTTGTTAATTTGGACACACTCTCTGTGTCCTCTCGTTAGTCTGGCTAAGGGTTTATCTATCTTGTTGATTTTCTCAAAGAACCAACTTTTGGTTCTGTTGATGCTTTCTATGGTCCTTTTTGTTTCTACTTGGTTGATTTCAGCTCTGAGTTTGATTATTTCCTGCCTTCTACTCCTCCTGGGTGTATTTGCTTCTTTTTGTTCTAGAGCTTTTAGGTGTGCTGTCAAGCTGCTGACATATGCTCTTTCCTGTTTCTTTCTGCAGGCACTCAGCGCTATGAGTTTTCCTCTTAGCACAGCTTTCATTGTGTCCCATAAGTTTGAGTATGTTGTATCTTCATTTAAATTAAATTCTAAAAAGTTTTTAATTTCTTTCTTTATTTCTTCCTTGACCAGGTTATCGTTGAGTAGAGCATTGTTCAATTTCCACGTATATGTGGGCATTCTTCCCTTATTGTTATTGAAGACCAGTTTTAGGCCGTGGTGGTCCGATAGCACGCATGGGATTATTTCTATCTTTCTGTACCTGTTGAGGCCCGTTTTTTGACCAATTATATGGTCAATTTTGGAGAAAGTACCATGAGGAGCTGAGAAGAAGGTATATCCTTTTGCTTTAGGATAGAATGTTCTATAAATATCCGTTAAGTCCATTTGGCTCATGACTTCTCTTAGTCTGTCGACATCACTGTTTAATTTCTGTTTCCATGATCTGTCCATTGATGAGAGTGGGGTGTTGAAATCTCCCACTATTATTGTGTGAGGTGCAATGTGTGTTTTGAGCTTTAGTAAGGTTTCTTTTACGTATGTAGGTGCCCTTGTATTTGGGGCATAGATATTTAGGATTGAGAGTTCATCTTGGTTGATTTTTCCTTTGATGAATATGAAGTGTCCTTCCTTATCTCTTTTGATGACTTTTAATTGAAAATTGATTTTATTTGATATTAGAATGGCTACTCCAGCTTGCTTCTTCTGACCATTTGCTTGGAAAGTTGTTTTCCAGCCTTTCACTCTGAGGTAGTGTCTGTCTTTGTCTCTGAGGTGTGTTTCCTGTAGGCAGCAGAATGCAGGGTCCTCGTTGCGTATCCAGTTTGTTAATCTATTTCTTTTTATTGGGGAGTTGAGGCCATTGATATTGAGAGATATTAAGGAATAGTGATTATTGCTTCCTGTTATATTCATATTTGGATGTGAGGTTATGTTTGTGTGCTTTCATTCTCTTTGTTTTGTTGCCAAGACGATTAGTTTCTTGCTTCTTCTAGGGTATAGCTTGCCTCCTTATGTTGGGATTTACCATTTATTATCCTTTGTAGTGCTGGATTTGTAGAAAGATATTGTGTAAATTTGGTTTTGTCATGGAATATCTTGGTTTCTCCATCAATGTTAATTGAGAGTTTTGCTGGATACAGTAACCTGGGCTGGCATTTGTGTTCTCTTAGGGTCTGTATAACATCAGTCCAGGATCTTCTGGCCTTCATAGTTTCTGGCGAGAAGTCTGGTGTGATTCTGATAGGTCTCCCTTTATATGTTACTTGACCTTTTTCCCTTACTGCTTTTAATATTCTTTCTTTATTTTGTGCGTTTGGTGTTTTGACAATTATGTGACGGGAGGTGTTTCTTTTCTGGTCCAATCTATTTGGAGTTCTGTAGGCTTCTTGTATGTCTATGGGTATCTCTTTTTTTAGGTTAGGGAAGTTTTCTTCTATGATTTTGTTGAAGATATTTAGTGGTCCTTTGAGCTGGGAGTCTTCACTCTCTTCTATACCTATTATCCTTAGGTTTGATCTTCTCATTGAGTCCTGGATTTCCTGTATGTTTTGGACCAGTGGCTTTTTCCGCTTTACATTATCTTTGACAGTTGAGTCAATGATTTCTATGGAATCTTCTGCTCCTGAGATTCTCTCTTCCATCTCTTGTATTCTGTTGGTGAAGCTTGTATCTACAGCTCCTTGTCTCTTCTTTTGGTTTTCTATATCCAGGGTTGTTTCCATGTGTTCTTTCTTGATTGCTTCTATTTCCATTTTTAATTCCTTCAACTGTTTGATTGTGTTTTCCTGGAATTCTTTCAGGGATTTTTGCGATTCCTCTCTGTAGGCTTCTAATTGTTTATTAATGTTTTCCTGTGTTTCCCTAAGTGTGTTCATGTCTTTCTTGAAGTCCTCCAGCATCATGATCAAATATGATTTTGAAACTAGATCTTGCTTTTCTGGTGTGTTTGGATATTCCATGTTTGTTTTGGTGGGAGAATTGGGCTCCGATGATGCATTGTAGTCTTGGTTTCTGTTGCTTGGGTTCCTGCGCTTGCCTCTCGCCATCAGATTATCTCTAGTGTTACTTTGTTCTGCTATTTCTGACAGTGGCTAGACTGTCCTATAAGCCTGTGTGTCAGGAGTGCTGTAGACCTGTTTTCCTCTCTTTCAGTCAGTTATGGGGACAGAGTGTTCTGCTTTCGGGCGTGTAGTTTTTCCTCTCTACAGGTCTTCAGCTGTTCCTGTGGGCCTGTGTCTTGAGTTCACCAGGCAGCTTTCTTGCAGCAGAAAATTTGGTCTTACCTGTGGTCCCGAGGCTCAGGTTCGCTCGTGGGATGCTGCCCAGGGGCTCTCTGCAGCGGCAGCTACCAGGAAGACCTGTGCCGCCCCTTCCCGGAGCTTCAGTGCACCAGGGTTCCAGATGGTCTTTGGCTTTTTCCTCTGGCGTCTGAGATGTGTGTGCAGGGAGCAGTCTTCTGGTTTCCCAGGCTTGTCTGCCTCTCTGAAGGTTTAGCTCTCCCTCCCACGGGATTTGGGTGCAGAGAACTGTTTATCCGGTCTGTTTCCTTCAGGGTCCGGCGGTGTCTCTGGCAGGGGTCCTGCTGCTCCTGGGCCCTCCCCCACGGGAGCCCAGAGGCCTTATACAGTTTCCTCTTGGGCCAGGGATGTGGGCAGGGGTGAGCAGTGTTGGTGGTCTCTTCCCCTCTGCAACCTCAGGAGTGCCCACCTGACCAGGCGGTTGGGTCTCTCTCTCACCGGGTCTGGGAGCAGAGAGCTGCTGCAGGCCGGGATCTGCTGGTGTGGGACTTCCGGTAAACACAGAACGTGCCCGGTCCTAGAGAAATTCTGCTTCCGTGTGTCCCAAGCTCACCAGGCAGCTTTCTTGCAGCAGAAAATTTGGTCTTACCTGTGGTCCCGAGGCTCAGGTTCGCTCGTGGGGTGCTGCCCAGGGGCTCTCTGCAGCGGCAGCAACCAGGAAGACCTGTGCAGCCCCTTCCGGGAGCTTCAGTGCACCAGGGTTCCAGATGGTCTTTGGCTTTTTCCTCTGGCGTCCGAGATGTGTGTGCAGGGAGCAGTCTCTTCTGGTTTCCCAGGCTTGTCTGCCTCTCTGAAGGTTTAGCTCTCCCTCCCACGGGATTTGGGTGCAGAGAACTGTTTATCCGGTCTGTTTCCTTCAGGGTCCGGAGGTGTGTGGATGTAGTTTTATCCTGTGTGTTGAATTTTCAAATCAGAAATTTAGGGAGACCTTTTACAATAAAAATATGATGTACTATCTTATCATTAGACAGTAGCTGTGAAGTCTTCATTCATGTCTCATAAATGCTTAATATGAAAAATGATCATCAAATCACCATGCTATGTTACACTCATCAGAAAGGCAGAGGAAGGAGCAGAGGCATGGCCCATACTTTTGTATGTGATGGAGGTTTCAAGTCAAAGTTTGGAGGTGCAGAATAGTGTGTATACGTTTGCATGTGGGAGCCAAAGGACAACTTTGAATGTCACTCCTCAAGTGCTTTCTATCTTTGAAACAGGTTTACTCATGGGCCTGGAGTTTCACTAAAAATAATAAACTAACATTCCACTGAGTCCCCTGAGATCTGCTTCTACCTCACTTCCTTCTCTTAATGGGTTTATGAATATAAAACCAAATGCCCAGACATTAGACTAGATTCTGAAGGATCCAACTCAGATCCTCCCTCAATTACATGACAAATATATTGTGAGTTAAGCTATCCCTCTATCCCTTGACTCAAAAGTTTTAATAAAATTTCCAAGACAGGATTGTTTTCAAAGTACCTTCAAATTATTAACAAAAATTTGGTATCCTCACCCTCACCAATATATTGAGGCTCTGTTCCTTTTTTTTTTATTAACTTGAGTATTTCTTTTTTTATATATTTTTTATTAACTTGAGTATTTCTTATATACATTTCAAGTGTTATTCCCTTTCCCGGTAACCGGGCAAACATCCCCCTCCCCCCTCCCCTTCCTTAGGGGTGTTCCCCTCCCAACCCTCCCTCCATTGCCGCCCTCCCCCCACCAGTCTAGTTCACTGGGGGTTCAGTCTTAGCAGGACCCAGGGCTTCCCCTTCCACTGGTGCTCTTACTAGGATATTCATTGCTACCTATGAGGTCAGAGTCCAGGGTCAGTCCATGTATAGTCTTTAGGTGGTGGCTTAGTCCCTGGAAGCTCTGGTTGCTTGGCATTGTTGTACTTTTGGGGTCTCGAGCCCCTTCAAGCTCTTCCAGTTCTTTCTCTGATTCCTTCAACGGGGGTCCTATTCTCAGTTCAGTGGTTTGCTGCTGGCATTCGCCTCTGTATTTGCTCTATTCTGGCTGTGTCTCTCAGGAGCGATCTACATCCGGCTCCTGTCGGTCTGCACTTCTTTGCTTCATCCATCTTGTCTAATTGGGTGGCTATATATGTATGGGCCACATGTGGGGCAGACTCTGAATGGGTGTTCCTTCAGTCTCTGTTTTAATCTTTGCCTCTCTCTTCCCTGCCAAGGGGATTCTTGTTCCCCTTTTAAAGAAGGAGTGAAGCATTCACATTTTGATCATCCGTCTTGAGTTTCCTTTGTTCTAGGGATCTAGGGTAATTCAAGCATTTGGGCTAATAGCCTCTTATCAATGAGTGCATACCATGTATGTCTTTCTGTGATTGGGTTAGCTCACTCAGGATGATGTTTTCCAGTTCCAACCATTTGCCTACGAATTTCATAAAGTCGTTGTTTTTGATAGCTGTTTAATATTCCATTGTGTAGATGTACCACATTTTCTGTATCCATTCCTCTGTTGAAGGGCATCTGGGTTCTTTCCAGCTTCTGGCTATTATAAATAAGGCTGCAATGAACATAGTGGAGCACGTGTCTTTTTTATATGTTGGGGCATCTTTTGGGTATATGCCCAAGAGAGGTATAGCTGGATCCTCAGGCAGTTCAATGTCCAATTTTCTGAGGATTCTCCAGACTGATTTCCAGAATGGTTGTACCAGTTTGCAGTCCCACCAACAATGGAGGAGTGTTCCTCTTCCTCCACATCCTCGCCAGCATCTGTTGTCCCCTGAGTTTTTGATCTTAGCCATTCTCACTGGTGTGAGGTGAAATCCCAGGATTGTTTTGATTTGCATTTCCCTTATGACTAAAGATGTTGAACATTTCTTTAGGTGTTTCTCAGCCATTCAGCATTCCTCAGCTGTGAATTCTTTGTTTAGCTCTGAACCCCATTTTTTAATAGGGTTATTTGTCTCCCTGAAGTCTAACTTCTTGAGTTCTTTGTATATTTTGGATATAAGGCCTCTATCTGTTGTAGGATTGCTAAAGATCTTTTCCCAATCTGTTGGTTGCCATTTTGTCCTAACCACAGTATCCTTTGCCTTACAGAAGCTTTGCAGTTTTATGAGATGGGTGGGAGACTTTTAATGACTGCTTCTCTTTCTTTAGGAGTTATGGGGTTGTTTAAATGGTTTATCTGTTCCTGATTTAACTTTGGTACCTGGTATCTGTCTAGGAAATTGTCATTTCCTGAAGATTTTCAAGTTTTGTTGAATATAGGCTTTTGTAGTAGGATCTGATGATTTTTTGAATTTCCTCTGATTCTGTAGTTATGTTTCCCTTTTCATTTCTGATTTTGTTAATTTGGACACACTCTCTGTGTCCTCTGGTTTGTCTGGCTAAGGGTTTATCTATCTTGTTGCTTTTCTCAAAGAACCAGCTTTTGCTTCTGGTGATTCTTTGTATTGTCCTTTTTGTTTCTACTTGGTTGATTTCAGCTCTGAGTTTATTTCTTGCCTTCTACTCCTCCTGGGTGTATTTGCTTCTTTTTGTTCTAGAGCTTTTAGGTGTGCTGTTAAGCTGCTTATATATGCTCTCTCCTGTTTCTTTCTCCAGGCACTCAGAGCTATGAGTTTTCCTCTTAGCACGGCTTTCATCATGTCCCATAAGTTTGGGTATGTTTTACCTTCATTTTCATTAAATTCTAAGAAGTCTTTAATTTCTTTCTTTATTTCTTCCTTGACCAAGTTATCATTGAGTACAGCATTGTTCAACTTCCATGTATATGTGGGCGTTCTTCCCTTATTGTTATTGAAGACCAGCTTTAGCCCGTGGTGGTCTGATAGGATGCATGGGGTTATTTCTATCTTTCTGTATCTGTTGAGGCCTGTTTTATGACCAATTATATGGTCAATTTTGGAGAAAGTACAGTGAGGTGGTGAGAAGAATGTATATCCTTTTGTTTTAGGGTAGAATGTTCTATAAATATCTGTTAAGTCCATTCGGTTCATGACTTCTCTTAGTCTGTCTATGTGTCTGTTTAACTTCTGTTTCCATGATCTGTCCATTGATGAGAGTGGGGTGTTGAAATCTCCTACTATTATTGTGTGAGGTGCAATGTGTGCTTTGAGCTTTCGTAAGGTTTCTTTTATGTATGTAGCTGTCCTTGTATTTTGAGCATAGCTATTTAGGATTGAGAGTTCATCTTGGTGGATTTTTCCTTTGATGAATATGAAGTGTCCTTTTTTTATCTTTTTTGATGACTTTTAATTGAAAATCGATTTTATTTGATATTAGAATGGCTACTCCAGCTTGCTTCTTCTGACCATTTGCTTGGAAAGTTGTTTTCCAGCCTTTTACTCTGAGGTAGTGTCTGTCTGAGGTGTGTTTCCTGTAGACAGCAGAATGCAGGGTCTTCATTGCGTATC